>NC_036846.1:39095-42759 GCF_002910315.2 Salvelinus sp. IW2-2015
TCTATATACATGACACTATGTTACGCTGAACAACTATGTACGCTGACACTATGTACGCGACACTATGCACGCTGACACTATGACACGCTGACACTATGTACGCTGACACTACTGTACACTGACTGACACTATGTACAACTGACTAAGCATCTTCCTCATTATTTCAAATAAGAATACACGCTTTCCTACATTTATGCCTTCATAATCATGTAACTCATAGTGAATGCAAGTTTCATTAGGTAAAATGCAACATTCATGAACATGCCTACATAACCAGGCATTGAATYGTGAGCCTTGTTACAGTCTACCGCCCATGAAGGGTTAGGTGAGGTATAGTGTAACGGGTTGCAGGATTTGGAACTGCTCATAAAATGAACAAGGTTTTTTACAAGATTATACAGAAACCCAGCCTAAAACCCCAAACAGCAAGCAATGCAGATGTAGAAGCACGGTGGCTAGGAAAAACTCCCTAGAAAGGCAGGAACCTAGGAAGAAACCTAAAGAGGAACCAGGCTCTGAGGGGTGGCTGTGCCAGATGGAGATGATAAGAGTACATGGCCATTAAGGCCAGATCGTTCTTCAAAGACGTTCAAACGTTCATAGATGACCAGCAGGGTCAAACAGACGTGAACGCAGCAACCTCGAATCATGTGGAGTTTCCTCCCGCTAAAGTTTCAACTTAATGGTTTCCACCTCTGCAACGGGTCGTACATTTCCACCTTCATTCCCCGAAACCACATTCACACCCAGCAGCATCCACCAGTCACACACATACACAAATACTTCGGGATCAACTCAAGGACAGAACTACATTTAGGAGAGTGTGCTTTTAGTAGGTCCCACAGGTGGAKCCCCTGGCTGTCAGCATTAAAACAGCTGACTGCACCAGTCCTGCTGTGCTCTGCTGTGGCACAGAGCAAGGCATTAGCATGTTATGTAGCCGCAAACCACAACACTCCCCACATTACGACTGTGTATTATTCAGTTGGCGGCTCCACATCA
The DNA here is from genome assembly GCF_002910315.2 of Salvelinus sp. IW2-2015. NCBI lineage: Eukaryota > Metazoa > Chordata > Actinopteri > Salmoniformes > Salmonidae > Salvelinus > Salvelinus sp. IW2-2015. The sequence goes on from NC_036846.1 coordinate 40,098, forward strand.
GGAGGCAGCAGGATAAATATTAATGCCAGATGAAAGTAGGTCTAGAACTGCACTGAAACAAGAACACTGTTTGTAAGACAACCACCGGAGCTGTTCATTGGCGGTGGTGTWGTTATATACATAAAAGACAAGTTCTCGGCGGCCATTTTGACGTCTGTTACCAAATCTGTCTTTGAAAACATCTCTGCGCATCCTGGAATCGTGTTGTCTCCTGTTGTTAAAGACCCCATCTGCTATTGCTGGCTCTGTGGATTGTATTTTTCAATTATTATCACAGTATGTCAAATCTGAATTTGTGCTTATGGGTGACCTGAACCTAGACTGGTTGACATCCAAYTCTGAWCAACTCAACAGTCTACGTAACACCYAAAATCTTACTCAGATTGTTAACAGTGTAACCCGGTTGAATATAAAGTATCCTCTGAWATCCCCTTTGATTGATTTTAACCAACACTRCTCATCATTTTAATGCGTGCGTTGTTTTTGCAAATGATATACGTGATCACTGTGCTGTTGCCTGTATAAGGGATGGTASATTTTCTAAACTACCTCCATGTATKKCCATGAAAAGAAAKTGGAAGCAGTTTGAAATTCAGGGATTTTTACATAATATTTTTAACATTGCCCTTTAATAGAGTTGAATTCATCCCTGATGTTGAATTTGCCTATTCTTACTTCCACAAAGTATTCCAGGATGTATGCAACAASAATGCCCCTTTCAAACGATAAAGAATGAAGTTCAGAGACAACCCTTGGTTCTCAGAGGAACTAGCTGATGTCCTAATGAAACAAACTGCTATGTGGGCTGAAGCAAGAGGGTCTGATTCAGCTTATGATTGGATGGCTTTTAAACACGAATCGGAATCAGGGTGTGGCTATGACCTGAAAACTGAAAGCGGAACACTACCTAAAATCGACTTCTGATCATCTGAATAATCTTTGTACATTTTGGCAAGTGTTGAAAGGTGTGGAGTGCAAAAAAAGACACACAGCTTCCTTAACAACTACTGCTGGACTCACGTGGTAACTGAGAGAACCTCTATTCTGAACTCTTTTAAATCAGCATTTTCTCGATGCAGGCAGATTATTTAATAGGGTTTAAAGTTCAAACTGATCCCCCGTGAAATMACCTGACACTCCTGAGCACTTCTTCTCCAGGTTCTCGTTCTCACCTTCTCTGTATCAGAGGTGCATAGAGCCATGAAAGCAATTTATGTCAAAAAAAATAAGATATATAGATATCCCCTGGTCCTGATGATCTAGCCAGCCTGTAACATGCATCATCAACCTCACCCTAGAATGTAAAGTCATCCCCAAGTTGTGGAAAACAGAATTTGTCCTAACTCTTTTTGAAAGGAGGTGATCCCACACTACTGAGCAACTATTGGCCCATATCTAAATGTTCTGCTTTGGCAAAAGTATTGGAGTCCCTAGTCAATAAGCAGRTTAAGGCCTACCACCAGGAAAACAATATATTGAGTGGTATGCAATCAGCTTTCAGGTCAAGCCACAACACTGTTACAGCAACGTTGATGCTTTTGGACGATATTCACTGTGCCCTGGATWAGAAGTTGCATTGTGCATCTGTGTTCATAGACTTGTCAAAGGCATTCGACGCTGTGGACCATACTGTCTTGCAGATGACACTGTTCTCTKCTCAAGCGGCAGCAYRTTTACTTTGGCTTTTGAAAAAGCTCAACATAGCTTTTACCGTCATTCAACAGAATCWGTACGAGTTGAAGCTTGTTTCCGAATTCCTCAAAAACAAAATGCATGGTATATTACAACGCTAACAAAATTATGTAATTTACATGCAGACCCCAAGCACTACCCTGAAGGCACTTGATTCCGTGTATCATGCAGCTCTTAGGTTTATTACCAACCAAAAGCATCTGACACACCACTGTGATCTCTAAAGTGCTGTTGGCTGGTCTTCGTTGACTCTACGTAGGCTTAAACGTTGGTCTACTAAGATCTATTAGGCCATTTTGGGAAAACTGCAGATTTATCTRTGTTCTTCTTTGATAAGGTCTTAAAAAMAAATASCAGTCACGGTCTCACTCTTACTGACATTTAACGGTTCCTAAAATCAGATCATGGCAAAAAAGTGTTTTAGCTACTCCGCTCCGTGGTCTTGGAATTCTCTCCAGACCAGCTGGAAACGCCAGGGTCTTGTTTAAAAGTTTGGTTGACTCACATGTCACTGAGGAATGTGATTGTCATCAGGACTTGATGCAGTGGTACATACGATCGATTTTTTTTWAATCCACAACGCTTGTATGTTTCTGTAATTGTATTGTATGTGTCCACATCAAAATGTAGTTCATGGTGTGTCTATGTCTGTAAGTTGTTATTGTTCCCCCTGCTGCAGTCTTGGCTGGGCCAGGTCTCTCTTGAAAAAACAGATTTTATCTCAGTGAGACTACCCTGGATAATTGACGGTTAAAATAAAATGACTTTCCTTGCTTTGTTTTGAGCACAAAGCCACTTAGAAATAGTAAGCCACTTAGAAATAGTTTAGATTCACGCGCGGTTCTTTCTTTGGAGATATACAAAGCAAAACACAATGTAGTTGCTGTTTTGAAGGCAGGCAAGTGACAGACAAGTGGAGAGAGAAAAGACATGGGTGAGAGAGAGAGAGAGAGAGAGAGAGAGAGAGAGA
>NC_036846.1:44178-56198 GCF_002910315.2 Salvelinus sp. IW2-2015
CGCTGTAGGTGTGACATAACCGCTGTAGGTGTGACATAACCGCTGTAGGTGTGACATAACCACTGTAGGTGTGACATAACCACTGTAGGTGTGACATACCGCTGTAGGTGTACATAACCGCTGTAGGTGTGACATAACCACTGTAGGTGTGACATAACCACTGTAGGTGTGACATAACCACTGTAGGTGTACAAACGCTGTAGTGTGACATAACCGCTGTAGTGTGAATAACCACTGTAGTGTGACATAACCACTGAGTGTGACATACCACTGTAGGTGTGACATAACTGCTGTAGGTGTGACATAACCGCTGTAGTGTGACATAACCACTGTAGTGTGACATAACCGCCGTAGGTGTGACATAAACGCTGTAGTGTGACATAACCACTGTAGGTGTGACATAACGCTGCAGGTTACAAACCGCGCAGGTGTGACATAACACCAGGTGTGACATAACCATGTAGGTGTGACATAACCACTGTAGGTGTGACATAACCACTTAGTTGACAAACCACTGTAGGTGTACATAACCACTGCAGGTGTGACATAACCATGAGGTGTGACATAACCACTGTAGGTGTACAATACCACTGTAGTGTACATAACCACTGTAGTGGACATAACCACTGTAGGTGTGACATAACCACTGCAGTGTAACATAACCACTGTAGGTGTACATAACCACTGTAGTGTACATAACACTGGTAGGTGTGACATAACTACGTGATATATAAGATAAAAGAAGATAAAAGAAATAGCAGCTTGCAAACTGGTTTTAGCTCCAAAACAAACCAACTAACAAGAGATCAGCCTGATAGACAACCACACACAGAGAAACAGAGTACACAGAAAGGACAGCAGGCAGTAGAATGATAGCCTACATAAGAGATGATGACACTCTTAGTCATTTACCAGATGCCTTATCCAGAATGACTAAGTGTATACATTTGCATACTGGTCCCCCATGGGAATCGAACCCACATCCCTGGGAGATGCAAGCACCATGCTCTACCAACTGAGCCACACAGTTACTGGTAGATGAGCAGAGCTTGGTTCAGATAAGAGATAAGGGAAAGGGGATACCCAGTTAGTTGCACAACTGAACGCATTCAACCGATGCGATGCTTTGCCATAGCTGACACTTAATGAACTACGTCATCAGAGACCCATTCCCATAGGCTCACCTTGAGACTTGTGCGTCTGAGTGTGCCTTTTTGATAGGCCACGCTGCTTTTCCTCAACGGGTCAGTGTCTATGGAGGACCCGAAACGGAAGTCACCTTTCCACGAGCCAGTGGTCAGAAAGGAGTCGTATCGGTCATCTTTCAGGACACTTCCACACCGGCTGACGTCAGCGTATCTCGGGGGGCCGTAGGCTGCGGGGAAGACTGGGAGGCTAGATGCGCGGTATACAAACCCGCGTCGACACGTCTTGAAGTACACGACCGCACTGATCAGAACAAGGAGGAGAGAAGACACGGTCGCCAGGGCGATTTTCAAATYAAGCGTCAAGTTATAGCTCGCCTGTGAGTCATCGTCCGTGTTCTCAAAAAGCTCGTTTAAAACAGGCACGTCATCGCCAATGACTACATTGACTGTGGCAGTGGCTGAGAGAGACTGAGGCCCGTTGTCCCTTACCGTGATCACAAGAGTTTGTTTAGGCTCGTCCTGCTCTACAAATGGCCTCACAGTCCTGATTTCCCCGCTGTGCAGGCCAACAGTGAAGAGGTTGGGCTGAGACGCTTTGACCACGTGGTAGGAGAGCCACGCGTTATTGCCAGAGTCAGCATCTACAGCAAGCACTTTGGTAACCAGGTAACCTTTAGGTGCCTCCAGTGGCACCAGGTCCTCAGCGATGAAGCCAGATGATTGGACAGGATACAGAACAACTGGCGTGTTGTCATTATGGTCACCGACGAACACCCTCACAGTGCAAGTACCGGAAAGAGGAGGGTCACCACCGTCTTGAGCTGTCACTCCTACCTGATAGTGACTGGCCTGCTCATAATCAAAGGGGCGCGAGGTGAAGAGCTCTCCGGTCTCCGCGTTAAGGGAGAGGGAAGAGAATGTTTCRGGGTTCATGCCTTCTGATAAAGAGTACAGTATTTTAGCATTGGGTCCTGCGTCTAGGTCCTCGGCTCTCACCCTTATCACTAACGTGCCTCTGTGTTGGTTTTCCCAAACTTTGGCGGTGTACTCGCTCTGCGTAAATGTAGGGGGGTTGTCATTCACGTCACCCACTGTGATGGATATCACGTTTCTACTGAACAGTTCGGGAGAACCAGAGTCAATAGCCGTCACCGTGATGTTATAGTGTGGGTTCATCTCTCTATCTAATACACCATCAGTCACTAACATATAGTAGTTCTTAACCTCTGATATCAACTTGAAAGGTATGTCGTTTGAGATGGCACACTTGACCCGACCACTGTTTCCAGTGTCCAGGTCATACACGTTTAGCAGAGCAACCATGGTACCGGGTTTAGAATCCTCAGAAACGCTAGCCGAGGCTGTTTTCACGGCAATAACTGGTTCATTGTCGTTCACATCAATCACTTCAATGATGAGTTTACAGTGTGATGCCTGACCCCCGCCATCTTTAGCCTGGACGTCAAGTTCGTGCGCACTCGCCTCCTCATAGTCCACTTGACCCGCCACCCTCACCTCCCCACTCACAGGGTCAATTTCAACGATGCCTCTAGTTTTGTCAGACACGTGACTGAAATAGTAGGTTACCTCCCCATATYCACCGMCATCTAAATCAGTGGCGTTCAGCGTCGCCACCAAAACGCCCATGGCACAATTCTCGATCAGAGAGGCTTTGTATGTCCTCTGGCTGAAAACGGGGACGTTGTCATTGGCATCCAGAACATGGATGTGAACAGACGCGGTACCTGACCTGGCAGGATTACCCCCGTCAACCCCACTGATGGTCAGAGTGTATTCTGCCTGGGTCTCCCGGTCCAAAGCTTTTTTCAGAACCAGCTCTGGGTATGCTATTCCATTCACTTGAGTGTTCATTTCTAAGGCAAAATGATCATTGTGACTCAGTTTATAATCACYAACCGAGTTGGTGSCCAAATCAGGGTCATGCGCACTCTCCAGAGGGAAGCGTCTCCCCAGCACCGTCGACTCGACCAGGTCCAGATCAATTTTCCCAGTAGCAAAAGCAGGGCTATTGTCATTCATATCCTGAATGTCCAAAACAAGACCGTACACTTTGAGSGGATCCTCCAGCAGCAGCTGATACTGTAGGACGCAGACAGCTGCCTGCACGCACAACTCCTCTCTATCTATCCTCTGGCTGACCAACAGAGAGCCCGAACCATAGTCAAGCTCACAAAGCTGCCGAGTGCCCTCCGCCACGATGCGGGCTCGACGTGCACCAATCTCAACTAATTCCAGCCCCAGATCCAGAGCCAGGTTCCCAATGACCGAGCCGCGCTCCATCTCCTCTGGTACGGAGTAGCGCACATCTCCAAACGACGCGCCGAAGAGAAGCACAATCCCCCAAAATCGCAGCCAGCTKCTCCGTTTTACGCACAGTTGCTCTATGGTAAATCCCTTGTTGATAATACGATTTATTAGTAGTAAAACCATGTTTAAACACGACAAAGATTAGTTATAAAATATATCGTTTGGTTGAAAATAAATATAGCATCAAAGCGACGCAGTGACCCTCTTATACTCGTCTCGAGCCGACTAGAGCATGTCCTACTCTGGAGCCTGCTCGTGTCAGTTTGGATTTCTCTCCTCCCGCCTCAACCGCGCGCACTTACTCTCACTATGACTGGGCTACCAAAGTTCTCGCTCTCTTGCTCTCTCTCACTCACACACACACACACACACACACACACAATTCCTGCAACAATAACACGGATGGGGAGGGAGAGCATTGGATTGTATTAAGCCATATTCCAATCCAACGCGATAAAATAGCGTCACCCAGAGACCTAGATAATAATTACATTATATAATATCTGATGATGTGAATTGATCTACAAAATACGTTGCATTAGAAATGTCCATCGTGTTTGCATGTTACTGATAGGTCACGTCCTCTGTTTACTGTGTCCTAAGAGAATGTCAAAGTAGTTCGACCATTAAGGTTGTCAACAAGTTGTTGTAAAAGTCTATAATGTCACTTCAACAACAAACATGTAGCCAACACATGTGAACATGACACATATTCGCGAGACAAACTGCACCAATTAGGTTGTCGGATCGCGTACGATAAAATGGACGAAGACATWTGCTGAGTGTTACGACACGTTAGCTCAACGGCACCCGAGCTTTACGACAAAACCAGTGGGTGGAGAACTGGATCTATAAAAACACAGCTGGTGAACAGCGACACTGAGTATACCTTTAAAAATTACACACAGCAACTCTTTTTCAAAATGATTTAGAAAACGTGAATAATGCCTATAGTCTGCTTTATAGCTATTGGGAATAACTTTGACCCTGCGTTTATCGGAATAAGCATAACCAAATAGACGGATAGGAAATGCCACTATGTATAACCACAACATATAAATCATCGCATGTAGACAGCCRGCATACTCAGGTGAAACAGACATTAATTACAAAAGAGTAGTTTAGGCCCACACATCTGAAATATAAGGTGCAATGCAAATAAGATGTATTATCACAACCAACACACCCAATGTCATCTACAAAAACAGAGAAGATGGCATGAAAGGAAAGCGTTGACACGACAGTCAATCAATGATGAAGGATCCCTACTGGCTTATAGACATTTTCCACATTTCAGCACCATGGACAGAAACAACGAGAGGCCTTCAGAAACTCGCACACTGTTTCTCTCATAATTCTACAGAAGCTTGCCACACACAGCAATTATCTTTTGTAAACTCTTTCCAAACAAACATTCACTAAAAAAGTACCAATTTCAATTATCAACTCATTTTCTGTAAACTCAAATCTGTGAAGCATGAGTGAAATATCACCCGAATATACAATATACTGTATATACAAAAGTATGTGGACACCGCTTTAAATTAGTGGATTCGGCTTATTCAGCCACACCCGTTGCCGACAGGTGTATAAAATCGAGCACACAGACATGCAATTTCCAAAGACAAACATTGGCAGTATATTGGCCTTACTGAATAGCTTAGTGACTTTCAACATGGCACAATCATAGGATGCCTCCTTTCCAACAAGTCAGTTCATCAGTTCATCAAACTTCTGCCATGCTACAGCTGCTCTGGTCCACTGTAAGTGCTGTTATGTACARCTAGGAGCAACAACGGCTCAGCCGCAAAGTGGTCGGGCACACAAACCCACAGAACGGGACCACCAAGTGCTAAAGCGCATTACGTGTAACAACCGTCTGTCCTCGGTTGCAACACTCACCACAGAGTTCAAAATTGCCTCTGGTAGCAACGTCAGCATAATAACTTTTTTCGTTGGGAGCTTCATTAAATGTGCTTCCATGTCCGAACAGCCTAAGATCACCATGCAGAATGCCAAGCGTCGGCTGGGGTGGTGTGAAGCTCACCGKCATTGGACTCTGGAGCTGTGGAAACGCGTTCTCTGGAGTGATGAATCACGCTTCACCATCTGGCAGTCAGACGGTTGAATCTGGGTTTGGCGGATGCCAGGAGAACGCAACCTGCCTGAATGCATAGTGCCAACTGTAAAGTTTGGTGGAGGAGGAATAATGGTTTGGGGCTGTTTTTCATGGTGCAGGCTAGGCCCCTTAGTTCCAGTGAAGGGAAATCTTAATGCTACAGCATACAATGACATTCTAGACAATTCTGTCCTTCCAACTTTGTGGCAACAGTTTGGGGAAGGCCCTTTCCTGTTTCAGAATGACAATGCCCCTGTGCACAAAGCGAGGTCCATACAGAAATGGTTTGTCGAGATCGGTGTGGAAGAACTTGATTGGCCTGCAAAGAGCCCTGCCCTCAACACCATCAAACACTTTTGGGATGAATTGGAATGCCGACTGCGAGCCAGGCCCAATCGCCCAACATCAGTCAGTGTCTGACCTCACTAATGCTCTTGTGGCTGAATGGAAGCAATTCCCCGCAGCAATGTTACAACATCMAGTGAAAAGCCTTCCCAGAAGAGTGGAGGCTGTTATTCCAGCAAAGGGGGGACCAACTCCTTATTAATGCCCATGATTTTGGAACGAGATATTCGACGAGCAGGTGTCCACATACTTTTGGTCATGTAGTGTATCAATCACAAACATAGGCCTACCCCATCAGAAGTTTTTTTTTTAAACACACATATAATAACAAATCAAGATGTKGGTTATCATTTATATTGCACGGGGAGGAAATAATTATCTGAAACATCACAAATTGTATTAAACCTGGAGCAAGTATAATCGATACCTAGTAGGGAATGAGTAAATTCGTGGTTTCAGGGGAAAAGTGATTGTACAAAGCATTTTAGCTGAAATTCTAAGAGAAGTATAGCCTTTATTCTATCATATGTAGGCCTAAAAACAAATGTAATTTATTATTATTTGCCTACCTCTGGGGACCCAWCAGAGTCATCAAACGCTTCAGCAAAGTCAGTGGGAGTTTTTCTCAGAGTCTGGTCGGTGGCCAGCGTGTTGTCATTGTAGGATCTGACGAACTTGAAGTCACTGGAGCGCGAACCCGTCGTCAGGTAGGCGTCATAATTGTAWGTGCTGCGGAGAGTTCCKGCGCCATCRACATCTGCGTAGTTTGGAGGGAGATAKGCACTTGGGATGGCGACCGCTCCATCAAACAACAGTCTGGGCTTTCTCCTGCGGCAAAAACTCACGGCCAGGATGACAACAATGAAGGTGAGGAAAAAGGTGGAGACGGACACCAGCGCGATGATCAGATAAGAGGTGAGTTTMGAATTGCTCTCATCATAAGATATATCTTTCAGTTCTGGCACTTCAGCCAAGTTATCAGAAATCACTAAATACATGGCACAGGTCGCAGAGAGAGAGGGCTGTCCGTTATCTTTAACTGAAACAATAAGGTTCTGTTTCATGCTGTCAGATTCAGAAATGTCCCGCTGTGTCCTGATTTCTCCGCTGTGGAGACCAATAGTGAAAAGTCCCGGATCAGTGGATTTGACTATATGATAGGACAGCCAGGCGTTCTGGCCGGAGTCCGCGTCCACCGCTATCACCTTGGAAACCAGAGAGCCCCCGTGCGCAGCTTTGAGGACCAGCTCGGTCATGAAAGAGTTCCCCTCAGGGGCAGGGTACAGTATCTGAGGAGAGTTGTCATTCACATCCGTTATGAACACACTGACGGTGACGTTGCTGCTGAGCGGAGGAGAACCGTTGTCCCTGGCCACAACGTGGACTTTAAAGCTCCTGAACTGTTCATAATCAAACGACCTCACAGCGTGGATCACCCCAGTGTCTCCGTTAACGGATAAGAACGAGGACACCGGGACACCGTTCARKTCYCCYGGTAAYAMYGAYTAAATKACTGTYCCATTCTGTCTCCAGTCTGGYTCTCMWGCAGTAACGGAACACAKMGAMGAYRCWGGTTMGTTATTTTCAGTCACGTGGGCGCTATAGGACTGTTCCTCAAACACAGGTGGGTTGTCGTTCACGTCAGCTACAGATAAKTGAAKACTTTTAGAGGAGGACAGAGGCGGAGAGCCCTCGTCGGTGGCAATGATTGTAATGTTGTAATCAGACACTAGTTCACGGTCCAGTTCGCCCGTGGTCACCAGAGAATAGTAGTTTTTGATGGATGGCACCAGCTTAAAAGGAACGTTTTGCTGAATGGAGCAMRGGACCTGTCGGTTATTCTCAGAGTCTCTATCCTGCACGTTAATGATGCCCACCTCTGTGCCAGGTGACGCGTTCTCAGGTATGGGGTTACTCAGAGATTTCAGATATATAACAGGTGCGTTGTCATTTACATCCGTGATATCAATAATTACTTTTGAATCAGATGAAAGGCCATAGCCATCTTTACCCTCTATGCGCATTTCATATTTTGGGTCGCCTTCGAAATCTATAGGACCTATCACCTTAATTTCTCCAGTATTGTGGCCCAAAGAAAATACCTTTATTGCTTTGTCAGATATGCGACTGAATTCATACGTCACTTCCCCATTCACTCCCTCATCTGCATCTGTAGCACTTACTGTAACCACTACAGTACCTAAAGGAGAGTTTTCAGGCAGACTGGCTTTATAGACGGCCTGGCTAAACACTGGGGCATTATCGTTAGCATCCAGTACAGTGACGTGTATGACTACAGTACCTGATCTCTGCGGAGTGCCACCGTCTACTGCTGTTAGCAGTAAACTCATGTCCTGTTTTTCTTCACGATCTAGTTCTTTATCTAAAACCAACTCTACGTTCTTTCTTCCATCTGTGTAATCGTGAACAGACAGCACAAAATGTTCATTACTTTGTAATGTATACCTTTGCACTGCGTTCTGTCCCATGTCTGCGTCATGTGCCTCGTTAACACGATAGCGAGCCCCTTTGARTGCCAACTCACTAATTTCCAATTTGATTGTGTCCTTCGGGAAAATGGGTGAATTATCATTSACATCCTCAATCAGTAGTGATACACGATGCAATTCCAACGGACCTTCCAGAACCAACTCGAATGTAAGCATACACGAAACCTTATCTCCACATAGCTCCTCTCTGTCAATCCTTTCCGCAACAATCAAATCCCCGGTACTCTGATTAATATCACAATAACGTTCATCGTTCCCCTCCGTATCAATTCGGGCCTTACGAGCGGACAGTCTGCTGGCTTCCAAACCGAGATCTTTGGCTATATTTCCAATAACAGATCTGCGTTTCATCTCCTCCGGAAAAGAATAGCTCACGTCTCCAAAGGCGGAGTGCAGTGTTAGGAGAAAGAATGCAAAGCCGCAGACCAGGCCTGTCACCGATATTCCTTTGTGACCCATCCTTGCACTATAAACTGCAAACTAGCATATCATTAGATACTGGAATGTAAAGAAATAGTGTTCCACAAAAKTATGGAGTCTGATTGAAATAATATCCAACGAAAGTGGCAGAAATCTGACCGTTTCCTAATCTTTTCCTCGGCTAAATGGCACCAGAGCACACTGGCCTGGAAACAGAACYAAGTGGGTGGAGAACTGGGACTATAAAAACACAGCTGGTGAATAGCGACACAGTGAGTACTATTAAGAAATMACATATGATAACAAACATTCTTCTAAATCTACAGTATATTTCACGAAAAGTCKTCATAGGAATCTGTAGCCTATATAAGTAGGCTGCATGATTGAATAGGTAGACTACTGTAATTATTGGGGGGAAACAATTTATTATTATTTGCCTACCTCTAAGCCAAATATATAGAAAATCAGTAAACGGCAGTAAAACGCCCAACACATAAATTACGGAAGGGTAAATCCATTCGAGTTCAATCCCRTTTTTGACAGCATCCCTTAAACAAAACTTTCTGTTCAAGTTTGCCCATGGAAAAGTTGGTCAGAAAGTTACTTTTTGGACCTGAATGCCAAAACATCCAGGAGATAAAGSTGCTCAACGTTTACTCATGTCGCATACCATTGGACATCACATCCATGTGTTCATKACTGGAAGATATAAACGGTTGAGTTGGATATCATTTAAAAGCTTACAAACAGTGTTGTCAAAAACATGTTATTATTTCTAAAAATATATATTTTTTAAAAGGTCATGAACAACCAWTCTGATTCCCATGTAAAATAGCCTTTTTGAGTGACTAGAATATAACCCATAGTATTTGTTTTGGATAGCCTTTACATGTTATATATTGTTAGATATCAACCTTTAACGTCAAGTATRTAACAATGTGTCATCTGTAATTTTTTTGAAATATTTGCATATGTTGTAGCTCAGACCCTATTTTGCGCTSTGCCCGCTATCGGTTGAGATACAACATGCTCTTGAATACTGGGTGGGTGTCATTTCAATCATAGAAATACATTTAATAGAATGGACCTATCCCGTCAGACCACAGTAACGTATCTTGTAGACAGACCACTGTCGAATGTCAACTTGAATGGTCATGTCTATTCRATGATCTATATTTCTATGATATCAATAGGTTTACAGTATATTGAGGATTGACAGTATAATTTAAAACAACGGATATTCCCATTCAAGTCAACATTCTCTGATGTGTGGACCTCCAACCATCTTTGTGGTTCTATTTCAAGGTTGAAATGTAAATGTTATTGCAATTTTTTGTACATTTATCAGCCAAAACATGACACCCACACTGTATTCAAAAAAGGGTATAAGATACAACAAAAGTGAACATGAAAAAACTCTGAGTTTACGCTTTTTTTAGATAATTAATGTTAGAGTTTACGCTTTTTTTAGATAATTAATGTTAAAGGTTAAAAAATATATATATTTTATTTTACTCCCCCCCCAATATAGTTTAACAACCCTGTTCGTAAGCTTTTATATGATATCAATCTAAACCATTTGGTGATCTTTTCCAGGGATGAAGACATGGATGTCTCATGGTATGGTGGGATATGCAACATCGGTCAACTTTGAGCACATTTATCTCTTGAATATTTGGGAATTCCGGTCCAAAAAGTCACTTACTGAACACTTCTAKAACAGGCAAATATGTATGGAAGGTTTRYTTCAAATCAAAACGGGTGACGTCAAAAAGTGATTGAGTTCAAATGGATTTACCAGGCATTAAAATCCATATCAGACTATTTTCACGAGTTAAGATATAGACTGAAAGAAATACGTTCCAAAGTGAACACATATCCAAAAAGGTATAGGTCTACATTGCAGGTATCATATTTGAGGTGCCGGTATTTTAGTTAACACAATCTCATCGATGCAATATACAAAAACAGAGAGTATGGCAATGAATGAAAGTAATGACAGTCAAAAGGCGATGAAAAGTAAACCCTAAAGGTCTTAAAWWTTTWAKTTTCAGCACCATGGACAGCGACATACACATGCCTCTGCACAACGCTTCTCTCATCACTCTGTCTTAGTCGCTCTCTTCATACCGTATTAATATTTTGTAACACCTTTCCAAATAGTCCTGCACTCAAACAGGACAAATTAGGCTACTAACTCATTTTAACCTCAAACATGCAGCGTGTAGGCATATGTAAAAAATCMAAATAAATCACAACATAGACATCACAGCTCAAAGCACATACTCAAATCAAAATAATTCAAACCACAAAATAGATTAACATAAAACATTTTCACTTCAATTTGGAGGGTATATATACATTATCATCAATAGAATCAAACCTAAAGCATGAACAAGTTGACCAATATGGTGCTTTCAAGACAACTCGGAAACTCTYATCCTCTGAGTAAAAATGTGGGTACGTTTTTTGCGCAGAGCTTCCCATTGGTTGATTCTGATACTTTCCAAGTGGGATACTCGGAGCTCATCTTTCTACATTGAGTTTACAAGTAGGAAATGTGCGAATTTTKCGAGTTCCAAGTTGTCTTGAAAAGGGCAAACTGGGATATTGACTTAGGTTACTCCTGWCAGAATACTGAATTAATCCAGGGGAAAAAAGGTTATTGTACAAATCAAATCAAATATTATTGGTCACATACACATGGTTAGCAGATGTTAATGCGAGTGTAGCGAAATGCTTGTGCTTCTAGTTCCGACAGTGCAGTAATATCTAACAAGTAATCTAACAATTCCACAACAACTACCTAATACACACAAATKTAAAGGGATGGAATAAGAATATGTACATATAAATAAACTCAGTAAAAAAAGAAACGTCCTCTCACTGTCAACTGCATTTATTTTGACATGTGTAAATATTTGTATGAACATAACAAATTTCAACAACTGAGACATAAACTGAACAAGTTTCACAGACATGTGACTAACAGAAAGGAATAATGTGTCTCCGACAAAGGGGGTCAACAATCAAAATGAACAGTCAGTACTGGTGTGCCACCAGCATGCATTTAAGTACTGCAGTGCATCTCTACACTCATGAACTTCACCAGATTTGCCAGCTTCTTGCTGTGAGATGCATCTCTCTCTT
>NC_036846.1:56223-59665 GCF_002910315.2 Salvelinus sp. IW2-2015
ACATCTCTAGTCTTGCACAGGACTTAATTATCACACCCACAACACATTTAAATGCATTAAATCGCATAAGTTTGCATATTTATCATGTCTTGCAGTTATATTAACGGTCATTCAATACCATCTAGTAAAGAGATATTCACAGCACCAGAGAAGTGAAGTCTTCCTTTCACAACGACACAGCGTTGAATTGCCTATGCAATGACAAAGCCTCAGTCCGATTATCGTACAGCAAGACCATGACGAATGGAGTTTCCAAAAAACAGACGTGGAGATTAGACCAAAAAGCTCATTTTTGTCTCATCAGACCACATGACCTCTCCCATTCCTCCTCTGGATCCTCCAGATGGTCATGGCAAACTCAGTACGGGCCTGACCAGCGCTGGCTTGACAAGACCTTCGTCGCGCTGCAGGATTTAAACATGACGGCCGAGTGTGTACATTTGCTTTTGAAACTTTGCCCAGTCTCTTCATGTCATTGAGCAAGTCCTGCCGTGTACTAGTTCTGCTGATCCCTTCACTTCGCTCTATGATCATTGACTGCCCACGAGTGAGATCATGCAATGTAAGCCCCAACACGCTGAGTGCTATTGACCGTAAATCTTGAACTTTCCTTCAGTTCTTAACAATAGCTCTACACCTCTATCTACGTATTAGTTCCTGCAACTCACCACTATCCTCTTGTTCTCTATTCCTTAGCCCAGTCTTGCCCATTGTACTGATCTCAGCTTGGCATTCTGTTATTGATTTAGTGTGACAGTTCTTTCCCTCTACAATGTTTTCACAAGTTATACGACAAGTCAAACAGATTACATGTAATACATACATAATAGTGAGTCAACAGAAGGCACTACCCTAAAAAAAACATAACAGTCTGGTGAAGCCGCATATCTTACTTGTATATATCAAAGACTTATTTATGCAATAAATGACAAAATGATTTATACTTAAAACAGACCCTAAATCATGATTTTCGGATTATTACAATCGCCTAACACATAGCGTGTACCATCTTGGACAATTCATCCTCGCCAACAAAACGGCAAGCCATTTTAGCATTTACCATATAAACTGTTCTCTCCCGACTGAACTTACGCTGTGATGTCATGTATGATGTATGTATGTATGTATTAATATTAATAGTGATACATACCCATACATAACAATGAGCCATACATAATCATTGACCATACACTAGCAATACATACAACCCAAAGCTCCACATACATAACTGCCATACATTACAATACCAACACTAGGACTATACATCTTACCACTACATACCATACTATACAACATATCAATATCCATAACATACAACACATATTTATAAAATCAAATTAACCCTCCCTCAGAATCTTCAAAAGTTTCTGCAAAGTCAGTAGGTGTTTTTCTCTGAGTCTGTTCCGAGGGCAGCGTGTTGTCATTGTAAGATCTGAGGAACTTGAAGTTCATCAGATCAATTCTGTTGGTGAACAACAGTTGAACTAAGCTCATGAGGCATTTCTAAGATATATTCTTCAAAAATCAATGGGTACACATCATCAACGTAGCAGTCAAAAATGTATTTAGCAACTGCTGATTGCTACTTTAATGTCTCAATAACGTTTTTTGTTCGCTTCGGTATCAATACGGGCCTTACGCCATCAGACCGAGATCCTTGGCTATATTTRCAATAACAGATCAGCGTTTCATCTCCTCCAGTAAAGAATAGATGACATCTTCGCAATCTGACCGTCTCCAATCCTTTCTGCAGTGAAATGGCACCAGATTTAGCGACASAGTGAGGACCCTTCAGAAATTACACAAATGATCTGATATCGTCCTGAATGATTTTCAAATAAAGACGTGCATTKTTGATCAACTATTCGATACATTTATCTCTTTAGATCAATTAATAACCAAATAGAAAAACATGTTATAACATAAAACCACCACAAATAAACCATTGTATGTTGCTGTTGGTCTTAAGGTTAGCAGCTTGCATAAAAAGAGTGACGTAAGCAAAGTGATAACTTTCAATCAATAATGACTAGTTAGTCTTACCGCTTTTGAATACATGATTTCAGCACCTCGGACAGCCACACTCAGTTCAGTTGGTCCTTGCTATGTGGAATCATTGGGACGTAACTACCACATTGAAGTTCACGTTTAAAAATTACGGTAATGGTTAGGGTTAGGTAATGGTTAGGGTTAGGGTAGGGACGCCCCAAGGATCTCGGATAGCACAATCATTCAGAGTTACTGCTGTTTTTAACTGATGAGTTATAACTGATTTTCTCATCACTTTAMCTCGTGAAATGATTATATACAAACAGTTCTACATAGGCTACCTAACTACCAACAACAATTTACAAAACTACCATGAACACATTCTCTGTAAGGGCATCTATACAGCGTACATGCTGCACAAGTGTCCAGKCAATCTATCAATCACAATAAATCGGTCACAACACATAAACATTTCAACATCAAATCTCTTTGTAAAAAACTTGCTGTGAAATAATGTTCTTAAAACATCAAAGCAAATCTCCTCAATTTCTATTTGCAGGAAAGGCCTACCTCGGTTGATCCTTCAGAATCGTCAAGTTCTTCAGCAAAGTCTGACAAAGAGAGATACAGGACAGCCAAGGCGGTTCATGAAGCGAGTCCGCATTGCCACGCGCGTATCAAGTTGGAAAACGCAGAGAGCCCCGCGTGTGGCAGCTTTGGGAGACATCACTCGGTCGAGGAGTTCCCTCAGCGGAGCGGGACTACTATGTATCTGAGGAGAAGTTGTCATTGACATACCGTTATGAACAGCACTGACGGTGAGTTGCTGCTGAGCGGCAGGAGAACGGTGGTCTCTGGCCATACAACATGGAACCTATTAAATTCAATGAACTGGTTCATAATTCGAAGCAGCCGACCATCACTTCCAGGTGGGATCGATCCCCAACATGTAGTGGACAACACAACACCAGCCGTTGCGTGTCGACCCCGGCTTGGTAGGCGGCATATCACCAAGGGGGTTGGATGGTGGAGGCCGTGTCTCCATTAACAGGATAAGAACGAAGGACATCGGCGAACCGTTCACAGCTCACCGGGTAAGAGAGAGTAAATCACTGTGGGCGCGTTCTGTCTCCAGTCTGGGTCTCGAGCATGTAAGCGGAACACACGGAGGAGCCTGGTTTGTTATTTTCCAGTCACGTGGGCGCTATAGGACTGTATCTCAAACACAAGGTGGGGTGTCGTTCCACAGCTCCATACCACGATAACATGAACACTTTTAGAGGAGGGACACGAAGGCGGAGCCGAGCGCTCGTCGGTGGCATGATTGTAATGTTGTACATCAGGACCTAGTTCATCTGGTCGCAGTTCGCAGCCGTGGTACCAGAGAATAGTAGTTTTGATGGATGGGCAATCCAGCCTTAAGCGAAGCGACCACGTTTGCCTGAATGGAGCA
>NC_036846.1:59690-85975 GCF_002910315.2 Salvelinus sp. IW2-2015
TGAATTTTTCTCAGAGTCTCTTCCCGGCACGTTGGTCATTGTAGAACTTGACAACTTGAATCACTAGTGCTGACCGTTTCAGTAGCTTCATAATTGTAAGTGCTGCGAGACCAGCTCCATCCACCTCGCAGTTGGCGGAAATACACTGAATACACCGCTCCGTCAAACAACAGTCTAGCCTTTTTGAAAAATCTCACCCAGGGATGACAATAATGAATGAGAAAAAGGTGAGAACACACCAGTCATAGTCAATAAGATGAGTTAGAATCTGCTCTCGTCATAATATTTTATCTTCAAGTCTCAACTCAGCCCAATTAGCAATATAGCACTAAATACATGCACATGTCGCAAGAGGAAAGGCTGGTCCTTATCTTTTACTTACACAATAAGTCTTTCATGCTCAGATCTCAGAAATTCCCTGTGTCCTGTATCCTCCGCGGAGACCAATAGTTGAAAATCCCATCAGTGGATACTATATATAGGACACCAGGCTTCTGCCGAGTCCGCCACCACCTATCACCTTGAAACCAAGACCCCCTGGTCAGCTGGGACCAGCGCCAGTGGGCGTCTCCTCTGTCGAGCTACCTACTGAGTTACCGCCTGCGCGTGTGTAGGTGGACCTGTCGGTTATTCTCAGAGTCTCTATCCTGCACGTTAATGATGCCCACCTCTGTGCCAGGTGACGCGTTCTCAGGTATGGGGTTAGTCAAAGATTTCAGATATATCACTGGGGCGTTGTCATTTATATCTGTAATGTCTATTATCACTTTAGTGTCTGAAGAAAGGCCATAGCCATCTTTTCCTTCCACAAACATTTCATATGTTGATTCCTCTTCATAGTCTAACTCCCCTATCACTGTAATGTCCCCCGTTCTCTGGTCCAATGTAAACATTTTCCTTGCCTTATCAGACATTCGACTGAATTCATACATTACTTCGCCGTTCACGCCTTCATCTGCATCAGTACTGCTCACAGTAACAACTAGTGTACCCAAAGGAGATGTTTCGGGCAGACTGGCTTTATAGACGGCTTGGCTAAACACTGGGGCATTATCGTTAGCATCGAGTACAGTGACGTGTATGACTACAGTACCTGATCTCTGCGGAGTGCCCCCGTCCACAGCTGTGATCAATAATTGTAATTCCTGCTGCTTCTCACGGTCTAATTCTTTGTCAAGCACTAACTCGCCGTATTTGCTACCTGCAGAAGTGGTTTGAACACTCAACGCAAAATGATTATTCCTTTGTAGCACGTAACTTTGAACTGCATTCTGTCCTATGTCTGCGTCATGAGCAGCGTTCACACGATAGCGAGCTCCTTTGTCAGCTGATTCTCTGATGTCCAGTTTAATTGTATCCTTCGGAAATATGGGTGAATTGTCATTGACATCTTGTATTTGAAGTGATATGCGATGCAACTCAAGAGGATTCTCTAGGACTAACTCAAAGCTCAGAAGGCATGACGCCTTTTCTCCGCAAAGCTCCTCTCTGTCAATTCTTTCGGTAACAATCAAATCACCACTAGTCAGATTAATGTCACAATAACGTTTGCGGTTCCCTTCGGTATCAATWCGGGCCTTACGAGCGGAGAGTCTGCTCGCCTCCAACCCCAGATCCTTGGCTATATTTCCAATAACAGATCCGCGTTTCATCTCCTCGGGAAAAGAATAGCTCACGTCTCCATAGGCGGAGTGCAGTGTYAGAAGAAAGAAAGAAACGCMGCAAACCAGGACTGCGACCGAAAATCCTTTGTGCCCCATTGTGGAATTAAAACGTCAAATCACCTTACAGCCAAGATAATATACAATGCAAACAAATAGTATTTCATCAAAAAATACAGTTTKATCGAAATTACATTCTCAAAATGRGCACGCAATCTGACCGTCTCCYACCTRTTCCGCYGCTAAATGGCACCCGAGCCTTGTAACWACASAAGTGGGTGGAGAACTGGATSTATAAAAACATAGCTGGTGAATAGCGACACAGTGAGTACCCTTCAGATATTACASATATTATCCCACATTCGTTTATATGTCACCAAAAGTATTTCAATAGGCCTATAAATAGCCTAGGCTGAATTGGTTGATAAGCWATTGGAAATAACAAAAGAAAAGAACAGCAAACGACAGTTTATAAAACCCCAAACACATAAACGATTGCCAATAACCCGCATTATATTGATATGAGTTAAGATCAGGTGGAATGAATATATTACAAAAGAGAACACATCTGCGATAGGAAGTAGGCTACAATGCAAATATCAGATTTAGGCTATGCAATTTATGCGGCTTCTTCAGCCATTACAAAAGCATCAGTGCGTTCACACACAAAAACAGAGTATGGCAAGAAATGAAAGTTGTGACACTAAACAATAAGTAGATCTTATTGGCGTAAAAGCGGATTGTATGCATTTTCAGCACCATGGACAGTGACATTGCGAGGCCGCTGCACGTCAGACACTCACACCGCTATCATTCTATCTAAATAGCTCTCAATGTAAAGTATTTATCTTCTTCCTAAAACGAGCTAAATAGCACTTCCCTCGTATAGAGCCAAACTCATATATCAACCCTTTTCCTGTCACCTCAAAAATGTGCAGCGTGTATGTGAAAAATGAAATCCCAAACAGGAGGCTACATATCCCACATGACAAACCAAACCATATAATATTAGCATCCCTGGATTTCTCACAGGAACTTCAAAGGGATTGAAATGCGTTACAAACTACATCACTCGTGGAGAACTAACAAGTTGCCTAAATAGACAAGCTAAATTACGCATTCCTGTGGGCCCGTGGGGAGAATGATTTTCTTCAGTGGATTTTTTTTTAGAAACCATCTTAACTGTAATTGAATGAAAAAAATAGCCGTATTCCATAACATTATGAAKCCAAGTGTAGATTATTTATATTTACAGTAAGGCCTTTGGAGACCGATCAGTCATCAATTTCTTCAGCAAAGTCTGTTGGGAGGACAGAGGCGGAGAGCCCTCATCGGTGGCAGTGATTGGAAATGTTGTAATCAGACACTAGTTCACGGTCCAGTTCGCCCGTGGTCACCAGAGAATAGTAGTTTTTGATGGATGGCACCAGCTTAAAAGGAACGTTTTGCTGAATGGAGCAGTGGACTTGTCGGTTATTCTCAGAGTCTTTATCCTGCACGTTAATGATGCCCACCTCTGTACCAGGTGACGCGTTCTCAGGAATGGGGTTAGTCAGAGATTTTAGATATTTTACAGGGGTGTTGACATTTATGTCGGTTATTTCTATAATTAATACAGAATCTGAAGTTAACCCAGGCCCATCCATGGCTCTAATTTGTAATTCATATGACGACCCCTCTTCATAATCAACTGACCCAACAACCCTTATTTCCTCTTTCGTAGGATCAAACGAGAGTAGTTCAACATTCTCATCTGAAACTTGGTCAAAGTCGTACGTCTCTCCACCATTTCCTTRCTCATCTGCATKTGWYGCACTCACTGTAACTAGAGTATCTGAAGGAGGGTTGTCATGCAGACGGGCTTCACAGACGGTCTGGATAAACACTGGGGCATTATCGTTTGCATCCAGTACAGTGACGTGTATGCCTACAGTGCCTTATCTTTGCAGAATGCCACCATCTACAGCTGTCAATAGTAATTGTATCTCCTGCTGCTGTTCAAGGTCTAACACTTTGTCTAAGATTAACTCAAAGTATCTGCGTCCACCACTTTTCGCATTAATGCTCAAAACGAAATGGCCATTTGTTTGCATTGTATAGCTCTGGAGCACATTCTGTCCGATAGCTGCATCGTGGGRCTCATCTAATGAAAAATGCGCAACTTCAATTGCAGATTCGGCGATCTAAATTGTAATTATGTCGTTTTCAATTGTGGGGAATTATCATTAATACCTTCAACATCCTGTCTTGCCACAAAGCCCATCTCTGTCAAACCTCTCGGCAACAATCAATTCCACGGTACTCAGATAAAAGCGGCAATACGCAGTGTAAATAATAACATAGCGTACGCCGTCCCTGGTTCGGTAAAAAGCTGAGGGATGGAGCTGGGGAAATCTAACCACTCTCAAATCCAGACAGAGCTATGGATGCAAGGACTAATCATCCAAGGTACAACATTATAGTTTTAACCATGTTTTGAGGATATATAGCGTTTGCTTACATTTTCTTTGTTTACAAACAATAGAGTTTAAAAAATTGCTTATATTTGGGGTTCTGATGTGGAACGACAGTTGAACTAAGCTCATGYCGCATTTCTAAGATATATTCTATATATTCTTCAAGAATCAATGGTACCCATCATCATTCTACATCATTAACGTAGCAGTCTAAATATATTCAGCAACTGCTGATTGCCACTTTAATGTCACAATAACGTTTTTTGTTCGCTTCGGTATCAATACGGGCCTTACGACCAGGCAGTCTGCTCGCCATCAGTCCGAGATCCTGGGCTATATTTCCAATAACAGATCAGCGTTTCATCTCCTCCAGTAAAGAATAGCTGACATTTCCATAGGCAGAGTGCAGCATGAGAAGAAAGAAACCAACGTAACATTTCAGGACTGTCGCGGAAAAGCCTTTGTTTCCCATAAAAATAGAAAAATAGTGACGTAAACAAAGTGATAACTTTCAACCAATAATGACTAGCTGGTCTTACCGCTCTTGAATACATGATTTCAGCACCTCAGACAGTCACACATAGTTCAGAGTTTGTCCTTGCTATGTTAATTCATTGGGACGTCACTACCACATTGAAGTTCACGTTTAAAATGATTACGGCAAGGGATAAGGTTAGGGTTAGATAAGTGTTATGTAATGGTTAGGGTTAGGGTTAGATAAGGTTTAGGGTTATGGTTAAGGTTAGGTAATGGTTAGGGTAAGGGTAGGGACGCCCCAAGGATCTCGGATAGCACTACTCGTTCAGAGTTGCTGCTGTTTTTAACGGATGAGTTATAACTGATTTTCTCATCACTTTAGCTCGTGAAATGATTATATACAAACAGGTCTACATGTAAACTGTACCACAATAGGCTACCTAACTACCAACCACAATTTACAAAACTACCATGAACACATTCTCTGTAAGAACATKTGTGCAGCGTACATGCTGCACAAGTGTCCAGCCAATCTATCAATCACAATAAACCGGTCACAACATCAATAAGATGTTTCCCTTTGAAATAAAAGGGGATTAAATKGTTGCATTTTATCTCTCTTTGTAAAAAACTTGCTGTGAAATAATATTCTTAAAACATCAAAGCAAACCTCCTCAATTTCTATTTGCAGGAAAGGCCTACCTCGGTTGATCCRTCAGAATCGTCAAGTTCTTCAGCAAAGTCTGTTGGAATTTTTCTCAGAGTCTGGTCCGCGGGCAGCGTGTGGTCATTGTAGGAACTGACGAACTTGAAGTCACTAGTGCGTGACCCGGTCGTCAGGTAGGCGTCATAATTGTAAGTGCTGCGGAGAGTTCCAGCTCCATCCACCTCTGCGTAGTTGGGCGGGAGATAAGCACTGGGAATAGCGACCGCTCCGTCAAACAACAGTCTAGGCTTTTTATGGTGGAAAAATCTCACGGCCAGGATGACAATAATGAAGGTGAGGAAAAAGGTGGAGACGGACACCAGCGCGATGATCAGATAAGAGGTGAGTTTYGAATTGCTCTCGTCATAAGATATATCTTTCAGTTCTGGCACTTCAGCCAAGTTATCAGAAATCACTAAATACATGGCACAGGTCGCAGAGAGAGAGGGCTGTCCGTTATCTTTTACTGACACAATAAGGTTCTGTTTCATGCTGTCAGATTCAGAAATGTCCCGCTGTGTCCTGATCTCTCCGCTGTGGAGACCAATAGTGAAAAGTCCCGGATCAGTGGATTTGACTATATGATAGGACAGCCAGGCGTTCTGGCCGGAGTCCGCATCCACCGCTATCACCTTGGAAACCAGAGAGCCCCCGTGTGCAGCTTTGGGGACCAGCTCGGTCATGAAGGAGTTCCCCTCCGGAGCGGGATATAGTATCTGAGGAGAGTTGTCATTGACATCCGTTATGAACACACTGACGGTGACGTTGCTGCTGAGCGGAGGAGAACCGTTGTCTCTGGCCATCACATGGACRTTAAATCTCATGAACTGTTCATAATCAAACGACCTCACAGCGTGGATCACCCCCGTGTCTCCATTAACGGATAAGAACGAGGACGTCGGGACACCGTTCACCTCACCGGGTAAGAGAGAGTAAATCACTGTGCCGTTCTGTCTCCAGTCTGGGTCTCGAGCAGTAACGGAACACACGGAGGAACCAGGTTGGTTATTTTCAGTCACGTGGGCGKTATAGGACTGTTCCTCAAACACAGGTGGGTTGTCGTTCACGTCAGCTACAGATAACTGAACACTTTTAGAGGAGGACAGAGGCGGAGAGCCCTCGTCGGTGGCAATGATTGTAATGTTGTAATCAGACACTAGTTCACGGTCCAGTTCGCCCGTGGTCACCAGAGAATAGTAGTTTTTGATGGATGGCACCAGCTTAAAAGGAACGTTTTGCTGAATGGAGCAGTGGACCTGTCGGTTATTCTCAGAGTCTCTATCCTGCACGTTAATGATGCCCACCTCTGTGCCAGGTGACGCGTTCTCAGGTATGGGGTTAGTCAGAGATTTTAGATATATCTCAGGGTCGTTGTCATTTATGTCTGTGATTTCTATAATCACTTTAGTGTCAGATGAAAGACCGTAACCATCTTTCCCTTCAATAATTATTTCATGTTTAGCTTCTTCTTCGTAATCTATTTCTCCTCTTAGTCTAATTTCTCCAGTTGTCTGATCTAATGCAAATAATTTTCTGGCTATGTCAGATATGCGACTGAATTCATACATCACTTCCCCATTCACTCCCTCGTCTGCATCTGTAGCACTCACTGTAGCCACTACAATATCTAAAGGAGAGTTTTCWGGCAGACTGGCTTTATAGACGGCCTGGCTAAACACTGGYGCATTYTCGTTAGCATCCAGTACAGTGACGTGTATGACRACAGTACCTGATCTCTGCGGAGTGCCACCGTCTACTGCTGTAAGCAATAATTTTAACTCCCGCTGCTCCTCGCGGTCTAATTCTTTATCTAGTATCAACTCACCGTATTTACTACCGACCGTATTGGTTTGAACATTCAGCAGAAAATGGCCATTCCTTTGTAACATGTAGTTTTGCACTGCGTTTTGTCCTATATCTGCGTCGTGGGCAGCATTCACACGAAAGCGAGCGCCTTTGACAGCCAACTCACTAATTTCGAGCTTGATAGACTCCTTTGGGAAGATAGGCGTGTTATCGTTAACATCCTGAATTTGCAATGTGATTCGGTGCAACTCAAGTGGATCTTCAAGCACAAATTCGAATTTTAGAGCACATGAAACCTTCTCTCCACAAAGCCCCTCTCTGTCATTCCTCTCCGCAACAATAAATTCCCCGGTACTCAGATTTATGTCACAATAACGTTTTCGGTTCCCTTCRGTATCTATACGAGCCTTACGGGCGGACAGTCTGCGAACATCGATGCCGAGATCCTTGGCTATATTTCCAATCACAGATCCGCGTTCCATCTCCTCCGGAAAAGAATAGCTCACGTCTCCATACACGGAATGCAGTGTAAGAAGAAAGAGAGCAACGCAGTAGACCAGGCCTGTCACCAATATTCCTTTGTGCCCCATCCTGGCATTAAAAACGTTGAAATACCATCAAGTCTAAATACTACAATGTAAAGAAATCGTATTCCACAAAATATTCAGTATGATCTAAACAATATCCACAAAATGTGCCAGAAATCTGACCGTCTCCAATCTTTTCCGCGGCTAAATGGCATCCGAGTCTTGTAACAACACCAGTGGGTGGGGAACTGGATCTACCCAAACACAGCTGGTGAACAGCGACACAGCGAGTACTCGTTAGATATGACACATATTAACATTCTTCTAAATCTATACATCACGAAATGTAGATTCTATATTTCACCAAATATAGATTTAGAAGAATGTTTGTTAATGTGTAGTATGTAAAAGYGTAGACCTACTCACTCTGTCGTCGTTCACCAGACGTGTTTGGATAAATAGCCTTCTGAATGATTGATGACTGTAACTATTCGGGGGAAATCACCGCAAGCTCATATAAATAACCAAAAAAGAAACACAGGAAACGGAAATAAAACACTTACAGCATGAATTACGGCAATAAAAGCCTCAAACTATTTTCACGAGTTAAGATTAACTAGAAGAAATACTTTACAGAAGGGAAGGCATCTGCGAGAAGGTAGGCTTTAGTTGTACGTTGCAAGCATCAGATGTACAACGCTGGTATTTTAGTGAACACTCATCAATGCAATATAAATAAACGGAGAGTATGGCAATGAATTAAAGTAATTGCAGTGATAAAGCTATAAGACGTATACACTGCTAGCTACAAATTGGATTTCAGCACCATGGATAGCGGCACAACAATGCCGCTGCACTTCAGACCCTATCACACCACTTCTCTCGTCACTGTCTTAATAGCTCTGTACATAAAGTCGTTGTTTTTCGTAATCCCTTCCCAAAATGGCCTCCACTCCAACAGGCCAAACTTCTAAGAGMAACACATTTAACCTCAAAACATGTGCAGCGTGTATGTCAAAGAACAATCACAAACAGAACCAATCACAAYTCAAACCCATACTCAAACCCACACAACTCAAACCAGTAGCATCAATATTTCCCCGTTCAACTGTGAGGGGATTTCAATAATCATAAATGCATTGCAAATTGCATCAAACGTAAAGCATGACCAGGTTGCCTTATAGACAAGCTGTGGTATTCACACACTCCCGTTCAAAAGGCTACATGATTTTCTCCATAACAAAAAGCATTATTGTACAAAGCTGCTTTACTGTAATTGTACAAAAAGATGGGCATATATTCTATGATAAATACAATCAAATCTATAGTTGATATTTATTTACAGTTCAGGCCTACCTGTGAGGACACATCAGAATCATCAAGTTCTTCAGCAAAGTCTTTTGGAGTTTTTCTCAAAGTCTGATCCGCAGGCAGGGTGGTGTCAATGTAAGATGTGACAAAGTTGAAGTCACTTGTGCGTGAACCCGTCGTCAGGTAGGCGTCATAATTGTAGGTGCTGCGGAGAGTTCCCGCTCCATCCACATCTGCGTAGTTGGGCGGGAGATAAGCACTTGGGATAGCGACCGCTCCGTCAAACAACAGTCTGGGCTTTCTCCTGCGGCAAAACCTCACGGCCAGGATGACAACAATGAAGGTGAGGAAAAAGGTGGAGACGGACACCAGCGCGATGATCAGATAAGAGGTGAGTTTGGAATTGCTCTCATCATAAGATATATCTTTCAGTTCRGGCACTTCAGCCAAGTTATCAGAAATCACTAAATACATGGCACAGGTCGCAGAGAGAGAGGGCTGTCCGTTATCTTTTACTGACACAATAAGGTTCTGTTTCATGCTGTCAGATTCAGAAATGTCCCGCTGTGTCCTGATCTCTCCGCTGTGGAGACCAATAGTGAAAAGTCCCGGATCAGTGGATTTGACTATATGATAGGACAGCCAGGCGTTCTGGCCGGAGTCCGCGTCCACCGCTATCACCTTGGAAACCAGAGAGCCCCCGTGTGCAGCTTTGGGGACCAGCTCGGTCATGAAAGAGTTCCCCTCCGGAGCGGGATATAGTATCTGAGGAGAGTTGTCATTCACATCCGTTATGAACACACTGACGGTGACGTTGCTGCTGAGCGGAGGAGAACCGTTGTCCCTGGCCACAACGTGGACTTTAAAGCTCCTGAACTGTTCATAATCAAATGACCTCACAGCGTGGATCACCCCAGTGTCTCCGTTAACAGATAACAATGAGGACACCGGGACACCGTTCATCTCGCCAGGTAAAAGGGAATAAATAACTGTGCCATTCTGTCTCCAGTCTGGGTCTCGAGCAGTAACGGAACACACGGAGGAACCAGGTTGGTTATTTTCAGTCACGTGGGCGCTATAGGACTGTTCCTCAAACACAGGTGGGTTGTCGTTCACGTCAGCTACAGATAACTGAACACTTTTAGAGGAGGACAGAGGCGGAGAGCCCTCGTCGGTGGCAATGATTGTAATGTTGTAATCAGACACTAGTTCACGGTCCAGTTCGCCCGTGGTCACCAGAGAATAGTAGTTTTTGATGGATGGCACCAGCTTAAAAGGAACGTTTTGCTGAATGGAGCATCGGACCTGACGGTTATTCTCAGAGTCTCTATCCTGCACGTTAATGATGCCCACCTCTGTACCAGGTGACGCGTTCTCAGGTATGGGGTTACTCAGAGATTTTAGATATATCACTGGGGCGTTGTCATTTATGTCAGTAATTTCTATTATCACTTTGGCATATGAGGCTAAGCCTAAACCATCCTTCGCTTTAATGCGCAGCTCAAACAACGGAACGTCTTCAAAGTCAACAGCGCCGATAACTTTAATTATTCCTGTCTTACGGTCCATAGAAAATACTGTCTTATCCTCATCTGAAATGTGATCGAAGTCATAAGCCATCTCCCCGTTCACGCCCTCATCTGCATCTGTAGCACTCACTGTTACCACTACAGTATCTAAAGGAGAGTTTTCCTGGAGACTGACTTTATAGACGGCCTGGCTAAACACTGGGGCATTATCGTTAGCATCCAGGACAGTGACGTGTATGACCACAGTACCTGATCTCTGCGGAGTGCCACCGTCCATCGTCGTGAGTAATAATTTGAGATCGTTCTTTTGTTCTCGATCGAGCTCTTTCTCTAGAACAAGCTCAACACTGTTACTGTCAACAATCAAAACGAAATTCTCATTCCTTTCTAGCGTGTATGTTTGGACTGAGTTGTGTCCTATGTCTGCGTCATGGGCCTCTCCTAATAAGAAACGAGCGCCTTTAGATGCCGATTCGCTTATTTCCATATCTATCATGTGCTCATTAAATTGTGGGGAATTATCATTTATATCTTGAACATGAAGACTAATACGTTGCAGCTCCAACGGATTCTCTAATACAAGTTCCTGATTTAAAACGCACGAAATCTTCTTGCCACAAAGCCCCTCTCTGTCAATCCTTTCCGCAACAATAAGATCTCCGGTGCTCAGATTAATGTCACAATAACGTTTGCGGTTCCCTTCMGTATCAATACGGGCCTTGCGAGCGGACAGTCTGCTCGCCTCCAGTCCGAGATCRTTGGCTATATTTCCAATCACAGATCCGCGTTTCATCTCCTCGGGAAAAGAATAGCTCACGTCTCCATAGGCGGAGTGCAGTGTGAGAAGAAAGAAAGAAACGCTGCAAACCAGGACTGCGACCGAAAATCCTTTGTGTCCCATCATGGGATTAAAACGTGAACACACCATATATTTAAGATAGTACAATTTTAACAAATAGTATTCTGCAAAAAAAAAAACATACAGTTTGATCAAAATTACATTCTCAAAATGTGCACGCAATCTGACCGTCTCCAACCTCTTCCGCGGCTAAATGGCACCCGAGCCTTGTAACAACACAAGTGGGTGGAGAACTGGATCTATAYAAACARAGCTGGTGAATAGCGACACAGTGAGTACCCTTCAGATATTACACATATTATCGTTCAAAAATGCCTATAGCCTAGGCTGAATTGATCGGGAAACTATTGGAAATAACAGCAAACGACAGCATATAAAACCACAAAAACATCCAAAATTGTCAATGAACCGGACTCTGTTGATATGAGTTAGGATCAGGCAGAACGAATGCATTACAAAAGGGAACGCATCTGCGATTGGGCATATAAGCTACAATGCAAATATTAGATGTATGCCATTTATAATGCTGGTACTTCAGCGAGGAAAATCTCATACACAAAAGCAGAGAATGTGAAAGAAAGTCCTAAGAGTCCACAATCATTGAGTAAACCCCACTGGCTTAAACATGGATTGTATGAGATTTCAACATCATGGACAGCGACATAGCGAGGCCGCTGCACGCCAGACACTCTCACGCTTCGAACACACCGAAAGTGTTTACTATTTTGGTACACCAGAATTACATTAATTTCAAATTAAACGCTGCGTTTGCCTTGTAGCATTGCGTTGCAGAGGCAGTTGCAGTGCTTTCGGTGTGGTGCATACGTTGGATTTATCTAACGTATGCGTTAAACTGTATGCGTAGACTGCTTGACAGAAATGGTATCAGAAGGTGAATGTTGAATTTTTGTTGCATACATAGTCAGATGATGCTGCGTACTATTATGCGCAAAAAGCAATGTCTGTGTGGTCGAAGCATCACATTGTATCGCTAATTAGGCCTACGCTGTGTAAATACACTATATATTTACAAAAGTATGTGGACACACCTTCAAATTWGTGGATTCGGCTATTTCAGGCACACCCGTTGCTGACAGGTGTAAAAAGTCMAGCCAACAGCCATGCAATCTCCATAGACAKATATTGGCAGTAGAATGACCTTACTGAAGAGCTCAGTGACTTTCAGTGTGGCACAGTCACAGGAAACTACCTTTCCAACAAGTCAGTTTGTCAAATTTCTGCCCTGCTAGAGCTGCCCCTGTCAACAGTAAGAGCTGTTATTGTGAAGTGGAAACTTCTAGGAGCAACAACGGCTCAGCCGCGAATTGGTAGGCCACACAAGCTCACAGAACGGGACCGCAGAGTGCTGAAGCGTGTAGCACGTAAAAATCGTCTGTCCTCGGTTGCAACACTCACTACCAAGTTCCAAACTGCCTCTGGAAGCAACATCAGCACAAGAACTGTTCGTCGGGAGCTTCATTAAATGGTTTTCCATGGCCCGAGCAGCCGCACACAAGCCTATGATCACCATGCGGAATGCCAAGCATCGGCTGGAGTGGTGTAAACCTTGCCGCCATTGGACTCTGGATCAGTGGAAACGCGTTCTCTGGAGTGATGAATCATGCTTCACCACCTGGCAGTCCGACGGATAAATCTGGGTTTGGCGTATGCCATTAGAACGCTACCTGCCCCAATGCCTACTGTAAAGTTTGGTGTAAGAGGAATGTTTTTCATGGTTCAGGATAGGCCTCTTAGTTCCAGTGAAGGTAAATCTTAATGCTACAGCATATAATGACATTCTAGACGATTATGTGCTTCCAACTTTGTGCCAATAGTTTGGGGAAGGCCCTTTCCTGTTTCAGCATGACAATGCCCCCGTGCACAAAGTGATGTCCATACAGAAATGGTTTTGTCGAGATTGGTGTGGAAGAACTTGACTGGCCTGCACAGAGCCCTTACCTCAACCCCATCGAACACCTCTGGTTTTAATTGGAACACAGACTGCGAGCCAGGCCTAATCYCCAAACACCAGTGCCCAACCTCACTAATGCTCTTGTGGCTGAATGGAAGCAAGTCCCTGCAGCAATGTTCCAGCATCTAGTGGAAAGCCTTCCCAGAAGAGTGGAGGCTGTTATAGCAGCAAAGGGGGTACCAACTCCATATTATGGACCATGATTTTGGAATGATGTTCGACGAGCAGGTGTCCACATACTTTTGGTTATGTAGTGTAGCTCTCCAAAAAAAATGTATTTCTCTCTTTTCTAACCTCATTTCAAATAAGCTTAGACTCCAACAGTTCCAAAAAAGTCTTATATCAACACATTTCCTGTGAAATCCAAACTGCGCTGCGTGAAGGTGAAAAATCCAATAAATCAATCCTAAACAGTACATAGGCCGTCACAAATCAAACCACATAATGAGATTACATCGAACCTGGGGAACAAACTAGTCAGCTAAATAGACAATCTGCATTGACATAGTCARGGGGAACGGTGATTTTATCCAGGAAAATGTTAAAAAGCATCTTACCTGTAATTGTATAACAATATAGCTCTCTTCCATTCAATTATGAAAACAAATGTAGTTTATTTTTATTTACAATAAAGGCCTACCTTCGAGGACCCATCAGTGTCATCAAGTTGTTCAGAAAAGTCTGCTGGAGTTTTTCTCAGAGTCTGATCTGCGGGCAGCGTGTTGTCAATGGAAGATCTTACATGGAAGTCACTTGTGCGTGACTCCGTCGTCAGGTACGCGTTATAAATTGTAGGCACTGCGGAGAGTTCCCATGCCATCCACCTCTGTGTTGTTTGGAGGGAGATATGCGCTGGGGATGGTGACCACTCCATCAAACAAAAGTCGGGGCTTTCCCCTGCGGCCAGGATGACAATAATGAAGGTAAAGAAAAAGGTGAAGACGGACACTAGCCCGATGATCAGATACGTTTTAGTTTTAGAGGAGGGCAGACGGCGGAGAGCCCTCGTCGGTGGCAGTGTTTGTAATGTTGTAATCAGACACTAGTTCACGGTCCAGTTTACCCGTGGTCACCAGAGAATAGTAGTTTTTGATTGATGGCACCAGCTTAATCAATCAATCAATCAATCAATCAATCAAATTTATTTATATAGCCCCTTTTACATCAGCTGATGTCACAAAGTGCTGTACAGAAACCCTGCCTAAAACCCCAAACAGCAAGCAATGCAGGTGTAGAAGCAAGGAACGCTTTGCTGAATGGGGCAGCGGACCTGACGGTTATTCTCAGAGTCTCTATCCTGCACGTTAATGATGCCCACCTCTGTGCCAGGTGACGCGTTCTCAGGAATTTTAGATAAATCACAAGGGCATTGTCATTTACATCAGTTTCTTGTATTATCAACGTTGCGTATGACGCTGACCCTAACCAATCCTTGGCACCGATCTGCATTTCATACGATGACTCCTCTTCATAATCAACTGAACCAAACTGTTATTTCTCCAGTTTTATGATCCATAGAAAATGCAATGCTATCTTCAATTGAAACATCTGCCGATCCTGCTATTTCAAATTGAATCAACTCATTAAATTGTGGAGAGTTATCATTAATAGATTGAACATGAAGACTAATCGTTGCAGCTCCAAACGATTCTCTAACACAAGTTCCTGTGTCAAAGCACACGAAGTCTTCTTGCCACAAAGCCCCGCTCTCTCGATCCTCTCTGCAACAATGTGTATATACACATTTTTTTTAAATGTTCATTTATTACTTCGGCTACATGTAACCCTTCCCATCTATCTCTTAACAAGATTTTAAGCTTTCTGCCCATATCAGATATGTCTATGTCCTGGGAAATGTTCTTGTTACTTACAACCTCATGCTAATCGCATTAGTCTACATTTTGCTCAACCGTCCTACAGGGAACCCACCAATCCTGAAGAAGTTTTAACACCATCCATATTGGATTTCTATTTGCCATATGTTTTTCAACTGTGCTGTGATGTTTCACAAAAGTTCTGAACCTTTCTACTCTCATAATTTCTACAGATTGTAAATGAAAAATAAACTGTTTTGCTGAAAGTATTATTATACACTGCTCAAAAAAATAAAGGGAACACTTAAACAACACAATGTAACTCCAAGTCAATCACACTTCTGTGAAATCAAACTGTCCACTTAGGAAGCAACACTGATTGACAATAAATTTCACATGCTGTTGTGCAAATGGAATAGACAAAAGGTGGAAATGATAGGCAATTAGCAAGACACCCCCAATAAAGGAGTGATTCTGCAGGTGGTGACCACAGACCACTTCTCTGCTTCCTGGCTGATGTTTTGGTCACTTTTGAATGCTGGCGGTGCACATTTGTGGCCTGCTGGAGGTCATTTTGCAGGGCTCTGGCAGTGCTCCTCCTTGCACAAAGGCGGAGGTAGCGGTCCTTCTGCTGGGTTGTTGCCCTCCTACGGCCTCCTCCACGTCTCCTGATGTACTGGCCTGTTTCCTGGTAGCGCCTCCATGCTCTGGACACTACGCTGACAGACACAGCAAACCTTCTTGCCACAGCTCGCATTGATGTGCCATCCTGGATGAGCTGCACTACCTGAGCCACTTGTGTGGGTTGTAGACTCCGTCTCATGCTACCACTAGAGTGAAAGCACCGCCAGCATTCAAAAGTGACCAAAACATCAGCCAGGAAGCATAGGAACTGAGAAGTGGTCTGTGGTCACCACCTGCAGATTCACTCCTTTATTGGGGGTGTGCTAATTGCCTATAATTTCCACCTTTTGTCTATTCCATTTGCACAACAGCATGTGAAATTTATTGTCAATCAGTTTTGCTTCCTAAGTGGACAGTTTGATTTCACAGAAGTGTGATTGACTTGGAGTTACATTGTGTTGTTTAAGTGTTCCCTTTATTTTTTTGAGCAGTGTATTATTGATCGATTGACTATGACTTTTCAGATCACCCAGTGTTGCTATCTGCAGCGTTAGCTCCAGGCAAATGTTACAATTCTTCAGCCATTCCTGGACCTGTGACCAAAAACAAGCTACATATAGACAGTACCAAAATAAATGATCTAATGACTCTGTCTCTTTGCAGCAAAATCTGCAGAGCTGGGAAGATTGTATCCCCCATATATATTACATTCTATCGGTTGCAAGAATTTTATATAATAATTTAAATAGAAAAATTCTAAGCTTTGCGTCCTTTTGCGTATCAGTTCATTAACCATGTGTCATGGAATCGGTACGTCACAAATCTCTTCCCAACTATTTTGCAATCTATATGGCATTTTTTGGACCTTAAATTAAACTGATATACTTTTTTATTTATCACAATTTTCTTCTAGCAGTTATGTTGTTTAATGCAGGGCCGACAGACAAGTTCCCTACTTTTTCCCCCCTTCCACATTCCTCTTCCATTTTTGCYGTAATGCTGCAATTTGTTGGTTGTAATTTTGGGTAAAGCAGACATTTCCATATATTTTTGTTAGCTGCATGTGTGACATAACTCCACCAGTCCTATTTATGATATAATTTACAAAGATTATACCTATTTTTATTTTTATTATGTTTTTAAAAAATCTATTAGTATATGTGAGTTTAACCATAATATTTGTTGTATTATTTGTTCAGWTTTTTTTTCTGGTTGATTAAATTTAAATAAAAATAGCGATATTTGGGATATGATTTACTTTTCAAATAACTGAAAGTGCGAGGTTGTAATCTGAATAAAGGAAAAAGYCCAGTCTTGAACATGGGGTGAAACATTCTTATWAATTTGCTGGAGAATTAGTTCTGATTTAAGTATAACTTTTGTATGACTGAAGCCTCTAGTGAGAGGTCTTATGCTTTAATATTTCATCATTTKTGCCCTCTGAATTCATATTCAGRACATAAATAGGCCCGTTAAATTTTGTTTAGCTTGCCGTTCCAAATAAAATTMWATATWTTTTCCTCATATAATATAAATAACTYTTCGCTAGGTGTAGGCAATACCATAAGCAAATAGGTAAACAGGAATATGACTAATGAGTTAATCAGGGTGATTTTTCCACAAATAGAAAGGTATTTTCCTTTRCATGGTAGCAAGATCTTATCAATTTTTGCAAACTTTTTATAAAAATGTATTGGAGTGAGATCATTTCTTTCGCGATATGTATATCGGTTGCGGCAGGTAGCCTAGTGGTTAGAGCGTTGGGCTAGATCGAATCCCCGAGCAGACAAGGTAAAAACCTGTCGTTCTGCCCCTGTCATTGTTAATAAGAATTTGTTCTTAACTAACTTGCCTAGTTAAATATATATATATATATTATTTTATTAAATTAAAATGTCCACATCAACATTAGACCATTGTATTGGTAAACTACAATGTAATGTAATGTAAAACTTGTATTTGTTTGTGATCAAATACGAAATATAGTACAGAGAGGTTAGAATATATCCAGAGAGGTTAGAAAAAGTATCCTCTATGAGGCTGMGCTGGGATCCAAATTGAAAAGAAAACATGAATCATCAGCGTACAATGACACCTTTGTTTTTAAGCCCTGGATTTTTAAATGGACTAAATCTTTATATTTACCACTTGTATCCTGTTTCAGTAATAATGAAATCAGACCTTMTTGAGTGTCTGATAATCTACCATTTTCATAGGAGTGGTTAAAACATGCTAATAACGGTCCTCTGACTATATAAAAAAAACTCCATCCAACCATGGAGTTTTCCCGGACTTAAAGGCTTTAAACTGCATCAAGAAGTTCCTCTTCTGTAATTTCGCCTTCACATGAGTCTTTCTGTACAGATGTTAATTTTATCTCATTAATTTAAAAAAATCCATACAATTAGCTTCGGTTAGAGGAGATGGAGGAGACTGAAACGAAAACCACCTTAAAGTACTTTGCTTCCTCTTTCAAAATATAATTTGGTGAATCATGGGTGACTCCGTCATTTGTAACAAGTTTCAGTAAATTCTTTTTGGTAGCATTTCTATGTTGAAGATACATACATAATTTGGTGCATTTCCCCCATATTCCATCCAGCTTGCTTTATTTGTATAATATCTTACACTTAATCTTTCTTGAATAAGGTCCTCCATTTCTTTTTGTTTTTCCTCTAACTTATTCTGAGCCTCTATGGRACCGTTTTATTGCTACTTATCTGTTCTGTTAGACCTTCTATTTCCTTTGTTCATTAGGACTCTTTTGACATAAATTGCTTATAATTTATAGATGAGTACTGAATTGCATGGCACTAAAGGCACATTTAAAAYTATCCCATAAAATAAGGGAATCTGCTGTACCTATATTATGTGGGAAAAAATAAGTTATACATTTCTCTGTCCTAGTCATCGATTACATTTCCTATATCCTCGCCCACGTGGAAATTCAGTACGAGCAATGTAAATGCTAATTATCTGATTGTCCGACCGCATTCGGTCCCATAACAACACTTTTTACACTTTTGGTGCCAACGAGAATGACATAACAAAGTAGTCAAGACTAGCTTGATTGAGCCTCCGCCATGTATATCCCACTAGGTCAGGATATTTAAGCCTCCATATATCCACTAGTTCCAATATATCCATGACATTTGTGTTTTCCTTAAGAGCATGGAGGGCGATCGTTTGTAGTGTGATTTCCTTTAAGGTCCATTGAGGTATTTAAAACAGTATTATAATCTCCCACCATAATAATAGAGTCTTGTGTTGCTTGTAGGGTTGATCATTTATTATATATATTTTCAAAGAATCGTGGATCATCATTATTTGGTCCGTAAAGGTTAATGAGCCATATCTGTTAATGGTCCAATAACATATTTAAAATAATCCATCTACCTTGCGGATATGTTTGGATAATTTGGATCACTCACGCCGCAAAACATACCCTAGTAAAACTGACTATCCTACCGATCCTCGACTTCGGCGATGTCATTTACAAAATAGCTTCCAATACTCTACTCAGKAAACTGGATGCAGTCTATCACAATGCCATCCGTTGTGTCACCAAAGCCCCATATACCACCCACCACTGTYACCTGTATGCTSAAGTCGGCTGGCCCTCGCTACATATTCGTCGCCAGACCCACTGGCTCCAGGTCATCTATAAGTCTATGCTAGGTAAAGCTCCGCCTTATCTCAGCTCACTGGTCACGATAACAACACCCACCCGTAGCACGCGCTCCAGCAGGTATATCTCAGTGGTCATCCCCAAAGCCAACACCTCCTTTGGCCGCCTTTCCTTCCAGTTCTCTGCTGCCAATGACTGGAACGAATTGCAAAAATCGCTGAAGCTGGAGACTTATATTTCCCTCACTAACTTTAAACATCAGCTATCAGAGCAGCTAACTGATCGCTGCAGCTGTACACAGCCCATCTGTAAATAACCCATCCAATCTACCTACCTCATCCCCATATTGTTTTTATTTACTTTTCTGCGCTTTTGCACACCAGTATTTCTACTTGCACATCATCATCTGCTAATCTATCACTCCAGTGTTAATTTTCTAAATTGTAATTACTTTGCTACTATGGCCTTTTTATTGCCATACCTCCTCATGCCATTTGCAGACACTGTATATAGACTTCCTTTTTTTCTATTGTGTTGACTGTACGCTTGTTTATCTTGGCCAGGTCGCAGTTGTAAATTAGAACTTGTTCACAACTAGCCTACCTGGTTAAATAAAGGTGAAATAAATAAAAAATAAAAAAATAAAAATTCCTGTTAATTAATATCATCACCCCTTTTGAGTTTTTTTTCCCATGGGATAAGTATATCCCCCACCCCACAGTCTTTTTCCCACACAACTTCATCTAAAATTGTTGAATGAGTTTCCTGTAAACAATAGATATTATATTCCTTCTCTTTAAGCCAGATAAATATTTTACGTATTTTCTTATTATCTGCTAAGCTTTTATCTGTATTAARAAAGCCGTTGTTTATACAGAGCAACATGTTTCAACATGTTTCAGCACCATGGACAGCGGTCACCAGGGGAAGCGCTAGAAATACTCTCACGCTTCCTCTTCTCGTCCCTATGTCAGCAAATAGCCTCGTTTTCCAACCTGGAAACTGAATACCACAGAATGCTGCCATTTCAGGCCCAATGTAGTGACAGAGAGATGGTGGATTAAAACGAGCTGAATCCCGACCTATAAAGATGCTGCATGTCAACCAAATTAACTGACGGGAAAAAGCCGGACACGGACCCATTGTACACGATGTGTAGGCTAACACACATGCAGTTCACAAGTGCTGCGCTCGCATTACAGTATTTACTGTAGGCTATCCTGAAGGGACAGGGAGGGAGGGAGGGAGGGAAAGAGACGCGCCTGCGCAATTCATTGAAAGTAGCTCGTGGCTGATGCTACACAGCGGCATYCAGAGAGTCATTTTAGAACTGCACACATCGACTAAATGAAGGCACCGACTGCAGTTGATCCAATGATTAGTCCTGGTATTTG
The DNA here is from genome assembly GCF_002910315.2 of Salvelinus sp. IW2-2015. Classification (NCBI taxonomy): domain Eukaryota; kingdom Metazoa; phylum Chordata; class Actinopteri; order Salmoniformes; family Salmonidae; genus Salvelinus; species Salvelinus sp. IW2-2015. Next base: position 80,455 of record NC_036846.1, read on the forward strand.
AATGCACGCGATCCACTGAATCCAGTGACACGAAACAACAACTCGCCTACGCATTTCGGGTTGTCGAGGACTAGACCATATTCGTTCGAAACACATTAAGCCTAAACATTTGGTTTCTGTAAGGCAACATTCCAAACACACGAAGCTTCTGCGTCGTGCAACTCGTATTCAGTATTCCAATAGGCCGTTAATCCTCAGCAACAGTTATATGAATCTATGAATCAATACACAACATCCCACCTTTTCTCTGTGGCATCTATGACGACATCCTCCTTGCACGTGATCCAGTGACAGTGGGAAATAGGAGACAACCTGCAGTGATAAAAGAAGCTCGTTAAATATAATTGCTAGCACAGTGTGAGGCCTATATATTGCTGCTTGCTTGCAAATAATGGAACGTGACGGTAACTTACACGTTTATCTGATATGTAGGCATACATCGGAAAATCATGTTGGGGTCCTATTCTGGTTAATTAAAGTTGTGAATCAGTTTAGCGTGATAGACCCGCTCTCCAAAGGGACTGGTAAACTTGCATTTGGATCAATCAGACTATTCTCGTGTGAACATGCATTTTTGGGCAAGGATGATGATACTGTGTTGTAAATGCAGACATTACCCGTTGTTGGTTGTAGACGAAAGCAACTATAACCGCACTGGCCCCCCTGTTTGGCCTTAAAACAAGGGTGTATTCATTACGGTTTGCAGCAGAAACAGTTTACTCCAAACAGAATAGGTTTTGCACGAAAACGCGAAAAACATATTCAGGTAGTTCCCTATCGTTTCGTTCCGTTTGCTCTGTTTGCTTCCGTTTGGTTTCCGTTGCAAGACGTAATGAATACCACCTGCCCGGTCCGTGTGTGCTGTGTTTCTCCAGCAGATAGCGCCTTTCACTCACAGCGCGAGCCAGCAAGACTCAATGTGGACGAAACAGACGAGAGCGATAAACGGTCTTCCAACTAATTGTGCTCTACAACAGCTTTGCAACGTGTTACGCTGGTGGTATACAGCTGATCTAAATTGCATACAGAATTGCAGACGCGTGTTATCAACCTGTAAGCGGTTTGTTTGTGTGTGACTGTAAAGTGTTGCTTTCCAGGGAGACAGAAGCGTGTGTTGCGTCGTCCACCCATTGCATCGTGGGGCGCATAGTCTGCGCATTTTCCTCAGTGTAAGGCAAGGAAGGGCTTTTTGGTTGTAGGCAGATTTGCATCTATAGCCAAATCATTTAGGTCTATGAAGAAACACCGAGAAACCAATTGCCACAGACGTCAATTCAAGGTCTATTTCACGTTGGTTCAACGTAATTTCATTGAAATGGCGTGGAAACAACATTGATTCAACCAGTGTGTGCCCAGTGGGAAGCATGTTTATGTCTTCTATAGCGTAGACTATGCTATACATATGAGAAAGGGAGAATAGAGAACTCATGGTCAAATCTGATCAACTTCAGCCCTGCAGTCTCTGGGCTCCTCATTAGACCAGTCTCTCTGGCCACTGCAGCCAATATAGCGTCAGCAGCCATTTTGTTTGGTCTAATCAGCCCTTTTAAGACCTCTCTTGTGCCCTGTTCACTGTGCCCTCGCTCTTATGACCATCCAGCTACAGTCGTGTCCCTGGCACATAGCCTGGAGCGGAACAGACGACACACACACGCCAGGCGACCTCTGCGGTGTGGCTGTGAATGTGACCGTGAATGGTTGGTTGGTCATCAGAGATGGACAGCGCTGTGCTGCTGTAAGCCTGCTTTGTGTAGTGTAGGCAGCATGGGGACATGGTGTTTGTCTGGCACGTCTCGTGAGGCAGGTGTGACTGCCAGCTCCGTGAGTCGGCAACACTACCTTGCTCTGCTATAGAGTAGGCAAATACCGTAAGAGTTCAATATGATGAATGGCAAACTGCAAATGACAGACACAACACTCCATAGAAATATATGGAGCTTTATTAAAATCAAAAGTGCACATTGCGTCTTTCAATGGGTTGGGTTTATGGTAATGCTCTTGTCTAAACTTCACGTCCTTCACACACCCACCGCACACACTGACGCTGTCCTTGCCCGCTCCCTCTCCGCAGACCCGATGTGAGTTTACCGTCAGTCACTTAATTTCCATGCCTGTCTGCCCCTCTTTCATTATCTCTCTCTCACACTCTCTTATGCGCTCTGTATTTCTCCCTGGCAAGCTTTGTTGCTGCGGAGTGGATTTATTACAGACATCCATCTCCACGTCTGCTTGGCTGTGGTCGTGTCTCCGACCCACCCTGTTCGCTTCCCTCAGCAGGATGCTGTTCTTGCCGAGTCACTGCGGCTGGAGAGCTGMCTGTCTGTCACCCCATGACAAACCCCACCACAGACACCCCCAAAACCTTTAACCCCTGAAACATTACATCTCAATCCCTCAAACCCAAACACTCCAACCCGGTACGGTATACTTTCACATCCCAAATACTCTGTTAGAAGCCACAATAAGCAACTATGAACTCTTACAGGGAACGGAGTGGGAGTGACAGCGAGGTAGCCATGATGAAATGAAGTGTTTCAGTCATTTAAGTATGGACTGCGCAGCACCTTACCTGCTTTTTGCATTTCAGTCATCCAGTGCTGACCTCGTCCTGATTTCAGGTTAAGCAGCACTCCTTCATCTCCCTCTCCACAACCCTCACTCCATTTTCAGGGTTAAGTCAGTTCTTTTTTTTTGCAGTGAGCTGAAGGGTTTGAGTCACTCAGGGCCTTTTCTTTTTTTTTTTTTTTTTACATTCCTTCTCTCAAAACCAGTCCTACTATTCATCATAATGTAATTGGCTCCTATTTATCTTTGTGGACGGCATATAACTAGATCACGGTCGTGTAGAAGAGAGACCAGAGACCCCTGTTAGTATAGCAGTCTATTGCTAGTAGTGCTCGAGGTCTGTTAGTTCTGCCACAATGCATATCCATATTCATTAACCGGAGCGATTCACTACTCTACAGACCACACGCTGCTGGCTACTCTTTCCCTCCTCCCCCTCGCTTGTATGTTTGTTTGTTTGTGTTACTGAGAGAGTTGAAATAATACAAAATGCAGAAATTAAGAAGGCTAGGACCCCCCTTGTGAATGCTCTGGGGAGAGTTGAGATGCTATTCCCACGCGTGCAGACCAGGATGTCTGTGATTCTGTATGTTTGTCTGGTGTTGTGTCTGGAACACAGGGTGTGCTGGGTCAGTGCAGCTGCAGTTTGTCTTGACAGTGTACCTGTGATCGGAGGAGGGTTCAGGGGAATCATCTCATCTCATTGACGTAGACACCAAGAGAGAGAAAAGGTTTGTGTGTGTGTGTGTGTGTGTGTGTGTGTGTGTGTGTGTGTGTGTGTGTGTGTGTGTGTGTGTGTGTGTGTGTGTGTGTGTGTGTGTGTGTGTGTGTGTGTGTGTGTGTGTGTGTGTGTGTGTGTGTGAGAGAGAGAGAGTCTTCTGACAGTCCATTGAACCATTGTCTGTCAGATGGAAGGAACCCCGCCCATCCTGCCTTCCTGGTCCCCCACTGTTTCCACCCTCCACCTCTGCACAATGAGTTTATCATAAGGCTGTTGCCATGGAGACATGTCCCCTATTGGTGGTAACCATAGAAACCTCCTTTTCTGGAGAGAGAGAGCGAGAGAGAGGGGAGAGAGAGAGAGGGTTGTTTTGGCAGGCAGCATTAACATGTGACCCCTTGAACTCTCTTCACCGCCAGCTCCCTCCCTTCTCCAAGATGCAGAATGGAAGAGGGAGTGAGCGAGACAGAGGCAGAGAGATACAATGAGAGAGGAGGGTGAGAGATGAGCAACAAACATCATCGTACGCAGCTCAAAGACTCAGATGAGAGGCAGCAGAGAAAAGAGACGTGAAAAGAGACAAGAGCTCTCAGATCTTTCAAAGCTTCCTGCTAGATAAACGGCCATTAATCACTCAGCTATCAATGTGCTGGAGGAACACTTAAGTGTTCCAAACCCCATAATTAACACTGTGGAAATCAGGGAACCAAGTCAATGGATCACAGTCTAATTGGAATATTCTTAGAATTCTAAATTAGATAGTTAGTCCACGGTCTAGACCAAAAGTTGGTCCARATTGGGGTGGCAAAGGTTTGATGGTATTAAAATGGTTCCCCACAAGCCCCTGATCAAATGTACTATACATAATGTACGGTAACCGCTCCAAAAAAGTAGCTTTCTATGTTTTTCACACCATTATATGTCTTGCTGTATGAGATATACAGTACCAGTCAAAAGTTCGGACGCACCTACTCATTCAAGGGTTTTTCTTTATTTTTTTACTATTTTCTACATTGTAGAATAGTAGTGAAGACATCACAACTATGAAATAACACATATGGAATCATGTAGTAACCAAAAAAGTGTTGAACAAATCTAAATATATTTTATATTTGAGATTCTTCAAAGTAGCCATCCTTTGCCATGAGGACAGCTTTGCACACTCTTGGCATTCTCTCAACCAGCTTCATGAGGTAGTCACCTGGAATGCATTTCAATTAACAGGTGTGCCTTGTTAAAAGTTCATTTGTGGATTTTCTTTCATTCTTAATGCGTTTGAGACAATCGGTTGTGTTGTGACCAGGTACSGTAGGTATACAGAAGATAGCCCAATTTGTTAAAAGACCAAGTCCATATTATGGCAAGAACATCTCAAAGAAGCAAAGAATAAGTCCCTCATTACTTTAACTGTACCTCAGATTGCAGCCCAAATAAATGCCTCACAGAGTTCAAGTAACAGACACATCTCAACATCAACTGTTCAGAGGAGACTGTGTGAATCTGGTTTTCATGGTCAAATTGCTGCAAAGAAATCACTACTAAAGGACACCAATAAGAAGAAGAGACTTGCTCGGACCAAGCAATTGACTTTAGACCAGTGGAAATCTGTCCTTTGGTCTGATGAGTCCAAATGTGCGATTTCTGGTTCCAACCGCCGTGTCTTTGTGAGACGCAGAGTAGGTGAACGGATTATCTCCGCATGTGTGGTTCCCACCATGAAGCATGGAGGAGGAGGTGTGATGGTGTGGGGGTGCTTTGCTTGTGACACTGTCAGTGATTTATTTGGAATTCAAGGCACACTTAACCAGCAAGGCTATCATAGCATTCTGCAGTGATACGCCATCCCATCTGTTTTGCGCTTGATGGGACTATCATTTGTGTTTCAACAGGACAGTGACCCAACACACTTCCAGACTGTGTAAGGGCTATTTTACCAGGAAGGAGAGTGATTGAGTGCTGCATCAGATGACCTGGCCCCACAATCACCTGATCTCAACCCAATTTAGTTGGTTTGGGAAGAGTTGGACAGCAGAGTGAAGGAAAAGCAGCCAACAAGTGCTCAGCYTATGTGGGAACTCCTTCAAGACTGTTGGAAAAGCATTCCAGGTGAAGCTGGTTGAGAGAATGTCAAGAATGTGCAACGCTGTCTTCAAGGCAAAGGGAGGCTACTTTGAATAATCTTTTTTGGATACTACATGATTCCATAGGTGTTATTTCATAGTTTTGATGTCTTCA
>NC_036846.1:91369-104905 GCF_002910315.2 Salvelinus sp. IW2-2015
GAGAGAGAATGTCTGCCTATTCTCCACAGACTAATGCAGATCAATGTCTGCTCTTTTTCTCTCACTCTCTCTCTCTTCAACTTGAAGAGAAACACTCTAGCCCTCTCTTTCTAGCCCTGTCTCTCACTCTCCCCCTAGCAACAAGGTCCAACTGTGAGGCAAATATACACTGTAAAAATTGACCCACGGGCTTAGTAAATATTGCAAAAGAAAATCAATGATTTTTACTTAAAATAATAGGTCTACTCGGTATTTGTGGATGCATCATGTTATGGGTATGCTTGTCATCGGCAAATACTGTGGAGATTTTTAGCGATAAAAAAACAAACGGGATGGAAGCTAAGTTACAGGCAAAATCCTAGAAGGGAGAACCTGCTCAGTCTGATTACACCAGACACTTGGAGAGGACTTCACCCGTTTCAAGGTAGGACAACAACCAACAAACACAGGCCAAATCAACTTGATTTTATACCAAAAAGACAGAATTTTCCTGAGCGGGCCAAAAAAGTTACAGTTTCTTACTGAAATCTTAGTCACGATCCCCAACATCGTGACACAGCCGCATTGAAGATTTCTGAAAAGAATAATGGGAAAATATTGTGCCAATTCTTAGTTGTTGCAAACTAAACTTTTATAGACTTCCCTGAAAGACGTACAGCTTGTAATCGATGTCAACAGGAGCGAATACTTAGTGTAACGACTATATTTTTAGTTAATATTGGTTTAATTATGTTTTAATTTAATTCTATATGTGTAATATAATATTTATGTATTTTTTCACTTTGACATTTTTAGATGCGGTTAAATTAGTCTTGGCCAGCTACCCAAAACCTTTAAGTAATCATTGGTCGACCCTTGAATTACCGATCCGGACATGAAGGGCACTTGCCCAAGGTGCCATGACCTCCAAGGTCCCCCCATTGATTTTTTTTTTTAGCCCACTGTCACTCAGATTTTATCATTTAACATGGCATAAGTTCATTGCAAAAATGTGTTGTCTGTTGGAACGTGCTGTTTAAAAATTGCACATTTTTTTCTCTCCCCACCATCGGCAAAACCACAATAAACGTACATAAAATTAGTTATATAACTGCAACATTTTCTCTACGCTCCATGGCAAACCCATGTGTTTTTTAGAAATTTCAGGAAAAACCGGAAATTAACTTTATTAACCCAAATCTCGCTTAGGGCCCCAATGGAGGCTGGGAGCCGGCCCTGCAGTGACTCATCACTCTCTGGGTCCTACCTATTTGGGTTTTGACTGTATATGTTTGCATCAGGGGCATGGGTGGTCTCTCATCGCCTAGATTGTTTTAGACAGGAAATTAGCCCAGGGACAGCATAGCCTGAGCCGCAAATGCATTTTTAGAGGTTTAATTACTCCTAAACCACTTTTCTTACGATGCTGTTCTTTCCCTTTCCCCTCTCATTCCCCTTCTCTTTTATTCATTTTCCCCTTTTAAAGAGCAGAATTGGATCACCAATGTTGGCTGGGATTAGATAAGGGCATAACCAAGATTGAATACAGACTATCCCACTGTCGAGCGAGAGAGAGGAGAGAGAGAGAGCGAGAGAGAGAGAGGAGAGAGAGAAGAGAGGAGAGCATGAGAGGAGAGAGATCGAGAGAGGAGAGAGAGGAGAGAGAGAAGAGAGAGAGGAGAGAGAGAGAGAGAGATGAGAGAGAGAGAGAGAGAGGAGAGAGAGAGAGAGAGAGGAGATGAGAAGAGGAGAGAGAGAGAGAGAGAGGAGGATGGAGAGAGAGAGAGAAACAGAAGAGGGAGAGAGAGAGAGGGAGACGAATAGAGAGGAAGAGAGAGGAGAGAGAGAGATGAGAAGAGAGAGAGAGAGAGAGAGAGAGAGGAGAGAGAGAGAACTAGAGAGAGAGAGAGAGACGAGAGAGACAGAGAGAGAGAGGAGAGAGAGAAGCAGAGAGAGAAGAGAGAGATAGGAGAGAGAGAGAGAGAATATCTGTCTCCTACTTCCTCTCTTCCTTTTATCCTTCAATCTCTGTCTGAAAAATAAAATCCTGAACCAAACACTTGCATATTTGACTCCTCCCCTTTGCTGATAAGCTACTTTATTGGGGGAAAGTGTTGTACTTACCGCAGGCCTGTGATAGCTGGTTGTTCTCAGCTAGCTATTCTTAAGATGAATGCACTAACTGTAAGTGCTCTGGATAAGAGCGTCTTGATAAAATGGCTAAAATGGTTTTAAAAAGTCAATGGTATGGTGTGTCCGGACTCTATCTCACGGCGCTTGAGTCACAATCAGATGAAGGTCAGTAGCACTCCTGGCTTGAAATAGGAAGGAAAAAAGCGACTATGTGACTGCCTGGAACTCTGTGGTCTGTTTCATTTCGGCCAATCTGTGGCCCTCTTACAGAGTAGGCAAAATGGCCGCTGGTAGTGAGGATATTCCTAGTATCTTTCCCCTGCGTCCCAATTCTCTACCTTTCGGAGCATTGGTAGAGACAGCATGTGGCCATATTTTCTTACACCACTCATTTTCCCTTTTAAATCCATGAAGGGGAAGTGAATAAGTGCACACTTCTTAGGTAGAAAGGGTAAAGAATTGGACATAGCATCTTACAATGGAGGGGGAAATAGGACGGCGTCCCATCATCACAGAAAGGCTTGCTGCCCAGTTTTGACTCCATAAGAGGTGGATTTAGGAGTTGTGCTGCAATGCAGGGATGTCACACTCTGCCTGACGCCCAGGCCCTGGAATTTTAACTCCCAGAAATCATCACTCCTGAGCAGCTCCAGCAGAGAGCCCGGCTAGGTACAGAGGGGGTGGAGAGTGAGGAGGGAGAGTAGGGAGGAGAGAGGCTGGGAGGGAAATAGGCGCCTGCAAAGAATAAGGGGAGGGAGAGAGGTGGGAGAGGAGAGAGCCAAAGTCGGTAGGGAAAAAAGGGTGGGTGGGAGAAAAAAGAAGAGGGAAGAAAAGAGAAGGAGAGAGGATCGGTTAGGGAAAGGCGGCAGGAAGGAAGGGGAAGGAGAGGAGAAGAGGTGATTAGGGGAACGGAGAGAAAGCGGCGGGGGATAAAGAGCTTCATAAAAACATCTGCATGTTCCATCATTTGTATAGTTTTTTTTAATGTTCACCAAGTGCCAGAGAACAAAATGTTTTTGTTTCTTCCCTCTACTTTCTTTTTTTATAGTTACTTTAAAATGTTTGGGCAAACAACAAAAAAAACTATTTTGGTTCCTTTTGAATTTGAGAGAAGGAAGCGGGGAGAAGTGAGCAAGGGAGTTAGCGGTGGCACATAGAATAGATCAGTGGATCTAGCTCCGCTTGTAGTTCTGAGCTTCTGCTTGGTTGTCATTGAGGCAGACTACATCTGTGCTTGCTATTCGTGTCCTTCGAAGCCGTGTAACAAGGCCTTCCCCTGGCCACTCAATCACTACCTGCTGGATGAGACATGTACTGGCTGGATCACAAACTTACTTTACGAACTCTTGCCCTGTACCAAATGATGGGTCTCTTTTCCCAGTGGTTTGCTTCATCTAATTTTAAAAATAGTTTTTTTTGTTCTCTGTTTTTCCCCCTGTACATTGTTTTATGTATTCAGGATGCCTTTAGCTCCATTCGTTCAAGAAAAAGCTATGTTTAATGGAAATTTGAGCTGAAAGTACTACCCAGACCTTCCCTTACTAACTCACCAATAGAAGGCAAGGGTTAGGGAGACAGGGACTGGGGAGGATGCCTTCCATACCCCTGGTGTTGTATGAGCGCCAGTACCTCCTCTTCCAGGACACTTGTTCCTTCTGCTTGGATGAACTCTGTTTTTGTTTAAACTCCCCTTGGAGGAAGTCAAAAAAAAAAGAACGAGAGAAATAAACAGTGTAATAATGATGAAGGAGCATCTTCAACTAGGTCAATTAAGCGTGAGGAACGAGCAAAGTTGGGCGCTTGGGGTGTGTACGTGCGTCGGTTTCGTCCTCGTACTGCTGTATCGGTAAAAAGCGTAGAATAAGAATACTGTGCGTGTGTGTAATGGGACTAGTCGTTTTAGAACAGTCCCCTCTGGATCCCTGGGTTTGTCAGCGGTGGGGTATTTAGCTCTGTTACATGCACCCCGGCTCATCAACCACACACGCCTTTTGAACGCAGAGTCACGGTGAGGCTGGCTGTTTGACGAACTGGGCACCTCTGCCATCCCCTTTCCCCATCCCCTTTAATGAGGAGTTATTGATCTTGTGAGCGCCGCTACCCCTTTAATTGGGTTGTTTATGTGTGTGGAGGAGCGTTCTCTCTCCTCGGGGCAGATCGACGGGGTCGGTATGGGAGGGAAGAGCTGAGAGCCGAGAGCCCGAAGCCAGGGTGTCGCTTCTACTCTGCTTCCTTTGCTGCAGTGACTCCTGATGTTGCATCGAGAGACTTGAGGGAGAGCTGGCAGTTTATAGAGGGTCGTTTCACACCACCGTCGATTCTTCAAAGTACTGAGTACAGACTCTTTAAAACTAACTGGAGACACTTAAAATGCTGAGCGTTTGAGATGCGTTTAGGTACGCGTTGTTCGGCTACTTTACTCACGCCACACGCACACGCACACACACAATAAAGGTAAACATCCTTCTATTGAACAGACCACTATCTCCATTACCTTTTTCTTCTTGGCGCTTCAGTGGCGATTCTTGTGATGGAAGTTGTAAAGCGACAGTCATCTCCAGAACAAGCTCCGGCGTTGTAAGCGGCTTGTTGACTTTCCGTTTAAATGCCATGGTTCTTTATTCCCTGACCTTTCCCCGCCTCTCCCTGTGTTGGTTGGAGCGCTTCGATGTCTTCGTCCCACAAGCGCCAACCGGGGACCCTAGCCGTGGCAGAATGGACACTTTGATCCTGTCTAGACAAGCGTGCTGCTTACAGTGGGGACCGTTTGAGAGCCTTGGGCATTCTAGTCGCACACCCCTTCCTTTTTGACTTGGTTGTTATGGCTGTTCTGTGGCATTAGGGGACCGATTAGTGACATTCACAATGGCGAGTCAGGCGTGATCAGAGAACTCCTGTTGCGGGGACGCTTTCAGCAGGTGATGACTGTGTGCTTTATGGGGGCATCACCATATGTTGATGCTATGTGGAAGAGTCTTTGACATGGCAGAGGTCTTTTTCAAAAAGTGTCCAAGACTATTGACCACCAATGACAACATTTGACAGTTGTCCCAATGACATTGTTGTTTACAACCAATCTTTACAACCCCCTCGATATAGACGCTATTGATAGGACAGATGTGAGAAGAAAGATGATTCCAGTGCAACATTAATAACAATTCGTTTAGTTCTCTGTCTCTGTCTACTAGATGCTGAGGGGTGGAGAGGTGTCCCCACCCATGGGGAGCCGGGACGGTGGACAGTAACAGCTGGCACTTCCGTTTACGCGCCGGCGGTCCCGGAGGACCCCCCCCCCAGGCACCTGAAGCCCGGCGAGGCTTCCCCCCCGAAGCCTTCATTCATCCCTCGATCGCCCGCCCATCAGTCTCTATCCGGCCAGCAGGGGAGGATAGACGACAAGGAGCGGGAAACTTCATCAGCTTCGGAAAGAAGGAGGAATGCAAAAGAGAAGAAAAAAGAAGAAGAAGGAGAAGAAGCGATAAGAAGTTATAAGGGGAAGCATGACGATGAGTAGAGGGAGGGAGAGCGCAGGAGGAGGAAGAGAAGGAAGGGGAGCTGTTGAAACAGAGGTACAACCAAAGTCCACCAGGAAACAAAAAATAAATCATTTTAGACTCCACAGGTGAAAAAGATCCCCAAATTTCTACCTTCATAATTCTCGGCTCAGTAACACCAAACAGGCAGACAAGTCACACTGCCGTTAGCTGCTCTATACCCACCCCTGCGGACAAAGATAAAATAGTTCACCCCAATCTCTCGAAAAAATCGGCTTTACCAAGATTATTGTTTAAGATTACTGTCGCCTCACCAAATCCCTTTACTGGGCGTAATTGATTAATCATGCCTTGATGAGAAAAAAAACAGAATTGATAAATGTTCCTCCATGCCCGGTGCCATACACCTTGAGCCAAACGATACCCTCCTACTCTTCTCAGCGGACGGGACGAGAGCCACTGTCTTCCCCTCGCCCCTCTGCTTTTCCACCCTCCCCACCCACGGATACGGTTTGGCACCTCTGTCTTACCCCTTCCCACATGTGTATAATTTCACTCTTCTTTGAGAGGAAAAGGAAAATCCAACAGCACAGAAGAAAACAGCTCTGTGCCAGCCCTCGGAAAAGAGCAAAAAAAAAAGGAAATTGGACGAGAAGAAAGGTAAACTTGAAGACTACACAACCAAAGACGAGTTAAATGTTGGTGATTTAAGGCTGGACACTCACACTTGTAAATAGCCGGGAGAGAGGGAAGAGGGGAGGAAAAGGGCGAGGGGGCCTGGGCTGAGGAGGCGGACGGAGGGAAGGGCGGCGGGGGGGGCCGGGGGGGGGGGGCGGGCGGCGGGGGAGAGGGGGCGGGGTGGCAGCGGGCGCTAAAGCTGAGCTAAAGGCTAACATGACACTTAGCTGCTGCGGCTTACCTATCCGCGCTCTCTAGCCGTCAGTTTCCCTGGACGGCAAGGAAAACAATGGCTTGTCAATGACAAAACACATACACGCTGACACACACTCGCTGTAACAACCCGGACACTGAGAACACCTGAGAACTGGAGGAGGAAAAAATATAAATAGAAAATACAGGGCAGCCAACAAAAACAGCATTGTGTTTTAAACAGAACGCAAGCTGTTACAGAACGCAAGCTTTTTCCCCAGCAACACAGCAGTCTTCCTAAGCAGTACACATGTGCTACAGTAGATTCTTACTCTCTCAGGGTTGGCACAGCAGGCCTCCCCTTGCAGTTACTCCTGATGGGTTCGCCTCACTACTCTCTTTTTGGGACAACCAGACCTTCTCTCGCTCAATGCAAACAGATTTAAAACGAAGGCGATCGAGAGAAAGGGGGAACACTCTTTCAGAGTCCTCTTGAGAACGAAGAGAGAAGAGGTCCAGCTTGAGTTGGCCTGTGATCCAGTTTTGTTGATCTGAGCTCAGTTTGGGAACCTTGTAAGAAATAGCAGGAACGTCTCAAGCCTAAAAGGATCTCTTCTACTCTCCCCTGCCACTCAAGCAAAAGCCTTGAGGCTTTCTGCTCTGAATGTTTTTGGTAGCAACCATCACTTAACTCTGATATCCGGACCCAGGTCCCCCAATCCCCCACAAGCCCCCCCCCCCCGCCCTTTCACTCCCTGCCCCTACCACAGATTCTCATCCCCACCCTTACACCAACCCACAGGGACTGCTTCTCACGTGATTATGATGAATCTGGCTGAAACTTTTTCACTTTCTATTGGTTCTTGGATAAGACCCCACGATCCTACTCTGTTTTGTTAGCGTTTAACTGCTCTGCCAGCGCTTCTGCTTTGTCCCACCCCCTTTCCCTCGGCCTTTCTCTTTTTTTCTGGCCATGGACTCCCCCTCCTAACCCCATGTTCTTTCAGGGTGAACTGGGGAAGGCTGAACATTGTGGGTGTGCTGGGAACAGCATGGAGTAAGTTGGAGGAGGCCTGAAGAACCCAGTCGGGACCGGGGTTTTCCATTATTCTGAGTTCTAACGCAGATGTCTCCAAGTGCAAAACGCTTGAGTGCTTTTAACTTGTGAATACTACGCTGTTTCATTCCTGTTTTTGGTCACTGGCGAGAGGGGGCGAGGTGGGATGGGGACAGGGATGGGGTGGATGTCGGGGAACATGGTTCTGAGGGCTAGGCCTATCCTCCCATGTTCCTGGGTACACGTATATCTCGAAATTGATTGATTATGATTGGTTGATCAAAACAGCTAGTCATCCAATTGGCTTTTTTGTACACGAAAAATGTAGTAGACTTGCTCTTTTATATATGTGGCCTGTGCATTTAATAAATGCAATGATACCGCTAATTTATTACATTATTAATGAATAAAATAAATAAGAGCATCTAAGGATTTCCCACCCCACAGCTCATATCCCACCAATCCCCTCTCAGGAGGTTTTGTAAAAGGGGCGGAGACATGCTTCAAGCCCTGCTTCATTGGTTCCCCGTTCCCCTGCCTGGTATGTCGTTGCGGACGCCCCCCCCCCCCCTCCCGTTTTTGCGGTCTCAAATATGACTCATCCACTTAAAAGCGGCTGCTGCCATAGTTCGTCTCAAAGGGAAACTTCAAAACAATATAGGAGATACCAAAATATATATATTAGAAAAGATGGCTATGATTTATTTGTTTCGTTATTATTAATTTGACTTTTATGAACCTCCACAGGAGATATGTTGTATGTGTACCGTCTCTGCCATGCATCTTCTACATATTACACCCCCGCACTCCACAAGACAAGTGGTGTTGATATTGACGTTTAAACTAAAACCTTTCGACTATTTGTAAATGCTGTTGTGCTGATGCCCTTGAACTCAACTCTGTCATTTGTTTTATGAAATAGGGAATTTTCGTTTTGAGAACAAGCTAACAACAACTAAAACGTTTGTGTCCGGCTTTGACATTGATCAAACTAAAACACTGTAATATTGTAACTGAAATATGTATGATTCCTGTGATGAGGCTATCTCTTCCCTTTTCATCCCTTTCCAACAGAAAAAATAAAACAAAAAAATAACCACAAAAAAAAGAAGACAATTCCTATGTAAAAATTGTTATATGTAGTTGTATGCTTGTGTTTAGTGAGCGTTCACGCTGTCATTCTTTTATCAGCGTATGGATGGTGACCAATGGTGGCGCTGTCCTGGGCTAAAACTGATCAGTTACAGATCTGTTGTTGAAACCTTTTTTGCTTACACCTGCTCATCTACTGTGACGGTGAAGTAGGAAATTTCATTTCTTTCAGTTTTTTTATTGACTAAAATGGATACAGTTGCTGTAATGTGTATTTGTTTTATACAATCCACTAAATTAAAAATTTTCTTTCATAAATGAGACTGACGTTTTGTCGCCTTGGAGCTTGCTTAAACAGGCATTTCACACACACAACTCTTCCTCTTTGCACGAAACAGCAACAGTATGCAAATTTCAGTACACCTTGTAACAAATAATGTGCCCCTTTTACGTAAACATTTTTTGCGTAAACTATTTGCATTCAGCATTTTAAGTAAAATCCAAAAAGTGAGTATACATTAAGTATAATATACATTCGCCTGTTTTAGTGTTAGCATCACAAACTCAATACATTGAACTTCGTTTTATTCAGTTCCAGGAACAGTTTTTTTTTTTTTTTTGACCTGCCTTTAAGTCCTTCAAGTCCTATTAACTAATGTTACTTAAGTTTGATATACTTAATGTAATCAGTTTACGAAATAATCATTGTAGGGTTAATTTTGCTGAATTTACTCCGTATCGTAATTGAGTATTTCTATGTTTATTCTACCAAATGTTTTTTTGCTCAAGTTACTTATGGTTCCTCAGGTTAGTTTAAATGTAGTAACGCTTATTTACTTCAAAATATATACTCACAAATATACTTTAAAAGCTGATGCAAAACTAGTTACTAATAGAACTTGGGAAAATGTATTTCTATACAAGGGAATATTGCAAAAAGAAACAACAGTGTTTCAGCTTCAAACTTAAACACCTTGATTTTGAATTAAAGATTTTCTTCAAACTTTCATCTCAAAGTTGCCTCTTATACCCTACTCTAAGGCATTTGTGGCAGAGCTCATTTTTTGTCATCTTTAATTCATTCTGCGTATAAAATCCACCTTGCCTCCTTAGGTAAAGTTACATCCCAGATAGCTTGCACCTGCTACAAATTAGTTCAGATCTTTCACAACTGCATAAAGTTTTAGGTGATAGTTTTGCCGCGCAATTTAGCACTTTGACCTTTCACATCCTTGTTACAGTTTGGCAAGAATTTTCTCTGGTGTCTGTGTGCCCTTAGCAATATTTGAACAGAAACATAATGAAGGATTTATCTTTAACAGCACTTTGTACACAAAGCACCCAATATGAACTTTAGCCTTCAAATACAAACCTCATTCAAAATTGTTTTAGATTCGATCAAAACATGGGTTTCAAAAACATTACCACTGCCATATTGTTTAACAAAAATGTATGCCAAATTTGCTCCCTTAAACCTGACTCCATATGGACATATTATTATTGACTGGGTATAAGCATTCTGGGTATAACTCCACCTTGCCTCCTTAGGCTAAATACACCCAGATAGCTTGCACCTGGACTACAGATCATCTCAGAATCCACTAGTGCATATGGGAGTTAAGTTATAAACAAAAACTGTTTTTTTTTAAACAGGAATTGACCATGTCTCGTATACTTTCACCTGACCAAAGAGCAATTTTGTAAACTGTAGCTCCTTATACCACCTAGCAACTAGCTTTTCAGCTTTACCGCAGTAGGGTTAGACCCCCGTTTTGGAGTGGCCTGAGAGTTACTCATAAGATATCTCTGAAAACAAGTAACTTCATCTTTAGAGCTTGGACCCGTGGGAGGTTCCTGAGATCATCACAGTTCAAGAATACCTTTTTGTTGGAACATCTCAAAAGGTATATTTCAGTTATTGAGGGTTACCTTAAGGATTTAAGCCACTAGCTGAGGCCCAATACATCAGGTACTGACTGTGTCACTCACATAGCAGACAGACCTCTGCTCTCTCGTCAGATCCCCTGCTCTATACTCTGGTGTCAGTTCCATTCAACACAGTGAACATCCTTTTCATCCTGTTTGGTATTTAACTATGCTAGAACGAGGTCCTCCTCGGATCCACGCTGTTCGTTAGCATCCGTGGATAGTGACGATTAAGATAAGGCTAGGGCTATTAAACTTTCGTGTGCCACTTTGAGGAGGACGAGGGGAACAACAGAGAAGATACCTCTTGGAGAATAAATAAGGATACGAAAAATTACAAACCGTTACCTTGTGTTCTGTGATAAGGGTCTTCATACTCCTCTCGCCGAGTATATTAGATGTTCAAGGCACAACGGATCAACAAACTGTTAATCTTCTATCCGTGGAATGGTGTCAGGCATCTGTAATACGAATGTATACAAAAAATACATTTATAAAGACCATACATACCGGTAACTAATACACTATAACTATATACTATTGTGAGAGTAGTTCCTGGCATACACCTCCAGAACATACTCCACCGTTTACAGGCACCTCCTTTTGGACTGATAACAACGTGCAATATAGTTTATGGTATGTAAATTCAATCCAGCTTCTGGATGAAAGTGGAACCTCAGAGCAACAGTCATTTCTTACTTGAACTGCTTCCTTCTAATCTGATGAGAGATAGCAGAGAAGCAAGAGAGAGAGAACAAGGCGAGAAAAGAGAGAGAGAGGACAGAGAACGAGAGACATGAGCGAGATGAAGAGAGAGAGACAGGAGAAAGATGAGAGGAAGAGAGAGAGAGTAAGTGAGAAGAGAGACAGAGAGAGAGATGAAGAGAGAGAGAAAAGAGCAGAGAGAGAGAGAGAGACAGAGAGAGAGAGAGAGAGATGAGAGAGAGAGAGAGAGAGACAGAGAAAGAGAGGAAAATCTCTGAACAGATAAGGACAAAGATGATCTGAGAGACAATGCTATTTTGGAAAACTCCTCCCAAGCATGCTGAGAGTTGGAGAATGTTCAGAACTAATCTTTAATGCAACATAATTATAATTTAGGATATAAATATTAGGTCAAGATAACACAAAATATTTAAATGAATATTTTAAAAAATTACCTACAATTGACTATTGCATTCAGCTGTATTTTGTACCTGAGTGGGCTTAAAACAGGGCTGGCCATCTTTCTTTTGAGTCCCTCACAAGGAAGGGCCTGAATGACATCTGCACTGCAGCCTTAATTGCATGTCCCCTGATCCCTACGGAATTAAGATATAACTCCATTCAATTTTTGTGTGTGTATACATCAGCACACAACATATATTATTACTGGTGTAACCATTATTCAAACTAGGCAAGTCAGTTAAGAACACTTCGTTATTACAGTGGGTTAACTTCCTTGTTCAGGGGCAGAACGACAGATTTTGACCTTGTCAGCTCGTGGATTCGAAATCCAGCAACCTTTCGGTTACCGGCACAGCGCTCTAACCACTAGGCTAACCTGCTGTTCCCATTAGCTATCTCATTCTAAAATAAGGAAGACATCACATTGTCAATACCTGCCTGGGCGACAACGCATTGAGTCAAACACTAATAGGGCCCATGAAATCCTTGTTCTTTCCACCCCCCAAATGCTGTTTTATTTTCCGGAATTCCATGTTAACTTTTTGTTGGCCTAACGTGTTCAATCCATTTGGTTTGATTTAAAATACAGGATACATCTAATACCTATTACTCCACACTAATGTTGGGGTACTGTTAATAAAAATATCCTGTGTATCCTGTCTGAGGGGTACAGTGTATTCTGTTTACATTTCTGGATTCCATAGGATTCAGTCTGAGTTTTTCCGGCATTGCGGAAATCATGGGGCCTACATGCCCCATTGTGAGTTTACAATGAAAACACACAGACATTTGAATATACTGACATACCTTTCCAATGTATTCTGTAAAATATGGTCTGTCCGGTACTCCAGGAACGTCTGAATACCTAAAAAAAAGAAAAATAAAGAAGGAAGTTGTATTAAAATCTTATAACAAAATAATAATAATTAAAACTCGAATACTTCAGCTTTAGATTGCTAGCTAAAAAACGGAAACATCGCAATCCAAGCTACGTTACTGCACAAGGTCAATGTTTGCAGTGCTGCCTTGAACATGTTGTGAATCTGGAACCGCAAGAAGGGTTTCTGCAAGGACAGGTGTGTAGCTCAGCTAGCTACGTATTGTTCCTTACCTGTCTCTTCCGGGTAGCTTGCCTGCAGACAAACATTTCAGTTCTACTGTAATGTTTGCAGAATATGCATTTTTGAGAAGCTAGGTAGCTAATATGTTACATAGCTATTTCGGTTAGTATAAAACTTACCAACAAAATGACAAAACGTTACAAACAGCCCTGGATGTGAAAAACTGTTACTGCAACTTAGTACTAGTAGCATGCCCACCACTAGCTAACTTAAACAGACATCACCGCCGTTAACTAGCTAGCTTATGAACGTGCAAATATCATAGACGTACTCTGGCATATAGCTAGCTTAAAGGCTTTTCGTATTTTGAATAATATCTATTCTCACGTTTTCCACAAATATTTTTGACATTTCGTCGAAAAATGATGTGTAGAAATATCAAACTTACATTTCAAAGTATAATTTTGTCCTTACCTGCCGTATTGGCCATTGCTCAGAGAGAAAGGATCAAGACCAGAGCCCGTTGAAATGTCCAAGCCAATTTGATTCCATACTAGATCTAGCATTTCAGGATCCAACACAATGATGATCATTTGAATAATATTTTTTAAGTTGTGGTGTAGTTACTTTAGAAATTATTCGTTCAAGATTTTAGCAGCATATTCCTTGGATTTTTATTTGCAAATGCCAGTTTTCTTTTCCAACACATATAAATGACACGTACTATATACTTCCAAAAATGTAATTAAACCAAGAA
>NC_036846.1:104930-134455 GCF_002910315.2 Salvelinus sp. IW2-2015
TAAGTTAGCAGTACATTTACTCACCTCAGGGCTGTTTGTAACGTTTGTCATTTTGTGTAAGTTTTATACTAACCGAAATAGCTATGTAACATATTAGCTACCTAGCTTCTCAAAAAATGCATATTCTGCAAACATTACAGTGAACTGAATGTTTGTCTGCTAGGCAAGCTACCCAGGAAGAGACAGGTAGGAACAATACGTAGCTAGCTAGCWAACTACACCTGTCCTTGCAGAAACCTTCTTGCGGTTCAGTATTCACAACATGTTCAAGGCAGCACTGCAAACATTGACCTTGTGCAGTAACGTAGCTTGGATTGCGATGTTTCCGTTTTTTAGCTAGCAATCTAAAGCTGAAGTCATTCGAGTTTTAATTATTATTATTATTGTTATAGATTTTAATACAACTCCTCTTCTTTATTTTCTTTTTTAGGTATTCAGACGTTCCTGAGTACCGGACAGACCATATTTTACAGAATACATTGGAAAGGTATGTCAGTATATTCAAATGTCTGTGTGTTTTCATTGTAACTCACAATGGGGCATGTAGGGCCCCATGATTTCCGCAATGCGGAAAACTCAGACTGAATCCTATGGAATCCAGAAATGTAAACAGAATACACTGTACCCCTCAGACAGGATACACAGGATATTTTTATTACAGTACCCCAACATTAGTGTGAGTAATAGGTATTAGATGTATCCTGTATTTTTTAAATCAACCAAATGGATTGAACACGTTAGGCAACAAAAAGTTAACATGGAATTCCGGAAAATAAAACAGCATTTGGGGGGTGGAAAGAACAAGGATTTCATAGGGCCCTATTAGTGTTTGACTCAATGCGTTGTCGCCCAGGCAGGTATTGACAATGTGTGTCTTCCTTATTTTAGAATGAGATAGCTAATGGGAACAGCAGGTAGCCTAGTGGTTAGAGCGCTGTGCCGGTAACCGAAAGGTTGCTGGATCGAATCCCCGAGCTGACAAGGTCAAAATCTGTCGTTCTGCCCCTGAACAAGGAAGTTAACCCGCTGTCACTGTAAATAAGAACGTGTTCTTAACTGACTTGCCTAGTTGAATAATGGTTACACAAGTAATAATATATGTGTGTGCTGATGTATACACACACAAAAATGAATGGGTTATATCTTAATTCCGTAGGGATCAGGGGGCACATGCAATGTAAGAGCTGCAGTTTTGCAGATGTCATTCAGGCCCTTCCTGTGAGGGACTGAAAAAGAAAGATGGCCAGCCCTGTTTAAGCCCACTCAGGTACAAAATACAGCTGAATGAACATAGTCAATGTAGGTCAATTTTTTTAATATTCATTTAAATATTTTGTGTTATCTTGACCTAATATTATAATCTACAATTATATATGCATTAAAGATTAGTCTGAACATTCTCACTCTGCACATGCTTTGGGAGGAGTTTCCCAATAGCATTGTCTCTCAGATCATCTTTTGTCCTTATCTGTTCAGAAGATGTTTCCTCTCTGTTCATCTGTCCTCTGTCTCCTCTCTCCTCTCTCAATCTCTCTCTCTCTCTCTCTCTCTCTCTCTCTCTTCTCTCTCTCTCTGTCTCTCTCTTCTCTCTCTCTCTGTCTCTCTCTCTCTCTCTCTCTCTCCTCTCTCTCTCTCTCCTGTCTCTCTCTCTTCTCTGTCTTCTCTCTCTCCTCCCTGTCTCTCTCTCTCTCTTCTCTCTCCGCTGTTCCTCTCTCTCGTCTCTCTCTCTCTCTCTCTCACAGATTAGAAGGAAGAGTTCAGAAGAATTAAATGACTGTTCTCTGAGATCCACTTTCATCCAGAAGCTGGATTGAATTTACAACCAAAACTATATTGACTTGTTATCAGTCATAAAGGAGGTGCTGTAAAAGGTGGGAGTATGTTCTTACGGTTGTTATGCACAGGAACAACTCTCACAATAGTATATAGGTTATATACTGTATGTATTGTAGTTGGCGGTATTAAATGCAATTATTTTTATAACAATCGTATTACAGTGCGACACCATCCAGGATAGAAGAGACAGTGTGAATCCGTGGTCCTTGATTATATACTCTATGGCGAGAGGGTTGAAGACCTTATCAACAGGAACACAAGGTAAAGGTTTGTATTTTTCGTATCCTTATTTATTCTAAATGAGGTATTTCCTTTGTTTCCCTGTCCTCCTCAAGTGGCACAGTTAACGTTTAATAGCCTAGCCTGTTATTTTTTATTGTTTCATCACGGATGCTAACGACTCCGTGGATCCGAGAGGACCTCGTTCAGCATGTGATGAAGGTGTTCACTGTGAAGGATCTGCACCAGAGTATAGAGCATGGGGATCTGCATCGAAGGAGCAGAGGTCCTGTCTGCTATTTGTAGTGTTACACAGTCACGTACCTTGTATATGGGCCTCATCTATGGCTTAAATCTAAGGTACCCCAAAMAACTGAAATATACCTTTTGAGATGTTCCAAAAAGTATTCTTGGAACTTGATGATCTCAGGACCTCCCCACGGGTCCAAGCTCTAAAGATGAAGTTACTTGTTTTCAGAGATGTCTAAAGATATCTATGAGAACTCTCAAAGGGCCACTCACAAACGGTGGTCTAAACCCTACTCGGTAAGCTGAAAAGCTAGTTGCTAGGTGGTATAGGAGCTACAGTTTACAAAGATGCTCTTTGTCAGGTGAAGTCATACGAGACATGGTCAATTCCTGTTTAAAAAACAGRTTTGTTTTAWAACTTACTCCATATGCACTAGTGGATTTCTGAGATMATRTGTAGTCAGGTGCAAGCTATCTGGGTGTAACTTTACCTAAGGAGGCAAGGTGGAGTTATACCCAGAATGCTTATACCWGTCAAAATAATATGTCCATATGGAGTCAGGTTTAAGGGACAATTTGSCATACATTTTGTAACAATATGTGCAGTGTATGTTTTGAAAACCCARGTTTTGATGAATCTAAAACAYTTTGAATGAGGTTGTATTTGAGCTAAAGTTCATARTGTGCTTTGTGTAAAGTCTGTTAAGATAAATCCTTCATTTATGTTTCTGTTCAAATATTGCTAAGGGGCACACAGACCACCAGAGAATTCTTGCCAAACTGTACAAGATGTGAGGTCAAAGTGCTAATCGCAAACTATCACCTAAACTTTATGCAGTTGTGAAGATCTGAACTTATTTGTAGTCAGGTGCAAGCTATCTGGATGTAACTTTACCTAAGGAGGCAAGGTGGATTTATACGCAGAATGATTAAAGATGACAAAATAATGAGCTCTCCACAAATGCTTAAGGAGTAGGGTATAAGAGGCAARTTGAGATTGAAGTTTGAAGAAAATCTTTATTCAAAATCAAGGTGTTGAAGTTTGAAGCTGAACACTGTTGTTTCTTTTTGCATATTCCCTTGTATAGAAATACATTTTCCCAAGTCTATTGAGGTAACTATTTGCATCAGCTTTTTAAGTATATTTGTGAGTATATATTTGAGTACTAAGGTTACATACATTTAACTAACCTGAGAACCATAAGTAACTGAGCAAAAAAACWTTTGTAGATAAAACATAGAATATCAATTACGATACGGAGTAAATTCAGCAAATTAACCTTACAATATTAGTTCTGTAACTGATTACATTAAGTATATCAAACTTATAACATTAGTTATAGGACTTGAAGGACTTAAGCAGGTCAAAAAAAATAAAAACTGTTCTGAACCTGATAAAACGAAGTTCAATGTATTTGAGTTTGTGATGCACTAAAAGCGAAGTATATTATACTTAAATTATACTCCTTTTTGGATTTACTTAAAAMGCTGATGCAAATAGTTACCAAAAAATGTTTACGTAAAAGGGGCACATTATTTMTTACAGTGTACTGATTGCAACTGTGCTGTTCGTGCAAAGAGGAAGAGTGTGTGTGTGAATGCCTGTTTCCAAGCAAGCTCCAAGGCGACAACGTCAGTCTCATTTTATGAAAGAAAATTTTTATTTAGTGATTTATAAACAAAACACATTACCACTGTATCCATTTAGGTCAAATAAAAAAACWGAAAGAAATGAAATTTCACTACTTCACCGTCACAGTAGATGAGCAGGTGTACAAAAAAGGTTTCACAACAGATCTGTACTGATCAGTAGGCCAGGACAGCGCCACCATTGGTCACCATCATACGCTGATAAAAGAATGACAGCGTGAACGCTCACTAAACACAAGCATACACTACATATACAATTTTTACATAGGAATTGTCTTCTTTTTTTGTGGTTATTTTTTTGTTWTTTTTTCTGTTGAAAGGGAGTGAAAGGGAAGAGGATAGCTCATCACAGGATCATACATATTTCAGTTACAATATTACAGTGTTAGTTAGATCATGTCAAAGCCGGACACAAAACGTTTTAGTTGTTGTTGCTTGTTCTCAAAAACGAAAATCCTATTTCCATAAAAACAAAATGAACAGAGTTGAGTTCAAGGGCATCACACAACAGCATTTACAAATATCGAAAAGGTTTAGTTAACGTCATACAACACCACTGTCTTGTGGAGTGCGGYGGGTGTAATATGTAGAAGATGCATGACAGAGACGGTACATACACATATCTCCTGTGGGAGTCATAAAGTCAAATTATAATACGAAACAATAAAATCATAGCCATCTATTTCTATATATATATTTTGTATCTCTATATTGTTTGAGTTTCCTTTGAGACGAACATGCAGCAGCCGCTTTAGTGGAGTGACGTCATATTGAGCCGCAAAACSGGGGGGGGGGGGGGGGGGGGCGTCGCAACGACATACAGGCAGGGGAACGGGGAACCAATCGAAGCAGGGCTGAAGCATGTCTCCGCCCCTTTACAAAACCTCCTGAGAGGGGATTGGTGGGATAGAGCTGTGGGGGGGGGGGGGGGGGGGGCGTCGCAACGACATACAGGCAGGGGAACGGGGAACCAATCGAAGCAGGGCTGAAGCATGTCTCCGCCCCTTTACAAAACCTCCTGAGAGGGGATTGGTGGGATAGAGCTGTGGGGTGGGAATCCTTAGATGCTCTTATTTATTTATTCATTAATAATGTAATAATTAGCGTATACATTGCATTTATTAATGCACAGGCCACATATATAAAGAGCAAGTCTAACTACATTTTTCGTGTACATAAAAGCCAATGGATGACCTACTGTTTTGATTCACCAATCATAATCAATCAATTTCGAGATATACGTGTACCCAGGAACATGGAGGATAGGCCTAGCCCTCAGAACCATGTCCCAGACATCCACCCCATCCCTGTCCCCATCCCACCTCGCCCCCTCTCGCCAGTGACCACAAACAGGAATGAACAGCGTAGTATTCACAAGTTAAAAGCACTCAACCGTTTTGCACTCGGAGACATCTGGCGTTAGAACTCAGAATAATGGAACCCCGGTCCCGACTGGGTTCTTCAGGCCTCCTCCACATTACTCCATGCTGTTCCCAGCACACCACAATGTTCAGCCTTCCCAGTTCACCCTGAAAGAACATGGGGTTAGAGGGGGAGTCCATGGCCAGAAAAAGAGAAAGGCCGAGGGKAAGGGGGGTGGGACAAGCAGAAGCGCTGCAGAGCAGTTAAAGCTAACAAAACAGAGTAGGAAATCGTGGGTCTTCTCCAAGAACCAATAGAAAGTGAAAAAGTTTCACAGATTCATCATCATCACGTGAAGAAGCAGTCTGTGGTTGGTGTAAGGGTGGGGATGAGAATCTGTGGGTAGGGGCAGGGAGTGGAAAGGGCGGGGGGGGGGGTGGGGGGGATGGGGATCGGGTCGGATATCAGGTAAGTGATGGTTGCTACCAAACATTCAGAGCAGAAAGCCTCAGGCTTTTGCTGAGTGGCAGGGGAGAGTAGAAGAGATCCTCTTTAGCTAGAGACGTTCCTGCTATTCTACAAGGTTCCAACTGAGCTCAGATCAACAAAACTGGATCACAGGCCAACTCAACTGGACTCTTCTCTCTTTCGTTCTCAAGAGACTCTGAAGAGTGTTCCCCCTTTCTCTCSATCCCTCGTTTTATCTGTTTGCATTGAGCGAGAGAAGGATCTGGTTGTCCCAAAAGAGAGAAGTGAGCGAACCCATCAGGAGTAACTGCAGGGGATGCTGCTGTGCCAACCCTGAGAGAGTAGATCTACTGTACACATGTGTACTGCTTAGGAGACTGCTGTGTTGCTGGGGAAAAGCTTGCGTTCTGTACAGCTTGCGTTCTGTATTAAACACAATGCTGTTTTGTTGGCTGCTCCTGTATTTTTTATTATATTTTTTACCTCTCTCCAGTTCTCAGGTGTTCTCAGTGTCCGGGTTGTTACAGCGAGTGTGTGTCAGCGTGTATGTGTTTTGTCATTGACAGCCATGTTTTCCTTGCCGTCACAGGGAACACTGACGGCTAGAGAGCGCGATAGGAAGCCGCAGCAGCAGTGTCATGTTAGCCTTTAYCCTCAGCTTTAGCAACTCTCTCCCGTGCTATTTACAAGTGTGAGTGTCCAGCTCTAAATCACCAACATTTAACTCGTCTTCTGTTGTGTAGTCTTCAGTTTACTTTCTTCTCGTCATTTCCTTTTTTTTTTGCTCTTTTTCCGAGGCTGGCACAGAGCTGTTTTCTTCTTGCTGTTGGATTTTCTTTTCCTCTCAAAGAGAGTGAATTATACAACATGGTGGGAAGGGGTAAGACAGAGGTGCCAACGTATCCGTGGGTGGGAGGGTGAAAAGCAGAGGGCGAGGGGAGACAGTGGCTCTCGTCCCCTCGCTGAGAAGAGTAGGGAGGGTATCGTTTGGCTCAAGGTGTATAGGCACCAGGGGGCATGGAGGAACATTTATCAATCTGTTTTTTTCTCATCAAGGCATGATTAATCAATTACCCCAGTAAGGGATTTGTGAGGCGACAGTAATCTACAATAATCTTGGTAAAGCCGATTTTTACCAGAGAGATTTGGGCTATTATCTTTGTCGCAGGGGTGGGTATAGAGCAGACTACGGCAGTGTGACTTTGTCTGCCTGTCTGTGTTACTGAGCCAGAGATTATGAAGTAGAATTGGGGATCTCTTTTCACCTGTGGTCTAAAATGATTTTATTTTTGTTTCCTGGTGGACTTTGGTTGGTACCTCTGTTTCAACAGCTCCCCTTCCTTCTCTTCCTCCTCCTCCTCCTCCCTCCTCTACTCATCGTCATCCTTCCCCTTATCCTTCTTATCCTTCTTCTCCTTCTTCTTCTTTTTCTTCTTCTTTGCCTCCTCCTTCTTTCCGAAGCTGATGAAGTCGCTCTTGTCGTCCTCTCCTCCCTGCTGGCGGATAGAGATGATGGCGGGCGATCCAGGGATGATGAAGGCTTCGGGGGGGACCTCGCCGGGCTTCAGGTGCTGGGGGGGTCCTCCGGGACCGCCGGCGCCGTAACGYAAGTGCCAGCTGTTACTGTCCACTCCGGCTCCCATGGGTGGGGACACCTCTCCACCCTCAGCATCTAGAGACAGAGACAGAGAACAACGAATTGTTATTAATGTTGCYCTGGAATCATCTCTCTCACAACCATTGTCATCAATATCGTCTATATCGAGGGGGTTGTAAGATGGTTGTAAACAACAATGTCATTGGMACAACTGTCAATGTTGTCATTGGTGGTCATAGTCTTGGACACTTTCTTGAAAAGACCTCTGCCATGTCAGACTCTTCCCACATAGCATCCATTGGTGATGCCCCCATAGCACACAGTCAACACCATGCTGAAGCGTCCCCCACAGGAGTTCTCTGATCACCCTGACTCCCATTGTGATGTCACTAATCGGTCKCTAAMCCACAGAAYCAGCCATAACACCAGTCAAAAGGAAGGGGTGGCGACTCAGAATGCAAGCTCTCAAACGGTCCACTGATAAGCAGCACAGGATCAAAGTGTCCATTCTGCCACGGCTAGGGTCCCCGGTTGGCGCTGTGGGACGAGACACGAAGCGCTCCARCACACAGGGAGAGGCGGGGAAAGGTCAGGGAATAAAGACATGGCATTTAAACGGAAAGTCAACAAGCCGCTTACACGCCGAGCGTTCGTTCTGGGAGATGACTGCGCTTTCAACTTCCATCACAGATCGCCACTGAAGCGCCAAGAAGAAAAAAGGTAAATGGAGATAGTGTCTTTTCAATAGAAGTGTTTACCTTATGTGTGTGTGCGTGTGCGTGAGTAAGTAGCCGAAACAACGGCGACCTAAACCATCTCAAACGCTCAGCATTTTAAGTGGTCTCCAGTTAGTTAAAGAGTCTGTACTCAGTACTTTGAGAACGACGGTGTGTGAAACGACCTCTATAAACTGCCAGCTCTCCCTCAGTCTCTCGACACACATCAGGACTCACTGCAGCAGAGCAGAGTAGAGCGACACCTGGCTCGGCTCTCGGCTCTCAGCTCTCCCCTCCCAACCCGACCCCGTCGATCTGCCCGAGGAGAGAGAACGCTCCTCCACACACATAAACAACACCATTAAAGGGGTAGCGGCGCTCACATKAATAACTCCTCATTAAAGGGGATGGGGAAGGGGATGGCAGAGGTGCCCAGTCAGTCAAACAGCCAGCTCACCGTGACTCTGCGTTCAAAAGGCGTGTGTGGTTTGATGAGCCGGGGTGCATGTAACAGAGCTAACACCCCACCCTGACAACCCAGGGATCCKGAGGGGACTGTTCTAACGACTGAGTCCCATTACACACACAAACCGACGCACGTACACACCCCACGCCACTTTGCCTCGTTCCTCACAGCTATGACCTAGTTGCGATGCTTCCTTCACATATTACACTGTTTATTTCTCTCTCTTTTTTTTGACTTCCCTCCAAAGGGGAGTTTAACAAAACAGAGTTCATCCAAGCAGAAGGAACAGTGTCTGGAAGAGGGAGGACTGGCCTCATACAACACCCAGGGTATGGAAGGCCATCTCCCCAGTCCCTGTCCTCCCTAACCCTGCCTCTATTGGTGAGTTAGTAGGACAGGCTCTGGTAGTACTTTCAGCTCAAATTRCCATTAACATAGCTTTTTCTTGACAGATGGACTAAAGGCATCCTGAATACATAAACATGTACAGGGGYAAAAAACAGAGAACAAAAAAAACTATTTTAAATTAGTATGAAGCACCACATGGGAAAGAGACCCATCATTTGGTACAGGGCAAGAGTTCAGTAAGTAAGTTGTGATCAGCCAGTACATGTCTCATCCAGCAGGTAGTGATTGAAGTGGCCAGGGGGAGGCCTTGTTACACGGCTCGAAGGAACACGAATAGCAGCACAGATGTAGTCTGCCTCAATGACAACCAAGCAGAGCTCAGAACTACAAGACGGAGCTAGATCACTGATCTATTCTAGTGCCACCCTACTCTTCTCTTCTCCCGCTTCCTCTCTCAATTCAAAAGGAACCAAAATAGTTTTTTTTGTTGTTGCCCAAAACATTTCTAAGTACTATAAAAAGAAGTAGAGGGAAGAAACAAAAACATTTTCTCTGGCACTTGGTGAACATTAAAAAAAACGATAAAAATGATGGAACATGCAGATTTTTATGAAGCTCTTTATCCCCCCGCTTTCTCTCCCGTTCCCCTATCACCTCTTCTCCTCTCCTTCCCTTCCTTCCTCCGCCCCCTTTCCCTAACCGACCTCTCTCCTCTCTTTTCTTCCCTCTCTATTTTTCTCCCCCCACCCTTTTTCCCTACCCGACTTTGCTCTCTCCTCTCCACCTCTCTCCCTCCCCTTATCTTTGCAGCCCTATTTCCCTCCCAGCCTCTCTCCTCCTACTCTCCCTCCTCCCTCTCACCCCCTCTGTACTAGCCCGGGCTCTCTGCTGGAGCTGCTCAGAGTGATGGATTCTGGGAGTAAATCCAGGCTGGGCGTCAGGAGAGTGTGACATCCCCTGCATTGCACACACTCCTAATCRCTCTTAWGGAGTCAAACACTGCAGCAAGCCTTTCTGGATGATGGGACGCCGTCCTATTCCCCCTCTCATTGATACAGATGCTATGTCCCAATTCTTTACCCTTCTTACCTAAAGTGTGCACTTATTCACTTCCCTTCATGGATTTAAAAGGAAATGAGTGGTGTAAGAATATGGCCACATCTGTCTCTAGCCAATGCTKGAAGGTAGAGAATTGGGACGCAGGGGAAAGATTATAGGGAATATCCTCACTACCAGCGGCCATTTTGCCTACTCTGTAAGAGGGCACAGATTGGCCGAWTGAAACAGACACAGAGTTCCAGCAGTCACATAGTCCTCCTTTTTACTTCCTATTCAAGCCAGGAGTGCTATCTGACCTTCACTGATTGTGACATCAGCGCCGTGAGATAGAGTCGGACACACATACATTGACTTTTTAAAAACATTTTAGCCATTTATCAGACGCTCTTATCCAGAGCACTTACAGTTAGTGCATTCATCTTAAGATAGCTAGCTGAGACAACCACCTATCACAGGCCTCGTAAGTACACTTTCCCCCAATAAAGTAGCTATCAGCAAAGGGGAGGAGTCAAATGCAAGTGTTGGTTCAGGATTTTATATTTTCAGACAGAGGATGAGGATAAAAGGAAGAGAGGAGTAGGAGACAGATTCATTCTCTCTCTCTCTCTCTCTCTCCCTCTCTCCTCTCTCTCTCTCTCTCTCCTTCTCTCTCTCTCTCTCTCTCTCTCTCTCTCTCTCTCTCTCCTCTCTTCTCTCTCTCTCTCTCTCCCTCTCTCTCTCTCTCTCTCTCTCTCTCTCTCTCTCTCTCCTCTCTCTCTCTCTCTCTCTCTCTCCTCTCTCTCTCTCTCTCCTCTCTCTCTCTCTCTCCTCTCTCTCCTCTCTCTCTCTCTCTCTCTCTCTCTCTCTCTCTCCTCCTCCTCTCTCTCTCTCTCTCTCTCTCTCTCTCTCTCTCTCTCTCTCTCTCTCTCTCTCTCTGCTCTCTCTCTCTTCTCTCTCTCTCTCTCTCTCTCTTCTCTCTCTTCTCTCTCTCTCTCTCTCTCTCGACAGTGGGATAGTCTGTATCAATCTTGGGTTAATGCCCTTATCTGACTCCCAGCCAACATTGTGATCCAATTCTGCTCTTTAAAAGGGAAAATGATAAAAGAGAGGAGGAATGAGAGGGGAAAGGGAAAGACAGCAATCGTAGAAAGTGGTAGGGTATTTAACTCTAAAATGCATTTGCTCAGCTATGCTGTCCCTGGGTAATTTCCTGTCTAAAACAATCTAGGCAGATGAAGAGACACCCATGCCCCTGATGCAAACATAAAGTCAAAAACAAATAGGACCCCAGAGAGTGATGAGTCACTGCAGGGCCGGCTCCAGCCCATTGGGGGCCCTAAGCGAGATTTGGTTATAAAGTTAATTTCCTGAAATTCTACACATTTTGCCATGGAGCGTAGAGAAAATGTTGCAGGTTTATAACTAATTTTATGTAKGTTTATTTGTTTTGCCATGGTGCGGAGAGAAAAATGTGCAATTTTACAGCACGTTCCACACATTTTGCAATGACTTATGCCATGTTAAAATGATATCTGAGTGACAGTGGCTAAAAAAAAATCAATGGGGGACCCCTGGAGGTCATGGCACCTGGGCAAGTGCCCTTCATGTCCGGTCGGTAATTCAGCCATGATTACTAAAYGTTTTGGTAGCTGGCAAGACTAATTTACCAATCTAAAAATGTCAAAGTGAAAAAAMAATAATATATATACACATATAGATTAATAAAAAATAATACAAGTAATAACTAAAATATAGTCGTTACATAAGTATTCAGCTCCTTTGACAGCGATTACAGCTGTACGTCTTTCAGGGAAGTCTATAAAAGTTTAGTTTGCACAACTAGATTGCACAATATTTTCCCATTATTCTTTTCAGAAATCTTCAAGCTSTGTCACGATGTTGGGGATCGTGACTAGATTTCAGTAAGAACTGTAACTTGGCCGCTCAGGAAAATTCACTGTCTTTTTGGTAATAAAATCAAGTATAGATTTGGCCTTGTGTTGTTGGTTGTTGTCCTACTGAAAGGTGAAGTCCTCTCCCAGTGTCTGGTGTAAATCAGACTGAAGCAGGTTCTCCTCTAGGATTTTGCCTGTACTTAGCTCCATCCCGTTTGTTTTTATCCTAAAAATCTCCACAGTATTTGCCGATGACAAGCATACCCATAACATGATGCATCCACAACTATGCTTGAAAATAAGAAGACAGTTACCTAGTGATGTGTTTTGTTGGATTTGCCCCAAACATTACGCTTTGCATTTAAGACAAAAAGTGTTTTCCTTTGCCGTGTTTTTTTTGCAGTATTGCTTTAGTGCCTTGCTGCATACAAGATGCATGTTTCGGAATATTTGTATTCTGTATTTTTGTATTCTTCTTTTCATGCTGTCATTTAGAACATTATTGTGATCTACCACAATGTTGTTGATCTATCCTCAGTTTTCTCCCATCACAGCCATTGAACTCTGTAGCTGTTTTAAAATCACCAATGGCATCATGGTAACATCMCTGAGCAATTTCATTCCTGTCCTGCAGTCCAGTTTGATGTGTCTGGGTGGTTTAATACATAATTATTAACTTGACCATTGATTAAAGAGATATTCATTGTCTGATTTGTTATTGGTACCCATCTACCAATCACTGCCCTTCTTTGTGAGGCGTTGGAAAAGCTCTCTGGTCTTTGTAGTTSAATCTGTGCTTGAAATMCAATACTTGACTGAGGACCTTACAGATGTTGTATGGATGGGGGACAGAGGAASGGTTAGTCATTCAAAAATCATGTCAACCTCTAATATTTCACACGGAGTGAGTCCATGTAACTTATTATATGACTTGTTAAGTCAAATTGTATCACTGAAGTAATTTAGGCTTMCCTAAACATAGGGTCTGAGTACTTATGCAACGACTCTATTTAAGTTATTTCATTTGTATTAATCTGTTTCCCTCCACTTTGACATGACAMAGTATTTTGTACAAATAAACCCACTTTTTAACACACAAAAATGTGAATAAATCCGAGAGGGCTGAATAGTTTTGCACGGCACTGTATACTGTATATGCTTATGCCCGCAGCCGGCCCTGAGTCACTGTGATGGAGAGCAGACAGATGCAGCAGGACCTGATAGGGCCGGGCAGAGGAGAGAAGCAGCATTACACAGGGTCAAAAACATTACAGCTGGGTAGAAAAAGCCTTTTGATTGTCTCTGACATATCATGACCGAGTCAAAAGCCCCATGACTGGGTCCAGAGCCGGGCAGCCCTATACGCTCACTACGCAAGTTGCGTAGGGCCCCGCAAATTACACAAGGGCCCCGCCTTCCCCTCGTGTCAAAGCGGGTGTCAATGTTTACAACTTCGATGAGAGGATGAAACGGAACTATCCTTCTGGTCACGAAGAGAGAGAAGATAAAAACCATGAGAGGGAATTACGGGAACAGCAATCAGGTAAACTTGTGTTCTCCCCTCCAAGTTTGATGTCAGCAAATAACAGGAACGTTAAGTTGATGTGCTAGCTTGCAGTGCATCTCTCTCTAGTCTGTCTGTCTCGCTAACCTASCTGGGCAGTGCATCTCTTGGTCTGTCTGTGTCTTGCTTGCTTGCCAGCCACTTCCAGGGCTGTGTTCTGTGACTTTGTGCCTGACAAAAATGAGAGTGAAATACAACTATTCATTACGTTTGATAAACGGCAACYGTGTTTATAAACGGCAGCTCGTGAAAGATAAACCGCGTTGCGCGTGCACGAAATGAAACTCGTGCTTTCTAGCAGCAACCTCTGTGGGGACCAGTCCAGACAATATATGGGCGTGATGGCACTCCTCATAGACACACACTTTTAAAACAAGACAATGATTATCTAGTCTCTCAGTCAAGGTTTAGTTACAACTCTGGACTAATGCAAGATGGAATGCAATGGATTGACAGTGATTATTGATTTATATATTGAATTTAAAGTGTTGCTTAGCTGGGCATACTGGGCAATATGGATGCACATCTCTAAGTAAATAATAACCATCAAGTACTCAGCCAAGCCATAATATAAATAGTATTTTATATTTGAAAATGTATAAAAGGAAATCTGGGGGAGACAGTTTGAATGGGCCTGATGCAGCTGATAAAATTAATAATAGTATTGTTATCTATAATTTACAAGTGTTATGCTTAAGTTTGTCAGTAGAGGAGATGCTGGATCATCAGCCAGGACAAGCACAGACTCAGTTGATCCACATCCAGCCGCAGCCAGAACTAACACAGACCCAGTACAGCCGGCTTCAGATAATACTAACACAGACCCAGTACTGGCAGCTTCAGCAAGTACTAACACAGACCCAGTACAGCTGGCTTCAGCAAATACTAACACAGATCCAATACAGCCATCTTCAGCAATTACTAACACAGACCCAGGTGAAGTACAGGCAGCCTCAGCCAGTACTAACACAACCAGAGGTGTACAGCCAGCATCAGATACAAGCAGCTCAGACCCTAATAGAACAGTTGCTGCTCCACCAAATGACCCAGCAGAATGGCCCCCAGTCTTAACAGACTTTATGAGGACTGAGTTGGTGCGCAGAGGTCCATTCAAACCAGGACTGGATTTTTCTGAGCTGGCTTTCATACTCAATCAAAAACAACGCTGTGTGTTGTTTTTCCTGTAAGCTCTTTTCTACAAAAGACTACAAAAGAATAAAGGAAGGCGTGAKTGACTGGTCAAATATCAACGCCATTCTGAAACACCACGAGGGTAGTCCTGAACACACAAACAATATAAGTGGCGAGAACTTGATCTGCGCCTAAGTCGGGGACAGACTCTTGACCAGATACAAATGACAATTTTGGAGGCTGAAAGAAAGAGATGGCGGGATGTCCTTACACGTTTCATAAGTATCCCCCAGTCTCTGGCTGAAAGAAACCTAGCATGCAGGGGTTCATCAGACAAACTCTTCCAACCAGATAACGGAAACTTCCTAAAAGAGGTTGCATCACTGGAAAAATTTGACCTCGTTATGGAAAACCAGCTCAGCAAAATTAAAGATGGAGAGACACATGCTCATGACCTTGGGAAGCGCACACAGAATGCGCTGATACAGATTGTGAGTGACAAGATTTTGCAAGCAATAGTGACTCAAGTAAGAGACTCAACGTACTTCCCCATTATCTTGGACTGTACACCTGACATAGTCACCAGGAGCCAATGTCCATTATTCTGAGAAGCGTGGTTTTAAAGGGAAAGCCAGAGATCAAGGAGCACTTCCTTCGGCTTTGTGAATGTTGAGGTTACAACAGGCTTGAAWATGTCCACCACTGTCATCTTAGATAAGCTGAACGAGCTGAAGATTCCATTTGYAGATTGCAGAGGGCAAGCTTATGATAATGGGGCCAACATGAAGGGCAAGCACCAAGGAGTACAGGCCAGACTGCTCCCCAAAAAATCCCAGAGCCTGCTCGTCCCATGCGGAGCATACACTCTAAACCTTGTCATTGCAGATGCTGCCAAATCTTCAAAATCTGCAGTTGGGTTTTTTGGGCGTGTGCAAAAGCTCTTCACCTTCTTTTCAGCTGGCKCACAAAGATGGAGTGTTTTGAAGAAACACGTGAACATAACTGTGAAGTCATGGAGTGACACAAATGGGAGAGTAGGCAATCAGGTATCAGGCTTCTGAGGTTCGGGATGCATTACTGGAAGCCAGACAGGCGATCAACGATCCTGTGGCCAAAGTGGCGGCACAAGCACTTGCAGGGGAATTTGGGTCCCACTGCTTCTTGATTTGCTGTGTCGTATGGTGTGAGATACTGACAATGACAAACAAGGTGAATACGCTCCTCCAATCCYCCTCAATGCAGTTGGATATCGCAGAGAARGTAATCTCATATGCAAAGGCCCTCACTACATACCGGGAAACTGGATTCTCTGAGGCCCAGACAACAGCCAAAAAGCATTTGTGAAGAAATGAATGTGGAGCCTGTTCTGAAAGAGAAGAGACTGAGAAACAGCAAGAGGCATTTCAGCTACGAGGCTCCCGATGAACCAGTGACTGACGCACTGAAAAACCTTGAAGTCAACTACTTCAGCATTGTGGTCGACTCTGCTGTGACATCCATGGATGAGAGATTTGAAACACTCAACCAGGTGAAAASCACATATGGAGTGCTGCTGAACTTCAGTAGTGCCTCTCAGATGTCCAGTGAATCTGTAAAGAGTCCCTGTGTGGAAGTTGAAAACATCTGACCTTCAGAGATGACTGTGACATCAGTGGAATGGATCTGGCACACGAGARTCAGAATGTACCTGATCTGCCATCAGATAAGATGACTGCCTTTGAGCTGCTTTCCTTTCTCTGCGAGAAACACCTGGAGGAACTCTATATCCTCGCCTTTTGGATAGCCCGAAGAATTGCAGTCACCCTACCAGTATCAGTAYAATCGGCAGAGAGGAGCTTTTCAAAATGAAAGCTCATCAAAAGCTACCTGAGGTCTTCCATGTCACAGGAACGTTTGAGTGGTCTGGCCATCTTGAGCATAAATCATGACGTGGGGGAAACGCATGTCCTACGATGACATCATTGGTGACTTTGCCTCAAGAAAGTGCAGAAGAGGAATATTTTGATGGTAAGATTTTAATTCAAACATTCAAATGTTTACGCACTTAGTAACATTTAAGATTGTACGGCAGAAGTGCATTTGTGTAAATGACTGCTTAACTAACTATGTGACATATTTTCTCAATTTCTTCCAGACAGRCCAGATAGACCGGTGGCCATGCCGATGCTGAAAATGCCCAGGCTGTAGAGGGAACCAAAGTTAAACACACAGCTGTATAGGTTTTATTTGACTATTTTGAGACATATAGCTGCAGCCATTGCCTATAGGCTTATGTTTACATTGTACAGCCAAAGCTAACTGTATAATATTTTGAGGACTGGACTAATTACCAGGCAGCAGAGCCAAAGCTCAGTGTTATATTTAATTATTTTCTACTATTTCTTCTTTATGTTCATGTTAATATTCACTTATGTTAAGATTCTGTAGAAAATATTCTATTCAATAAATATTGTTTGTTTACACCTCATTCTGTTCCGTATAGATCTACTTATTCTTWGACCGACAGATGGAGCAAACTGTTTTAAAGGAGGGAGGAGCACTGGGTGTCAGGTGTGACTGTGTGCCAATGGCAAATGGTTGACATGGCTCACGGGTCAGGTAGGASGGCCCCTTAGCAGAATTTTGCTTAGGGCCCCAGGGAGGTCAGGACCGGCTCTGACTGGGTCTGACTGCATGTCAAAATCCTGGTCAGAATGAATCCCTCCCACCTCTTCTTCTTCCACTTTCTGAATCCATTAATGCTTCCTTGTCTATATGTTTGGATGCATACTGCTTCCTGCCCTCAAGACTCAATATTGGGGGAAAACCTCCACTTTTCCTCCTCTTTGTTTTGATTGAGCCATGTCAATCAAACAGGAACAGGAAACCTGTCTGTGCTCCAATCATCTTTTTCCCCTCCCTCRCTCCCAGCGTCGCTCCCTCCCTCTCTGACCTGACCTTCTTCCTCTACTCCCCCTTCGTTCCCTCTACCCATCCCACTCTCCCTTCTCCCCACTCTTCACTCCCGCTCTTCCTCTCTCTCGCCTATCAGGAGGGCAACAAAGGCACATGCCTCGCCCAGCACAGATCCACACACAACCACAACCTCTAAATCAAATCCCCCCCCAAAAAGTTTATTGGTCACGTACACAGATTTGCAGATGTTATCGCAGGTGCAGCGAAACGCTTGTGTTTCTAGCTCCAACGGTGCAGTAATACCTGGCAATACAATCTTTTAAATATATATACATATAAATGGTGAAAGACAGTATGGACAGTATATGAGAAGAAAAGGTGTGTACAGCAGTAGTTATATAGGATGAGCCTGGACTTAGAATGCAGTATAGACATATGAAGTGGGTAAAACAGTATGTACACATTATTAAAGGTGACCAGTGTTCAATGACTATGTACATAGGGCAGCAGTCTCTAAGGTGCAGGGTAGAGCCTTGTGGTAGCCGGCTAGAGCACTAACTAAGGTCCAGGGCAGGGTAGTGGGCGGAGGCAGGCTAGTGGTGACTGTTTAACAGTCTGATGGCCTGGAGATAGAAGATGTTTCTCAGTCTCTTGGTCCCAGCATGGATGCACCTCTACTGTCTCCTCCTTCTAGATCAGGGGTGYGCGACTCCAGTCCTCGAGGGCTTGATTGGTGTACAATTTTTCTCCATTCCTAGCAAACACAGCTGATCAAATTGCATTCTAAACTGACYATCATGATTAGGTGATTATTGGAGTCAGGCGTGTTAGCTGGGGCAAAACTGTGACACCAATCAGGCCCTCGAGGACTGGAGGACTGGCCCCCCCTTGTTCGAGATGGTAGCGGGTGAATAGTCCCGTGGTTCGGGTGGCTGAGGTCCTTAATGATCTTCTTGGCCTTCCTGTGAAACCAAGTGCTGTAGATGCCCTGGAGGGCAGGCAGTGTGCCCCCGGTGATGCGTTGGCCTGACCYCACCACCCTCTGGAGAGCCCTGTGGTTGCGGATGGTGCAATTGCCGTACCAGGCGGTGCTACTACCCGACAGGATGCTCTCAATGGTGCATCTGCAGAAGTTTGTGAGTGTCTTAATAGCTAAGCATTTGCACCTTCATCACAATGCTGTCTGTGTGGGTGTACCATTGTAGGTTGTCAGTGATGTGCACGCAGAGGAACTTAAAGCTTTTGACCCTCTCCACTGTGGCCCTGTCAATGTGGATGGGGGCGTGCTCCCTCTGCTGTCTCCTGAAGTCCACAATTAGCCGATCGTTATGTTGATGTCGAGAGAGAGGTTATTTTCCTGGCACCACTCCACCAGGGCTCTCACCTCCTCCCTGTAGGCTATATCGTCGTTGTTGGCAATCAGGCCGACCACTGTTGTGTTGTCAGCAAACTTGATCATTGAGTTGGAGACTCAGGCAGTCATTGGTGAACAGGGAGTACAGGAGGGGCCTGAGCACTGTCTGATTTGTCGATGGCTGTTGCATTGGAAAAATCTCTCTCTCTCTTACTTGCCTCCCTTACTCACCCTTCCTCCCGCTCGAAGTCTCTCATTTCTTCTGACCTTTCGTCTAATCTAGCGTGAAACCTGGTCCAGCAAACACCCGTCCCTTCCAGTGATTGATAGAGCGTTAATTATGCCKATCACTGTTATGGCAACGTTATTATGATTGGAAATTAAACAGCTTGTCAATCACTGTTCATTAAGAGGCACATTAGTGATGTGAAGGATTCATTTTACACTGGGATGACCACAGCATAACACCCTCTCTGTATATGTGTATCTCTCTCTGTTGTGTTTCTACATTTCTGAGTCTCTTCCTCTTCCTCTCTGTCTTTACCAAAGATCAGAATCATAGCCCAACACACTCCAAGTATTTCAGAACTTATACATAAACGTGTATTATTTTTCTCTCAGAAACAAATATCCAAAGCAATACACTCCTCTAATGTAGCCTAACTCTCTGTCTCTCTCTCTCCATTCTCTTTCTCGTCTGTTCTGTCTTCTTCCGTCTGTCTCTCCGTCTGTCTTCTTTTCTCTCTCCGTCTGTCTGTCTCTCTCCCGTCTGTCTGTCTCTCTCCCGTTCTGTCTCTCCGTCTGTCTCTCCGTCTGTCTCTCCGTCTGTCTCTCCGCCTGTCTCGCCGCTCTCTCTCGCCATCTCCCGCCATCTCTCTCGTCCTCTCTCTCTCCGTCTGCTTCTCTTCTCCGTCTGCTCTTCTCTCTCTCTCTCTCGTCTCTGTCTCTCTCTCCGTCTGTCTCTCTCCGTCTGTCTCTCTCGTCTGTCTCTCTCTCCGTCTGTCTCTCTCTCTGTCTGTCTCTCTCTCTCTCCGTCTGTCTCTCTCTCTCTCCGTCTGTCTCTCTCTCTCTCCTTCTCTCTCTCCTTCTCTCTCTCTCTCTCTCTCTAACTCTCTGTGCATGTCTCCCTTTTTCTCTCTGCTGACCAAGGTTTTCACAGTGACTTAAAATCATCCAGGAGCTCCACGATCCATCGGCCGCTTGAGCAGAAGCGCAGTGGAGCGCAGTGCAGGGTTACATAATGAAGGAAGGAGGAGGAGAAGAGAGGACGAGGAGGAAGAGAGKGAAGAAGAGGAGAGAGAGGAAGTACAGGGATGCGGGTATGAAATGCGATCCACCCAGAAAGGCAGAAAAACTGCAACTAAAAATCCTGAAGGTGCAGATTTGTTTTAGAGAGGGAGAGGTGCCGCAGTGCTAGAAGATAATGGGTTGTTYTGATAGCAAATCAAATGATTCTTATTGGTCACATACACATATGTAGCAGATTGTTATTGCGGGTGTAGTGAAACGCTGGGACCCCACCCTTCACTATCAAAACAGCTGCGCTCCGTGTGTGTGTGACTGTGTGTGCATACGTGTGCATGCGTGAGTGCGTGTGCGACTGTGTATTATGAGGACAGAAACCCTAAGCGATACTGCTGTCTCTTCAAAACCTAATTGTTATTCGTGCATCTGTATTTTTCTGCCTGTGCCTCGGTAGTGACAGGAGTATATGTGTGTCTGCATGAATCACCATATATTCCCCTGACTGGTAACGGCAACATGAAGGAGCAAGTGTACGTGTGTGTGTAAAAATAAACTATGGCGACTGGTTGTGTGTGTGTTTTTTTTTTAATGAGAAATTACAGTACGTGTTGGTGACAGTGATTGCGTGTTTTTCTTCACTGTGTGTGTGTGTGTGTACACCTTGAAGTGTGATGCCCAGACGGATCATGTGACAGATGGTAGAGACAAGCTCTCCCAAGAGACCGTCCTCAACAGCCTCACAAAGAGGTGCCACTGCCACTGTGTGTGTGTGTGTGTGTGTGTGTGTGTGTGTCTC
The DNA here is from genome assembly GCF_002910315.2 of Salvelinus sp. IW2-2015. Lineage (NCBI taxonomy): Eukaryota > Metazoa > Chordata > Actinopteri > Salmoniformes > Salmonidae > Salvelinus > Salvelinus sp. IW2-2015. Next base: position 125,760 of record NC_036846.1, read on the forward strand.
ATCTAAATGAGAGCAGTGCTACTAATGAGGATGATATAGTCATTAACAGTGACATGACTGTTAGCAGACTATTAGAAACGGATTTATTCTAAGTGAAGCAGAGAGAGAGAGAGAGAAAGGGTGAGAAAGAGAGGGGGAGTGAGATCGAGAGAAAAAGAAGGGGGGTGAGAGAGAAAGGGAAGGCGAGAGGGAGGGTGAGAAAAGAAACAGAGGCAGAAAATGAAATGGTGAGGGGCAGAAATGAAACAAAAAAGAAGGACAGACAGAGATAGAAAGTCTGCGAAGATCGGAAGGAAGGAGGTGGAGGAGGGGAGGAAAAAAGAGAAGAGGGGAGGCATTTTTGGATGAGCAAAGAGGAACAACTTGGTCTAGGCTTCCCCTCCTGAGTTGGCTCTCCGCCCCAGGCAGGTTCCAGAGAGTTCTATCCAGCAGACCTACCCACATAACAATACTACCACCACAGAGCCTCTGCTTGAGCAACTGAAAGCAGCATCCTCAACCCTCCATCTCTGCATTCATCAAATTAGAATTCTACGCCTCCACCCTCCCCTAATCTAACCCAACAACGTGCTGTGGTCATATGGTTGGACTCCAGGAGGTTGAATAAGGGAGAGGGACACAGGATGGACCACCTGCCGTGGAGCTTATTTCCGGAGGAGGGCAGGGCCCACCCCTTTCTCTCCTTCTTTCACCCTTCCTCCCCCTCTCTTGCCCTTTCTACCCCTTCTCCTTCATCCGCTGTCCTCCGTTTGCCTCGTCAGGTGCAAGCTGCTGTTGACTCCTGTCCCCCCTCATCAAATCAGGCTTGTGTGTGTGTGTGTGTGTCCCTGTCATCAAATAGAGCAGTGATGCATACAGACCTGCAATAAACCTGCCTCCACCTCTGCAGTACAGCACGGCCCTGTGTATGTAGGTCAGTCTCCCTCTCTAACTCTCTCCTTCCCTCTCTCCTTCCCTCTCTCCTTGTTTCCCCTCGTCATGCCCTCCTCAGACCATTTCTAGCTAACACAACCTCTCCCTCTTTTCTATCCAACGCTTGTTTTTTTTTATTTGACCAGCAGCCACCTCCCTATTTCTCTCTGTTCACCTGCGTAGCTTCAACCTCACAGCCCACTCACGTCCACATCTCCATCTCTCTCTCTCCCTCCGTAATGGTCTTCTTACACCCTCTCTCCGCTCTCTTCATCTCTCTCTCTCTCTTCATCTCTCTTTCTCTCTCTTCATCTCTCTCGACACTCAGTTCAGGGCTATGAATGGTTGCCGTGGAAACTGCATCCTCCAGTGAAGCGGTAGGACTTGGGCGTCACAGCGACAGTGCTGATGGAGAATAATGCTGTGAGCTTTCTCTCTCTCTCTCTCTCTCTCCCTCATTTTCTCTCGCTCTCCGAGTCAACCACTCTCCCCTAGCAACACACTCTCCCCTAGCAACAGCAGCCTCATACCCCCTCCATCCCTCTCTCCCTCCCCCTCTCCCTCTCTCCCCTTTTCACTCTCTGCCTCTGTCTCTTTTTTCCAACTCATTGTCACACTCTCCCCCTTCTCTCCCAGTCCCCCCATCCCTCTCTTCCCTCCTTTCCTCTCTCCCTCTCTTCCCTCTCACTGCTCTCCATTTCTCCTCTCCTTCCTTTCACTCTGGCTCTACATTTCTCCCTCTCCTTCTCTTTTCTTCCCTCTACCAATTTTTCCCGAGGGGATTGTTCAGATCCAGCACAGCCCTCTGTGAATCCCTGTGCGTGCCCCTGCTTTAGAAACAGAGCCGTGAAATGGCGGGATGGATGGAAGCAGAGAGGAGAGTAATAGAGTTAGGCAGCATGCAGAATCCTGATTTCATTAATGTGAGTCTGTTAATCTGGGCGTAGCTAGACGTCCTCCCAGAACTGTACATATAACAATCTCTTCCATACCAGTGCGAGATGTATAGCTTATCCTAACATTATCACGGACAAGGAAGACGAAAAATGCATGTTATACGGCTCAGGCACAGCACACACAACACAGGTCAACGAACACACGGACACCATCACCAGCTTATTCCATACCAACATTCGAGCACACACACACAAGTCAACCACCACACAATCTAACACCACCAAGCACACCATCGATATTCATGACATCACACACAACTGAGTCTCTGCTTTCTAACAGGTACGACCAATACTAACCCTACATACACTCCTACATCCTCTCTTACACACAGCATAAACACACAATCGCGACGTCCAACAGCCATCCCTGAGACGAAGCAAATGGTATCAACCTAGCCGGGGAAAGACAGACAGGGGCGAGCTACAAGCTGTGCCTCTTTGTACTCTATACAGTCGTAACATAGAGAGCATACATAGACTGGCTATGCAACCGCCAAATGCATCACAAACCCACACCATGTGTCAGTATGTAACATAGCTGAGCACACCTACTCTCATCACGCTTGCGCATATTGACTAAGTAACAAATTAACTTCAGCTTCACTAAACACTGCAGAGCACAGCAGATCTTACGCAACCCGAATGAGATCTATTATCTGCAATCAGCGTGTCCACCAATTGAAGATGACGATTAGACTCTACATGTATTCAAGTGACGTACTATTTTCATATATGTCTTTAGATCATATATCTTGACAATCTCAGATCTGTGTCCCCGGTCATCATTCTTATCTCCGTAACAACTATCCTCTGACACCTGTGCAAGATTGCGATGCAATTAAGTCCAATGCTTACATCACTAAACTTGCTCACTATTCTCTAGGACAGGGTGAGTTTTGAGCTCCCACGATCCTTGTCAGCCGACCATTCTCTACAACCACCCAGCGAGCGTGATCATAGCCCATGGACCTCACCGCTTCATATAAGCAAACATAACTCGTTCTTACTTTTCATGACACCACAGTCACCCACTCATTACATGAATCCCTCACGATAGCGACCCAGCTACTCCTCTCCATCCACGTCTTAATATATCTGACCCTCCCCACATCCTGGTCCTACCCCGTTCGCAACTGACAACTCCATGCCAACCATAAAGATCTGCATCATCCACACCCATTCATATTGCCCCTCCCACTCACGTCACCCCCTGCGTCTTCCGAAGGCTGCAACTTCCGTCGAGTCTGGCAGAAACTCGATTACAAAATATCGAGTGAGAAAGCAGAGTGTAGGAGAGGAGAGAGAAGAGAAAGAGAGAGCATCCACCAGAAGAGGATGAGCAAGTATCGACTAGCAGCGTAGCGGCACCAATATACGCAGACAAGCACCGAGATCTTAGCATGCCGATGGCGTAGAGATGACGAGTGAACAGGTGTTCAGAAAATGGCTTGGACCAAAGTCAGCGAAGATAGTGAGAGGAAGAGGCTAGATTGAACCAGCTACAAAGGAGGTTATTTCCACAAGAGCACTGCCTTCCCTGTAGAGATGATTCTGGGGGATGATGCAAGAACAAGAACAACCCAGATAGACACAGCAGATTCCAACAGGACTGCAGAAAGAAAGTCCGGGAAACGTCGGATCCCACAGTTTCTTGTATGGCAGTCCGCCTAAGTGCGTAGTCACACACTCCGCTTTTCCTTTCTCCTAGATCTCCAGGTCTGCTCCCTTCTCGAATTCCTATTGTCATACCAAGGAGCTAAGCCCGACAAAGGACGTATAGCAGTATGGAAAGGCAGAGAGAGATGAGGAGACCCAGAGACTGAGCTAGTTATATGCACCTGTCCCGTGTTATGGGGAGTACGGAGGTAGCCACCAGGACCTGAGTCTATGAGATTAATGGCGTCACCAGAGATAGTCTCCCGCGCATCTGTTCCAAATTCTCAGTAACCACCTTAATTACAATACCCAAATCACCTTCCTTAATCTGTACTCAGCAGATTGCGACTGTCATCGCGTATCTCTTTCCTTGTTGCCCACCCATGCTATCTCTCCCACCCCTATTCTATCTCTCGTGTATCCTCCACAATTCTCTCACGTCCCACTCCTCATTTGTTTACTTCGCCCCTCCCTCCCGTCCCTCCCTACCCCCTCCCTCCCTCCCTCCCTGGACCCTGCTACATAACACAATTCCAGTCTGATTCCTCTCCACCCAAACACGTCTGTTCCGGAAGGTGCTGACCTTGAGTCAGATGTTAATGCTTCTTGTGCGGTCATAATGAGTATGCTAATGAGGTAGAGAGCAGCCGAGAGCAGGGAGCCACGACCCGTTTCATCATCCGAGAAGTACAGAAGTGACAAGAACAGTCACCAGGGTTACGAGACGTGGGGGACGAATGTGATTTTTGTTTTAAAAAAAAGGCAAGTTTTCATTGCATCACAATGGGGTGTGTATGGGAGAGCGAAAGAGAGAGAGAGAAACTGCTAAGAGGAAGAATGTAATCAGAGTTGTGTTCATGGTTAATATGGGTCTGTGTTGATGTCTCTGAGTCCCAGCTCTCTAAGCCTCTGTAAACAACCTGATGTTTATCAGGTCATCTACTCTGTTGACTCTGGACTCCTTTCTCTCTCTCTCTCTCTCTCTGTTGTTCTCCGGTCCCTCTCTTCCTGTTACGGATACCAATCTCCACCCACAGAGCAGTGCCATTTCATCTCTGAGTGGATAAGGGCAGTGAGCAGGAGTCAGGGCGATGGAGAACCTGGACTCTCCCTTTGGTTATGCCGTAGTTGGTCTGGATTACACTGTGCCAGTCAAAGTCGGAGGTAGTCTGAGTTAGTCTGAGTTGGCCTAAACTGGTCTGGATTGTCCTTGGGTAGGTCTGGCTTAGCTAGTCTGGGTTGGTTTTTGATAGTCTGAGTTGTTCTGCATTGGCCTGGGTTGCTCAGGGTCTTAGTCTGATTGTATTCTGCTTTGGTCTGGTCTGGTCAGGGTCAGAGCAGTTCAGTGTGTGGTGTACTGCCTGGCTCTTACCTCCGGCGGCGCTAGACACGGTCGGCCAGTTCTGACCAGAACCCCCTGCGCTCCCTGCATCACCGACGACTCCTCCATGTGCACCGAGCTGGACACCAACACACACACCCTCTGAGGTTACACACCGGAGAAACATCCCAACAACACACCCTCTGAGGTTACACACTGGAGAAACATCCCAACACACACATTTTCAGAGGTTACAGAGTCTAGAGCAATATAAACACACACACACACACACACACACCACACACACACACAGTCTGATGGTACAGTATATATTGAGACAGTTTCTCTCATAAATACACACACAAACACACCCTTTCACTCTCAAACACATCACACACACGTTTTCTGGGTGAACTCCATTATATTCTCTATCACAGGGCCATAAAGCAGCAGCAGCTATAAGCTTCTGTGGACCCAGTCGTCTCTCGCTCCACAAGTTCCTATAATACAGAGCATTACTAAATTAAGCCATGGTAGGAAACCACAGCTAGTGTGTGTGTGTGTGTGTGTGTGTGTGTGTGTGTGTGTGTGTGTGTGTGTGTGTGTGTGTGTGTGTGTGTGTGTGTGTGTGTGTGTACACAGTCAGTAGCAGGGATCTCAGGATGGGGGTCAGACCAATTCTATCTCAGGAACTCAAATGGGCCCCTGGATTAGGATTAAACAGTAGTCACCCTGCATATTCACACCGCTCCCTGGATTAGGGATTACAGATGGGTGCTCTAACATTTTCACACCCACCCCAAGGATTTCAGCAACCCTCCCACTAAAATGTATTGAGCTCTGCAATGTTAAAACAGCGACAGGCTGCTGCCAAAATACAGCAAATAAACAGAACCTTAAACACACGCGCACGCGCACGCGCACACGCACACGCACACGCACACACACACGCACACACACACACACACACACACACCATAAATGTAAGGTATGAGATTCCACAAAATCTTAATGTCCTCTATTCAAACTATGGTTACGTGTTTTAATCATGAAAAGGGTTCAGGTACATTTCATGTCMCTTTTGAAACAATCTGCATGTTCCACTATCATTTATCCAATAAGGGCAGCACCTTTTTCCATAGTGAGATGCAGAGCAGGGTTTTAACTGAGGGTTAGAAAAACACTATCTAGACCTTCTCTTTATTGTGTTAGCAGATATTACATCAAATCAAATGTAATCTTAATGCCCTTTTTACATCAGCAGAAACCCAGCKTAAAACCCCCAAAAGCGAGCAATGCYGATGTAGAAGCACGGTGGCTCGGAAAAACTCCCTAGAAAGGCAGAAACCTAGGAAGAAACCTTAAGAGGAACCAGGGGTGACTGAAACCCACAGGCAGAGCTAACAACGCGGAGAGCGCTGTGTGTTTGCATGGGTACATGCTAAATGCACACAGTCTCCCGATATCAACCCGTCCATATGGTTCTAAGGCGGTGCTCTCCCTCTTTCAATCCCCCTGCATTGCTARTATTCCATGTTTAATCCCTCTCTTCTCTCCTCCCCTTTGACCCTGCCTGGAAAACTGGGTCTCGCAAAGTTTAGTCTCACAGAGGTCAGATGAGAAGAGAACCATTCCCCCACTTCAGCCGGAGTCCCTTTCTCTGTCTCTCTCTCGCTGTATTTCTCTCTCTGGCCCACACACACATACTTGGAAGTGCCCAATATGTGATTGAATACTCGATCCCATAACACAATATACTGCAAAATGTCAGAGGTGGAACACAAGGACATTTTCTCCATAGGGTAAAAGTGAAGCTATTGAAATAAATAATAGTTGAACACGTAAGAGAGACAGGCGGAAGGGAAAGCGTGTGGGAGGAGGCAGGAGTATTGCCACCATTTTAGTTGCACTTCTTCTCCAGGCTCTTCACACACTGTCTGGCCGTCCGCGTGCACACATGTGTATGTGCGTATGTGTGCGGGTGTATGTGTGAGCGTGTTCACCCCCAAGGTCAGGCAATCACAGCTCAGTCCCTATCCTCTCCTCGCTCTTCTGCCATCTGATTCGCCCTCTCTCCCCCTCACCCATTCTCTCTTTATTCATTTCTCCCTTCCCCCTCTCCCTCCCTTTCTTTCTTTGCAATTTTTCACGCCTCTGCCATCTCTATTCCATCAGCTGTATTGAAATGTGTGTGTGTGTTGTGTGTGTAAAGGTCCTCCTGTCTTTTTGTAGTGGTATAAGGAGATGAATAGAGATTTGGCAGGGTGGCCATTTTAAGTGCTGTGTAGAGCTGGAGTCATCCAGATTCACTGATCAATTATTAATGGGGAACACTGGACCGAAAGCATGTTCCTACAGCTAATGCCTGTATCTGTTTCTCTCTCGTTGTCAGTGACGTGTATTCATGGATGCCAAGGGAAGCCAGGCTTCCCCCAAAAAAATGACCAAGAAAAAAAAGTAACAAAATAATGTATCTTTCTTCTCTTTGTGTTTCATAATTTTCCTTCAATTCACAAGAGGTTGAATGTGGAGAAAGGATCCGAGTGAGCAAAACAGCGTCCCTCTGTCTCTGTATGTGTAGGCCATCGCTGTGATGCTGTCTGGTCATAAAGAGTATGACATTGTTGCCGCCTGTAGCACTGAATGCAGGGAAGCCAGCGAGCATTTGGCATCCCTTGATAATTAAAAAGATAATAATAATAGCCAATCATCGCTGAGCTAAACTGAGCTAGTGTCAAGGGAAGACAGTTTTGATTTGGCTTCTTTCTCATCACATCAAGAGAAATCCCTAATTGACAGAAACAACTTGAATTGTTGCATCTTGTTGTGTTGCTGTCCTCCGGTGGCTAGCTAGCTAGCTAAATTTGTCCTTTTCTGAAATTAGCAATGGATGGATAGGGATTTGGACATGTGGTTTTACTTAATTTTCCCTGCTAGCCAATGATTATAATGGTGATTTTGATCCAACCACATATTCATATTGTGCCCCTGGATTGAGAGGATGGAAGTTCAATATGTAGCTAGATGTAGAAGGCTAATGTTAACTAGCTAACGTTGCCCATGAAAGGACGTTAGGCTAGCGAGCAAGCATTTTAGCCAGGTAGCCTAGGACAACAACAAAAAAAGCTGGTACTGTATGATAAAGTGATAGACCGTTTAGTCAACATGAAAGAGGAGGGTGTAGGGTGAGCCAACATGTTTCTTCTACTTGCACACACGACACACAAATCAGATCCAAGGACAGCCACATCATATTTATCTTACGTTGATTGGACTACATTGTTTTTGGTATCTTTAATTTGTCACTGTATTAGACCAAGCATAGGTGATCTGATGATGTTGAAATGTTGAAGATGAAATGGTGCTGGAATAGTGGAGGCATCTCCTGTTTTCTTTGCGACTTGCGGTAACTCTCTGTGGTTCTAAATCAATAGTTGTTTAGTGGTCTGAAAATGTCGGAAACATTAACTCGCTTGACCACGCTGTAGGTCATGTAACTGTTTGTTACATGCAATATGTTTTCTGGACTTCACAGGACAGAGGTTGTACTCCGGCTTTGTAACGAAATAAAGGTGTGGTTAAATGTATTCTGCCAATGGGGCTTCTTATTGTCTCAGCCTTAGGCCTATACATCATGATGTCAAGGCATATGAACTAACAGGTTATAGAGCAAACAATACAATTATCACAACACATAGGTTGTAATATGGCTTTTTTTRCCTGGTTTGGCTTCCCCGGGGATTTTACACACGCACCGCTATTGCTCATTGTCTCACTTTCTCCTTGTGTCCATGTAAATGTCTCTTTGTCTTTCTGAAAGACAATCAGCCTGCCTGGCTGGCTGATGGTTA
>NC_036846.1:134470-175400 GCF_002910315.2 Salvelinus sp. IW2-2015
TTCCCAAACGGACTCTTACCCTGTCCCCACAGTTGTAAATATGCATATTATTATTATTATTATTATTATCATCTTTATTTTGTCTCATTCACTTTAAAAAAAATGTATCTTCATTTTTAATTTAACCTGCTCTGTTGGAGCCAAGAGCATACGATTTTCACTGTACCCTGCAAATACCACGAAATAATCTATCTATCTATAGTTTCTCCCGTTCTTCTCTGCAGATCCTCTCAAACTCTGTCAGGTTGGATGGGGAGCGTCGTTGCACAGCTATTTTAAGCTCTCCAGATATGTTCGATCGGCTTCAAGTCCGGGCTCTGGCTGGGCCACTTAAGGACATTCAGAGACTTGTCCTGAAGCCACTCCTGTGTTGTCTTGGCTGTGTGCTTAGGGTCATTGTCCTGTTGGAAGGTGAACCTTCGCCCCAGTCTGAAGTGCTGAGCGCTCTGGAGCAGGTTTTCATGAATAATCTCTCTGTACTTTGCTCCGTTAATCTTTCTCTCGATCCTGACTAGTCTCCCAGTCCCTGCCACTGAAAAACATCCCCACAGCATGATGCTGTCACCACCATGCTTCACCGTATGGATGGTGCCAGGTTTCCTCCAGACACTTGYCATTCTGGCCAAAGATTTTCAATCTTGGTTTCATCAGAACAGAGAATCTTGTTTCTAATGGTCTGAGAGTCCTTTAGGTGCCTTTTGGCAAACTCCAAGCAGGTTGTCATGTGCCTTTTACTGAGGAGTGGCTTCTATCTGGCCACACTACCACAAAGGCCTGATTGGTGGAGTGCTGTGGAGATGGTCATCCTTCTGGAAGGTTCTCCGATCTCCACAGAGGAGCTCTGGAGCTCTGTCAGAGTGACCATCGGGTTCTTGGTCACCTCCCTGACCAAGGTCCTTCTCTCCCGATTGCTCAATTTGGCCAGCCAGCCAGCTCTAGGGAGAGTCTTGGTGGTTACAAACTTCTTCCATTTAAGAATGATGGAGGCCACTGTGTTGTTGGGGACCTTCAATGCTGCAGAAATGTTTTGGTACCCTTTCCCAGATCTGTGCCTCGACATAATCCTGTCTCAGAGCTCTACGGACAATTTCTTCGACCTCATGGCTTGGTTTTTGCTCTGAAATGCCCTGTCAACTGTGGGACCATATACAAACAGGTGTGTGCTTTTCCAAATCATGTCCAATCAACTGAATTTACCACAGGTGGACTCCAATAAAGTTGTAGAAACATCTCAAGGATGATCAATGGAATCAGGATGCACCTGACCTCAATTTCAAGTCTCATAGCAAAGGGTCTGAATACTTATGTAAATAAGGTATTTCTGTTTTTTATTTTTAATAAATTGGCAAACATTTCTATCTCTCTCTTTGCCTGTCATTATTACAACTAGTGCAGTAAAAKTGAACCCATAGACATGCTAGCCTCTAGCTAAGCGGGGTTCGTAATTACAGAGAAATAGATTTAGGGCTGTAAAACTAACTAGGTCAAAATCATTACTCAAGTGCATTGCTGTTTGGGGTATACACTCAAAATGTCTCAGAATGTTTCAAACAAACTGTAATCTCAGTAGAGTATAAATAGATCAGTCAACAGCTCAGATTTAGGGAGGGAGGGGAAGAGAGAGGAGGAGGGATGGATAAAGGGCTCCATGCTAAAGTGACAAGAGCGATTTAATGTATTAAAATGATTTGCTCAAGCACATTAACTCTCATTAAACCCTGCTGTAATTATGAGGGAATCTGTGTAACACCAATGACACTCAGATGTTAAACTTGTATTAATCTGACACACAGACACACATACACACACGAGACAGACACATTAAACAATAAATGATAAACCATAAAACAATGACAAATACACACACACACTGACCCTGATGAACCATGTCTCTGGACAGACAGACAGACAGACGTTGTTTACAGGGAGCTGTGAAAGCGTTGTCCATTCTGTCATCTCTCATGTCCCTCATCACTGCCGCAGTGCTGTCTGCCATGGCCAGAGGGAAAGACTTCTATGTGTGTGTGTGTGTGTGTGTGTGTGTGTGTGTGTGTGTGTGTGTGTGTGTGTGTGTGTGTGTGTGTGTGTGTGTGTGTGTGTGTGTGTGTGTGTGTGTGTGTGTGTGTGTGTGTGTGTGTGTGTGTGTATATGTGTGTGTATATTTGTGAGTGTTTGGGTGAGGCGGTGGCCGATGACCTACTTCTGTTTTTCCCGACGGAGGGACTGGTCCGCCAGTCATCCTCAGTTCATGAGATCGGTACTGCAGCAGAGCAGTGTGTGTGTGTGTGTGTGTGTGTTTGCGGGGGTACTTATGAGATTACCTGGCCGCAGTGCAGTGCAGTGGGTGATGTGTTCGCCTGGCTACCCCTGGCTCATTAAGGCAGGCTCTGCTCGTTAACTTAGCCCCTCCCTCTCATTAGCATGCTCCACGTTTGGGTCAAGCCCAGACAATCCCAGAGCAGCTAGTGGCCCAATGGCTCATGGGTATGTGATCCCTGTGTTGTGTTGCGCATTCACAATGCCATATTTCCGCCCAACTGCCCTCCCTTCCATCTCTCTCTCCATCCCCCTCTCTCTCTCTCCATCCCTCCGTCTGTCCCCTCAGTCTATCACTGACACCCTGATTACCCCTCGCTCTCTGTCTATCTACTACTGTCTAACAACCAAGCTAATAGAATACTGTAGAACAGCTAATATAAATAGGATAATATCTAGTTTAATAGTAATGTATTGTGGTATTTTGGTATTTTATTAGGATCCCCATTAGCTGTTGCAAAAGCAGCAGCTACTCTTCCTGGGGTCCACACAAAACATGAAACATAATACAGAATGACATAATACAGAACATCAATAGACAAGAACAGCTCAAAGACAGAACTACGTATGTATTTTTTTAAAGGCACACGTAGCCTACATATCAATGAACACAAACAAACTGTCTGGTCAAATAGGGGAGAGGCGTTGTGCCGCGAGGTGTTGCTTTATCTGGGTTTTGAAACCAGGTTTGCTGTTTATTTTAGCAATATGAGATGGGAGGAAGTTCCATGCAATAAGGGCTCTATATAATACTGTTTGTTTTCTTGAATTTGTTCTGGTTTTGGGGACTGTGAAAAGACCCCTGGTGGCATGTCTGGTGGGATAAGTGTGTGTGTCTGATCTGTGTGTAAATTGACTATGCAAACAATTTGTGATTTTCAAAACATTCTTGTTTCTTATAAAAAGAAGAAGCGATGCAGTCAGTCTCTCCTCAACTCTTAGCTATTTATATCAGCCCTCTGATTACAATTAAGAGCCAAACATGCCGCTTTGTGTTGGGCCAGCTGCAGCTTAACTAGGTCTTTCCTTGCAGCACTGGACCACACGACTGGACAACAATCAAGATTAGACAAAACTTGCTTTTTTGGAGTGTGGCTGACTCCGAAGGAAAATCTTCTGTTGTGCTATAGGGTTTGGTATCCATTTGAATTAGACAAGCGGCAATGTGAGTAGTACTTCTAGTGGAGGGGAATGGGTAAAGTAACATATGATTTATGAGGGTTTAAAAGGAATGGAATGCCGGTGAATTATGAATCACGAAGTAACATTCTAATGGACAGTGGGCACCTTCTGAGGTAGGGTAAAAAAGTTCTATGTGCTTACCTCTGCATCCCAGCCCTAAGTGAAGCAGAGTAACGCCAGTCTGAATTGGGTACCTTGGGCTGCAAGAGAGACAGAGAGAAATGGATTGGAGTCTTAGGTACTGAAAGAGATCACACAGGCAAAACCTAATATCTTCTCATGAATAAGTCATGGCGTGAAGTACATGCACACACATATATGCACAAACACTCATCATGAAGGCAACAGCTTGCCTCTGCCTGTGGAGAGAAATGAGTGACGAGTTGTGCTGGACCTCCCCTGCTCCCCTCCCCTCTTCCCCTCCTCCCTGTCCTCTGTGAGAGTGATGACTTTGAGAGATACGCCTGTTCAGTGCCCAGACCAGACCGGTCCCCTGACCCTGCCTCTCTGCCACGCTCCATCAGGTCACCCCTTTCCTGGGTCAAACCACTCAGCTTCAGGGGATACGCTCCGTTACAATGGCGACCCAACGGAATTCTCACATCGCTGTTTTTGTCGAAGGGCTCCATCAGAGCTGTCCACCTCTCCACCCTTCCTCTTTTTCCCTCGCTTTCTATCACTCTTTCGCTCGGAATGTCCTTCTTACTAATTTAATATTTGATTTATTTGTATTTTATGTATTAGGCGTGGTTTAAGAATCTGGAAAAAATGCTAGCCCCAATCTACTGCCCCTCATTCGTCTCAGTGCTCTCCTATCTCTATATCCTCCATTTTATATCCAGCTATCGCTCCGTCTCTTTCATTTTATTCTCCTTTCCCCCTCTGATCAAAACCTTGTGTGTCACTGTCACAGTATCAGCCTGAGCTGGTCCGACAGACCTCACCATGGTAACCACATGGATCCCCCCACCCCATCTCTCCTCATCTCCTTCTGTTTCAGGTCACAGGTGGAGGAGGAGAGGTGAGGTGATGGGGGAGGTGAGGGGGAGGRGAGATCAGCTTTACCCCCTCAGGCCTGCACCTGGACAGAGAATAAATGTGACATCCCCATCACAACAGAGCGGTGAGAGAGGCGTGTGAAACGGCCATAACCTCTGTCTGCAGGCTCTGTCTGTAGTGACATCTACAGGTGAACTCTGAATACCAGCCAACACTTGGGGATGTATCCAAGTTGATAACATGCTTTAAAAAACACAAGTCTTACTGTAAAAAGTTAATGGAAATGTATTTGTGTCACATAGTGATCAGATTACCCATTCCTAACCCTAACCATTACGGGGCAACAAAAAAAAAAACATCTGATCCTAGATCAGTGGTAGGAACAAGCTCTCCCTTCTTCACAGTGGTTACCCATTTCCTGTGCTGTCCACAAGACAGATGTTAACTTCCTGGAGATGGAAAAATCGACRGTAGTCTCTCCACGCAGCACATTCATCACCCTGAAATCCAATATGTGGCCCAAATTAGAAAAACCTGGTATTCCTCCAGGAGTCATTCAGACATCCCATCACATCATCTACATCCACAGGGAAACAGACAGCTCAACGTGCCACAGCAACACACGGACAGACTCATCAGCACTGCAGCAGGGACACAGTATAAACCTCAGCGATTCAGAGAAACCATATTTGTATTGAAGTTGCGTCAAATCCATAAAGAAGTACACCTTATGGAGCAGTGACAAACTCTACAGATAAAATAGACTTTGTTAGCACAACCAAGGATGGAAATAGGCTTCACACCTGAACAGCACAAGGTACATTTTACACTCCAAAGCCTTTAACACTCCACACTCAACTCTCATAAAACAAGAGAGACTTAACACTCCACACTCTAACTCTCATAAACAAGAGAGACTTAACACTCCACACTCCAACTCTCATAAACAAGAGAGACTTAACACTCCACACTCCAACTCTCATAAACAAGAGAGACTTAAACACTCCACACTCCAACTCTCATAAACAAGAGAGACTTAACACTCCACACTCCAACTCTCATAAACAAAAGAGACTTAAACACTCCACACTCAACTCTCATAAACAAGAGAGACTTAACACTCCACACTCCAACTCTCATAAACAAGAGAGACTTAAACACTCCACACTCCAACTCTCATAAACAAGAGAGACTTTAAACACTCCACACTCCAACTCTCATAAACAAGAGAGACTTAACACTCCACACTCCAACTCTCATAAACAAGAGAGACTTAACACTCCACACTCTAACTCTCATAAACAAGAGAGACTTAACACTCCACACTCTAACTCTCATAAACAAGAGAGACTTAACACTCCACACTCTAACTCTCATAAACAAGAGAGACTTAACACTCCACACTCTAACTCTCATAAACAAGAGAGACTTAAACACTCCACACTCCAACTCTCATAAACAAGAGAGACTTAACACTCCACACTCTAACTCTCATAAACAAGAGAGACTTAACACTCCACACTCTAACTCTCATAAACAAGAGAGACTTAAACACTCCACACCCAACTCTCATATAACAAGAGACTTAACACTCCACACTCCAACTCTCATAAACAAGAGAGACTTAAACACTCCACACTCTAACTCTCATAAACAAGAGAGACTTAACACTCCACACTCCAACTCCATAAACAAGAGAACTTAACACTCCACACTCCAACTCTCATAACAAGAGAGACTTAAACACTCCACACTCTAACTCTCATAAACAAGAGAGACTTAACACTCCACACTCCAACTCTCATAAACAAAAGAGACTTAAACACTCCACACCCCAACTCTCATAAACAAGAGAGACTTAACACTCCACACTCCAACTCTCATAGACAGAAGGACTTAAACACTCCACACTCCAACTTCTCATAACAAGAGAGACTTAAACACTCCACACTCCCAACTCTCATAAACAAGAGAGACTTAAACACTCCACACTCCAACTCTCATAAACAAGAGAGACTTAACACTCCCACACTCCAACTCTCATAAACAAGAGAGACTTAAACACTCCACACTCAACTCTCATAAACAAGAGAGACTTAAACACTCCACACTCCAACTCTCATAAACAAGAGAGACTTAAACACTCCCACACCCCAACTCTCATAAACAGAGAGACTTAACACTCCACACTCCAACTCTCATAAACAAGAGAGACTTAAACACTCCACACTCCAACTCTCATAAACAATTCCATAGAAATATAAACGCTGCCACTAAGCAGTTGCCCTGGAGTAACTGCTTGGGGGAGTGGTCTGGCCGTCCTTACGGTGTGTGTGTGTGTGTGTGTGTGTGTGTGTGTACATTAGAACAGACTCCCACTAGCACCGCAGGTTAGAGAGGAGCATCTGGACCCTGAAACACACCCGCAGTCGGATGCAGCCCTACACACATACAGGCTCTGAGTCTATCAGCAATACACACAGGGCGTAGCGCAATGTCGGAGAGTTGATATTGTGAATTTGAATTTGTTTTCTGTATCTGAGAGAGAGAGAGAGAGAGAGAGAGAGAAACAGAGAGAGAAACACAGAGAGAGAGAAACACAGAGAGAGAAACACAGAGAGAGAGAGAAAAGAGAGAGAGAGAGAGAGAGAGAAAGAGAGAGAGAGAAATAAATAAAGATATGTTTTTATCCCTATGGGTTTCCTGTGTACTCCCTTCCTCCCTGCCTCGCTGTGTGAACACAAATGTTAATAAGGCCCTGTTTTTTTTTCTTTCTCTCTCTGCCTCTGAGTGGACACCCCTCGCATGGATACAGCGCTCGCACCTCCACCATCGAACGCCTTGTCCAATCACCTTGCTTTCCCCGTCCTCATGGAACCGATCAATCCCACCGTGGTATCGAGAAACCCGTCGCCGACAGTTCATTACAAAGCTAGAGCAAACACGACTGGCATTTAATGAGGGAAACCACCAGGGATAGAGGAGCAATTACCTGAACATTGTTTTTTTTCACCATTTTCATCCTCTTTTACTCCCCTACCCCTTTATTTTACCTTTCTCATCCCATTTTACTCCCCTACCTCTTTATTTCACCCTTTTCATCCTCTTTTACTCCCCCTGCCTCATTATTTCACCCTTTTCATCCTCTTTTACTCCCCCTGCCTCATTATTTCACCCTTTTCATCCCCCTTTACTCGCCCTACCTCATTATTTCACCCTTTTCATCCTCTTTTACTCCCCCTGCCTCATTATTTCACCCRTTTCATCCTCTTTTACTCCCCCTACCTCATTTCTTCTTGATTCATTTTTATTGTGTATAATTTCAGCCAATAGTTTTGAAAATAGAGCTCATGAGCAAAAACCGATCCCCGAAATCATTTCACAACTGTGCAAAACGTATTCCATTTTGTATATGTTACGTCCTGAATTTGTTTAGCGAAATAACAATAATTAAATTCTTGCGATTCGTATGATATGTTACGAATTCCAATTCATAAATTAAGCTACACATGTGTATTAAAGTGCCTAAGATCCCAATCCATCTCTTTGAAGGCTTAAATGTTACCTTAATTTTAAATTAGCCGTGTCGATAATGTACATATTTTTTGGTCATAATTGTCCTTTTCTCTAATGTGTTTTCTTTGACAACCATGCAGTCAGAACAGTTTCCTATGGCAACAGTCACCAGATTCCACTTTACACCTGGAATGAACCTCTCCATTAATGATGTAAAGGCACTGGACACATAGCTACTAATAGTTTGATTCTGTTTTTCCCTGCTTCTCAAATGATGCCAAATGAGAAAACTCAGTGAACTGAAGATGGGACTTTAATCCAGCGCAGAGTCTGTCTATCTCCCTCACATTCCATTGCTAACCCACTAAACCAAACTCAGGGCATTTGCCCTGAGCGTGACTGACCCGTGGGGATTGTAATGGAGTAAGACCCATGACTATTTAAGTTGGAGAGAGCAACACTAATGCCCAGACTACCTCTCTGTTCAGAGAGACCACACCAGACTAGTCTTTGCCCATTGAACCAGAACCAGAGGACCAATCAGATTGGTCTAGTACCACCTCACCCAGTCAATCACAATAACCCTTTACACACTAAACCTAGCATTCCAATCAAGTTTACAAAAGTCTATTCAACTGTACAGACATGTTCTAGAATAAAGCGATCAAAGCAATCCCACTGCCCCTTTAGAAACGGTCAGTTTCTAAACCATCGACCCCATTTCATTTCCAAAACAATATCATCGCAAATAACCAAGATATGTTGCAGTTGTCTCTTGAGTGTAGTACTACTGACAAAGGTTGTAGCAGTACAGTACACAACAGAGAGAAGAAGGTGAGTGAGATATGGAGAGAGAGAGAGAGAGAGAGAAGTTTTCCCTGAATACGAGTATTTTTGTAACAGCTCTCTAAACGACCACGGAGGAGCGAGGCGCATAAAACATCTGGTAGCTGCCGTTTGTTTCTGATGATTCAGGCTCTCTAAAGAGGCTCCGAGCACCACACACACACACACACACACAACACAGAGATAAGAGCGTTTCCACCCACCAACACAAACATGCACACAAGCGCACAGCTCCCGAAAAGAAGCTCTTAACTTGCCTGCACCCCACACAGCTAAAATGAAAAAAACTTCACAAAGTGCTCGAGAAATTAGAGAACATATTTTCCGACACTGCATGCATGTACGTAATGTACAGACAGAGCTCACAACAGAGCATTTACACAGCAAAAACACCTTTACTACTGCAACACAATGCAATTAGTTCAGGTAACCCAGGTAACCTTCTGACAAAAAGAAACAAATGATAAAAAGAAGAACTGGGAGGGGCACTGTGATTTTCAGGTTTTCGATTCTCAAGGCCCGTGACACAAAAGCGTATAAATTATTTCGGTGYTTWCAAACTTGACCATATCTGCAAKAAAAARAWWWTWYAAAWRKYYWTTTTTTTTAAAAGAGCAGAGTTGAATATTGCATAAACACAACAAAAAATATGAAAACTCCTCTACACTCCTCCCTGCATGAAAAATGTAAATGCCAAACACTGTTCCACAAAACCCTGCTTAGGGGAAAAACCCAAATAATACATCTCCCAAAAAACCAACTGGCTTTCCAGTCAGTTGGGATGTGTTGTTGGGATGGGATGACGACACACACACACACACACACACACCTGTATCGCAGTTGCGTCTGGCATGCTGAGCCTGCGCACAAACATCTGGCTCTGTCCACTCTGGCTGGTAACGTATCCCCCGGAGCCCCAGGTGCCGCTGTGGGGCCGGCCCGTGTTATAGAACATGAAGGTGTCACTCCCCGACGTGGCCGTCATACATGTCTTATAGCAGTACGTTTTGGTCATGGAGCCGTTCCCCCGCACCTCAATGTAGTGAGGCTCCACTTTCAGGTCTCTCCGCAGAGCAACGTTATTGTTGGGTTGACCCTGACCTCCTCCTCCACCTCCCCCACCACCTCCACCTCGACCCAATGACCCTCCACCCCCGCCGGCCGAGGTGCCCCCCTCGGGGACTCTCTTTTGGGACACACAGCATGGGGAGCAGGAGCCGGGCTGGGTGCAGTAGGCGTGGCAGCGGACGATGGCCAGCACCACAATGGTGACCAGGAACACAAAGGTGGTGGCGCTCAGGGCCACGATCAGGTAGAGGGTCACGTTGGAGAACAGTAGTGGGCTGTGAGGCCTGATGATACGTTTGGGGTCAGGGGTCAGCTTGGGCGGCAGCTCCATGACGTGCACATTGATGGTGGCGGTGGAGGAGAGTGGCGGGAGGCCATGGTCGTGGACCAGCACGGTGAGCAGGAAGGAGGTGGAGTTTTCCTCGCTGACACGCCGCGTGGTGCGGATCTCCCCCGTGTGCTCATGGACTTTAAACAGGTCCAGCTCGGAGGTGATCTGCTCCAGGGCGTACACCAGCCAGGCGTTCTGACCCGCGTCCCCGTCCCACGCCACCACCTTGGTCACCAGAGCCCCCGCCTCCGCATTCTTCATCAGCGTCTCAGTGGTCCGCGTCCCATTGGCTGGAGGATGGACTATCCTGGGGGAGTGGTCGTTCTGGTCCATGATGTAAACATAGACGGTTGCCACACGGCTGAGGGGCGGCACGCCACCATCCTGGGCTTTCACCTGGAAGTGGAACTCTCTGAGCTTCTCAAAGTCGAAGGCTCGCAGGGCATAGGCCTCGCCCGTGTCGGGTTTGATGCTGACGTAGCTTGCCACGGGGATTCCGTGGTTGTTGTCATTGAGGACGGTGTAGGTGATGCGAGCATTCTCCCCGGCGTCTGCGTCCAGAGCCTTCACCACGCACATTGAGGCCCCGGGCGCGTTGTTCTCTGTCATGTACACTGTGTAGGACGTCTGTTCGAAGCGAGGAGGGTTGTCATTGACATCCGCCACGTCAACTTTAATGGTCATGTGTGAGGAGAGGGCCGGGGTCCCTCCGTCAATGGCGGTTACCGTGACATTGTAGGTGGAGATGGTTTCCCGGTCTAGGAAGGCAGAYGTGACTAAGGTGTAGTGGTTCCGGAAGGACTTGATCTTAAAGGGGAGGCCAGGTTGGATCTCCAGGGTCACCTGTTTGTTCTGGGCGGAGTCCCGGTCATTAACGCTGATCAAGGCCACCACCGTGTCCGCCCGAGCGTCCTCACGGACTGGGCTGGACAGAGAGGACAGCACGATCTCTGGGATATTGTCATTCACATCCAAAACCTCTACAACCACTTTACAGTGGACGGCCACCGCAGAAGGGCCCCTGTCCATAGCTTGTATGTACATCTCATAGGAGTTAGTCTCCTCATAGTCTATGTTGTTCTTCACTCGGATCTCTCCTGTATCTGTGTCCATGGAGAACATTTGTCTCACCCTCTCTGGCGTGTAACTGCTGAAAGAGTAAAACACCTCCCCGTTTGTGCCTTCATCCGGGTCTGTGGCGTTTAACTTTATCACCAGAGCGCCCTTGGGCGAGTTCTCTAACAGTTTCACTTTGTACACGGAGTTGTCGAACGCGGGCACATTGTCGTTGGAATCCAGGACATGAACGTTGATTTTGGCTGTGCCCGTGCGCGCCGGGGTGCCTCCGTCGACAGCTGTCAGTATGAACTGATGAGACGGTGTATGCTCGCGGTCAAATGGCTTTTTGAGCACGAGCTCGATGTGCTTGCTGTTTGCCACGGGCTTGTTGGAGTCCAGCGCAAGGTGCTCGTTGTTGCTGAGCCGATAGAGCCGAACCGAATTTGAGCCCTCGTCTGCATCCTGCGCGCCTTCGATGGGGAACCGGGACCCCGTTATAGCGGACTCCGAGATCTCCAGCTGGTACTCGTCCCGGGGGAACTGTGGCGAGTTGTCATTCGCATCCAGAATCTCCACCTCCACGTTGTGCACTTCGAGCGGGTTCTCAACCACCACCTCTAGGTTGAGGGAACATGTGCCGCTGAATTCACACAGCGTCTCTCGGTCGATGCGGTCACTCACCGACAGCTTGCCGTTTTTATGATTTATGTTGAAATATCTCCTTGCGCTGTCCGTCGTGATTCGGATGCGTCGGGAAGAGAGCTTTCGCAGGTCCAGACCCAAATCTCGAACAATGTCGCCGACCACAGCCCCATTCTCCAGCTCCTCCGGAATGGTGTATCGTATTTGTGCATTTGTAAGGCCACTGAGTAGAAAAATTACCAAATAAAAAGTAAAAGGCACATTCTGCGTTATGCTGTAACAGCATCGCGCCGCCACAGCCATTGCAAGCAGGCAGGATCCGCAGACGGATTAGAGAAAGCTTTCCGCCTTTTTAGCTTGCCGTGCGTCCCCACCCGCCACATTAAAAACTGGGGAAGAGTCCGTGCGTTACCCCCTACTATGTGCAGGACGACCAAAGCATCCTCTCCTGTACATGTGCTTGTTTAAAAGGACGTTTTTCCGTTACATCCATGTTTTCCTTTGTCTGTTTGGTTACTGCTTTTTTTCTCTCTTCTCTCCTCCGCGCGGCTGACTCTTGTTTCCCTCTCACGGGTGCTGCCTATCGCTTTCTCCCTCTCTCTATCTCTCCTCTCTCTCCTTCCCCCTCCCTCTCTCTTTGCGATGGTGTCTGTGGGCAGCGGGGGAGGGGGGAGCCTTGCTCTCCAACTGTGCTGGCTGCATTTCAGCACCTCGGATTGAAAACAGCGTCCAAAAAAAAGAAAAATGCCATTCACACCTCGGGAATACGAATACTAATTTGTATCATTATTTTCAACAGTCGATCGTTTTTTGACATTTCTAAGAGAATGTATTTGAGCAGACTAGTAGTTTTTTTTTATCCGAGGGAGAGCGAGCGAGCGAGCGAGCGCCACCGCCCTTTTCATTGTGTGCTGGGATACATTGACGATCTGTTTTCTCAGTACGCCCAAGCGATTACTTCTCTCTTTTCATTGATCCAAACGAGCAATTACGCCAAAGCTCGAAGAAAAATCGAAGAAATAGAAAACTATAAAACTAGTAACGGATATTTAATCGAATAAAATAAGCTATGGAAATCGGGTTAATAAACCCCTTAACTAAAATATATAAATATATAACTTTTTCATTGTATTTGTTCAGCAATTATCATCATAAAATGTATCGTTTAACTGTAAGTATAAGCACAGCAGCTTTGGAAACATCTAGYCTACATCATTCCAGTAAAGAGGGGATCTGTCCTTGAAATGCGTCGATGGATTCAACAGGGCAATGCAAATCGAGTTAGGGCTGAGCATTAAAAAATGGAGTTATCAACCCACACTCTTAGAAAAAAAGTGTTATTTTTGGTTCTACATAGGCTACCTGTAACGTGTTGGTTCCCTGGATGAGATTAAAGAACATTTCAGATTCCKAAAAAAAAGTGCTATATACAATACATATACAAAAGTATGTGGACACCCCTTCAAATGAGTGGATTCGGCAATTTCAGCCACACCCGTTGATGACAGGTGTAAAAAATATCGAGCAGACAGCCATGCAATCTCCATAGACAAACATTGTAAGTAGAATGGCCTTACTGAAGAGCTCAGTGACTTTCAACGTGGCACTGTCATAGGATGCCACCGTTACAACAAGTCAGTTTGTCAAATTTCTGCCCTGCTAGAGCTGCCCCTGGTCAACTGTAGGTGCTGTTATTGTGAAGTGAAAACATCCAGGAGCAACAACAGCTCAGCCGCAAAGTGGTAGGTCACACAAGCTCACAGAACGGGACCGTTGAGTGCTGAAATGCATGGCGTATAAACATCACCTGTCCCCAGTTGCAACACTTACCACCGAATTTCAAACGGCCTCTGGAAGCAACATTAGCACAAGAACTGTTTGTCAGGAGATTCATGAAATGGATTTCCATGGCCGAGCAACGCACACAAGCRTAAGATCACCATGCCATGCGTCGTCTGGAGTGGTGTAAAGCTTGTCACTATTGGACTCTGGAGCAGTGGAAACGCGTTCTCTGGAGTGATGAATCACGCTTCACCATCTGGCAGTCCGATGGACGAATCTGGGTTTGGCGGATGCCAGGAGAACGCTACCTGCCCCAATGCATAGTGCTAACTGTAAAGTTTGGTGGAGGAGGAATAATGGTCTGGGGCTGTTTTTCATGATTTGGGCCAGGCCTCTTAGTTCCAGTGAAGGGAAATCTTAAAGCTACAGCATACAATGACATTCGAGACGATTTTGTGCTTCCAACTTTGTGGCAGCAGTTTGGGGAAAAGCCTTTCCTGTTTTAACATGACAATGTCCCAGCGCACAAAGCYAGGTCCATACAGAAATGGTTTGTCGAGATTGTTGTCAAAGAATTTGCCTGGCCTGCACAGAGCCCTGACCTCAACCCCATTAAACACCTTGGGGATGCATTGGAACGCCGACRGCAAGCCTGGCCTAATAGCCCAACATCAGTGCCCGCCCTCACTAATGCTCTTGTGGTTGAATGGAAGAAAGTCCCCGCAGCAATGTTCCAACATCTGGTTGAAAGCTTTCCCAGAAGAGTGGAGGCTGTTATAACTGCAAAGGYGGGACCAACTCCATATTAATGCCCATGATTTTGCAATGAGATGTTTGATGAGCGGGTGTCCCCATACGTTTGATCATGTAGTGCATTCAGTGCATTCGGAAACTATTCAGGCCCCTTGGCTTTTTACTCAATTTGTTACGTTACATCCTTATTCTAAAATGGATTTAATAAACAATTTTGACAAAACGCAAAACAGGTTTTTAGTATCATAGCAAAATATATTCAAAAGAGAAAAACAGATACATMATTTACACAAGTATTCATACCCTTTGCTATGAGAATCCATATTGAGCTCAGGTGCATCCTGTTTCCATTGATCATCCTTGAGATGTTTCTACAACTTGATTGTAGTTCACCTGTGGTCAATTCAATTGATTGGYCATGATTTGGAAAGGCACACACCTGTTTATATAAGGTTCCACAGTTGACAGTTCATGTCAGAGCAAAAACCAAGCCATGAGATCGAAGGAAGTGTACGTAGAGTTCCGAGACAGGATTGTGTCAAAGCACAGATCTAAAAATTCTGCAGCATTGAAGGTCCCCAAGAACACAGTGGCCTCCATCATTCTTAAATGGAAGAAGTTTGTAACCACGAAGACTCTTCCTAGAGCTGGCTGACCGGCCAAACGSAGCAATTGAGGGAGAAGGGCCTTGGTCAGGGAGGTGACCAAGAACCCGATGGTAACTCTGACAGAGGTCCAGAGTTCCTCTGTGGAGATGGGAGAACCTTCCAGAAGGACAACCATCTCTGCAGCACTCCCCAATCAGGCCTTTATGGTGGAGTGGCCAGACCGAAGCCACTCCTCAGTAAAAGGCACATGACAGTCCGCTTGGAATTTGCCAAAAGGCAACTAAAGACCCTCAGACAATGAGAAACAAGAATCTCTGGTCTGATGACACCAAGATTGAACTCTTTGGCCTGAATGCCAAGCGTCACAWCTGGAGGAAACCTGGCACCATCTCTACTGTGAAGCATGGTGGTGGCAGCATCATGRTGTGGGGATGTTTTTTAGCGGCAGGGACTGGGAGACTAGTCAGGATCGAGGCAAAGATYAACYGAGCAAAGTACAGAGAGATCCTTGATGAAAACCGGCTCCAGAGCACCCAGGACCTCAGACTGGGGCGAAGGCACACCATCCAACCTTACAGAGCTTGAYAGGATCTGCAGAGAAGAATGGGAGAAACTCCCCAAATATAGGTGTGCCAAGCTTGTAGCGTCATACCCAAGAAGACTCGAGGCTGTAATTGCTGCCAAASGTGTTTCAACAAAGTACTGAGCAAAGTCTCTGAATACTTATGTAAATGTGTTATTTCTTGTTTTTACGTTGTCATTATGGGGTATTGTGTGTATATTGATGAGGGAAAAAAACAATATAATCAATTTTAGAATAAGGCTGTAACTTAAGTAAATGTGTAAAAAGTCAAGGGGTCTGAATACTTTATGAATGCACTGTATACCCAGTGAAGGCAACGAACCTTGAGGGTTATATCCTTATAACCTACCCCAAAGTATAATGGGGATTTTTTAGAAAACAACAGCTAACAAAAMATAACRCAGTCACATCAAACTCTGAACTGACAGGTATTCCCTTTTCATTTGTTTCAGRTGWTTTGCATTGACATTTATATCCATATTAATGARGCTGCTGCTGCYTGGTTTCGCCTGGTCAGAAAAATGTCTAGTTGACGTCCYACATCCTTACCTCTCTATGGCAGCGGAAAGATCGAATTCCTGTTTTGCAACATTGTTGCTGAGGTCTGAGTGGCAAACATGCCTGTGCTGTTGCAAACTAAACGTTAGCTAGAAACAACAGGAAATAATGTGCTTAATAAAGCATGCAAGCGTAGGTAAAAAACGTTTTTTTTTTATATAGAACCTTCTGGTCAATTCAAAATGTGACATTCCTGCATGACGACGCTTGAGGACGGTGTTTYAACCAACTTGCAAGRAGCCTAACGTTACCATTTTTCAATGTATTAAGGTAAGCAAAGTTGATTATTTAATTCAAATATATGAAGCCAGAGTCAAATGATAAATTATAGGCTAGATAAATAAAGTTTAAACATTAATAGGATATCAAAAGGYTTCTATATAGAACTTTTAGGGGTTCCATATATGAAGCAAGCGATTGAACCCTTTTTGGTTCTATGKGGAACCATTTATTCTAAGAGTGCAGAGACAATAGAACGAGCAAAACAACACAGAACTAAATAAATAAAAGCTGCATCCTAACTAAGAATGCGTTATAGGATTTTACTCAATGCCTTTTCGCCATCGTTCTCCTCTACTCTATTTGAACTCGTTCAGCGGCTCTCAAAGCAAACTGAGCTGTGTCCAGCGCTCTGTCGCTGTCCACGAGCCCTTGAGCTGAAAGACAATTCAGACGTCATTGGCTGCTCGCGATATCCTCTCACGTATTGCCCGGAGAGTGACAGCTGGGTTGATCATACAGCATATTAAGATTACAGGGGTACTTGGCTGCCGCTCCAGTTTCACATCATATTCCTCGCAGTACACAGGATCCCCCGCCCCTCCCCCAATATGTCGTCATATGAAGCAAATTCACTTCGGGTGAGCGGGCGAAACGAACAAGGTCATCAACAAGATGCTCGAGACTTGCCTCTCCGTCAATCTGTCAAAACAAGCTAACATGTCCTCTCCTGTCAGACCCAAATTGCTGAAATAGTATAGAGCGCGTGCAAATTGCAGATGTGGAAAGCGTGGGCACGAAGAATTTAGACGAATGTCGATCACTTGAATAGTTACTCTGCATTTCCTTTCGACAGTCTCACTTTCCCCAAACATCTAGCTTAGATATATCCTGTTAAAAATAAACGAATTTAATCTTCCACCTGACGTAAAAGACCAAAATAATTTTGCTAATTCGTTGTTTTTCACAAAACCCTATTCTACAATCCATCTGAGTGCTGGGAACGCTTTCACACACAAATATACTAACTCCTGACATGTTTAGAGATAGCTTTGGGGGAAGTTTACAACAAGCAATAGTCATTTAATAGCCTGGCAGGCATGAATATACACACACTGCCGTGYTTCCTGGCGACTTGATACACTTTCTTAAAAAGTGGACGTCAGGTTTATAGACGTTCGTGACATATGTTAATTTATTGAAAATCATGCGCCACCGCCGCTTCTAAATGATCACACTGGACAAATTGTCGGGCTTTATTAGACGACATTGTAGTAAGTGTAGAATTCATATAATTCCACAACCAACGGTAGGCCTACATCTACYGCTGCGTTAGGGTTAAGCTGGTTCCTCATTTAAATTCGACTCAATATCTCAAACACCTCAAACATCTGGCCATGGGCCCGACGTGGCTCACTGCGCATGTCTGACCGCAGGTGGTCTGGTAGTGGAGTAAAATGCCCACATCTTCCCGCTCAGACTTTCCTCCTAATTAGTACAGTCTGAACCCATGTACCCCTATTAGAATCCAATTTAAAATCAGATTCAATTCAATTAAGAGGGGCCTCTTACTCCTAACGCAATCAGTACGACAAAGTGAGGGGGAGGATCTCTCGACACTGRCTAATTTATTTTCTATACCTAAGGCACGCAGCGGTTCATAATGAATTGAATCCCGGCTCTCGTCTCATCTTCGATCCTTTTACCTCTTGAAGAGCTCTCAAAAGTTGGATAACACTCAGACAGGCAACAGTTTGCTAGACAATCGGCTTTTATAACAGTCAAATTGATTGAGTCATACAGTGAGTACAGTGCCATTCAAAGCACCACGGGTACATACACCCCATTGTGACCTAAACGCAGGGGAGGCTCCACTGGGCGGCAAATCCGGGCATGGACCCCCCCCCCCCCATAGAATTTGTGCCCCCCAAGTTTTGGTTCCCCATAAACATAACATATGGTGTATGACCTGGACAGCGGCTATATGCCACCTCAACCTGATCTCAGAGCATTTCATATTATTCTGTATGTAAATCCGAGACACTCCATTTAGTACAATATGCTACGTTTTGTATGGCATGTATTAATTTGTGGCTGTCCATAACCTATTTCATATGATATGTTACGATGAGAAAAAAAGAAGACACCCGCACACTGCTCTTGCTAGAATCACTGCTCTTTATTAAGCTTTACATATCGGCCTCAAGGCCGATGATATGTTACAACCTACAATTCATATTATATGTTATGAATTTGCAAAATGTACAATATGATACGAATTTGCAAAAACTACAGTATGTTARGAATTTGGAAAACGTATGACATGTTACGAATTCTAGCTAGGTGGCTAATGTTAGCTAGCTGGCTAATGTTAGCTAGGCTAGGGGTTAGGGTTACGTTTAGGAGTTAGGTTAAAGGTAATGGTTAGGGTTAGGGTTAATGGAAGGGTTAGCTAACATTCTAAGTAGTTGCAAAGTAGCTAAAAATTACTAAGTAGTTGAAAAGTTGCTAATGTGAAAATGTTAAAGTTTACATGATCAGATTTTAACCCCCAACCTTTGAATTGCTAGACGTAACCGTCTGTCTTATGTAACCATACCAAACACAACATATCATACTAATTTGATTCAGAGGGGTTGGGTTAAATGCGGAAAACACATTTCAGCTGAAGGCATTCAGTTGTACAACTGACTAGATATCCGCTTTCCCCTTTCCCCCTTTAATTTGATGTCCCGGATTTACATTTACTATGTTACGACTAGTCTATGAGACCAGGCTGATATGCCAGGTGTGCTCTTGTGATCTGAGGAAGGGGGAGAAAGGGGGGTGTAATAATCTAATATTTAGCGGCTCAAATCCAAAAATGCATTCTGATTGGGCACCTAGTCATGCAATGTCATAAGGTAACACCTGCATTACCTTGTTTAAGAAGCTCATTGGATCCCACCCAGGACYGGGTCAAATTATGCAGACAGCTACAGCTAATAATAAGCTAGCTAGTATCCAGTAGCTTTGTTAAGTGTTGGTAGCAGCGCACTGAATAATTGTAGCTGGCTAAGCTTTGATCAGCATGGACATCCGAAAAWMGCGGAYGACCATGTCGAGAGAGATGCCGAACTCATCGAGTAGCCTGTTGACCCTACCACCGAAGTTGAGGAGCCTGTAGCAGCAAATGTAATACCCGCTGGTCAACAAGATCGAGAAGAGTCAGGGCGTAGCACCAGCAGCACAACAGTAACATCACAACAAGCACCTGCACATCCGTTACCCCAGCCACTAGCAACTGACGAGCTGTTGCATCGAACCAAACCTGAACCAGTGGAAGCAGAGTTTATTGTTGTTCGCACATTCTTACAAAGTGAAATCACGACCACAGGCAGCAACAACAAATGGAGCTCACTCAGTGTTCTTCAAAGATATGGCGGGCCTTTGCCAGCAATGTCGACTGTGCTGTTGGCACTGAAACATGGATTTAAAATGCTCCCACAGGCATGTCACCCTGGAGCCGGCCTGATTAACATTTGGGACATCTACAGCAATGTGCAAAAATTCCTGCTCCACCCTGAAGAACGTATTCAGTAAACACAGACACAGCATGTTACATCAGATCAACAAAAAGCCTTGCTCGTCCAGCTGGCATTTGAGAGGAACCTGACAAGTACATTTCGCCAGGAAGGAGAATGGAATCAGAAATGTCATAAGGTTCAACACAGCATGGAGGAGGCTGCAAGACTTCCCTGGCCGTCGTGCCCGAATGATTAATTCAATGGTTTTCCGCCATTTCAGACTACTGGTTATTTGGCATATTTTTTTATGTAATATATAGTTTAGGCCTTTGCTTTTTCCTTCAACCTATCTTTTAGATGTATCTGTGATTCTTAATGAATGTCATTGCTTGCTTTTACGGGTCCAATTGATATATACTGTATATACAGTGCCTTCGGGAAGTTTTCAGACCCCTTGACTTTTTCCACATTGTGTTACATTACAGTCTTATTCTGAAATTGATTAAATAGTTTTTGTCCCCTCATAAATCTACACCGAATATCGCATAATAGGTTTTTAGAATGTTTGCTAATTTATTAAAAATAACAAAACAGAACTATTACATTTACATAAGTATTCAGACCCTTTACTCAGTACTTTGTTGAAGCCCCTTTGGCAGCGATTACAGCAGCCTCGATTCTTCTTCTCTGCACATCCTACTTTCAGGTCTTTACAGAGATGTTTGATCGGGTTCAAATCCGGGTTCTGGCTGGGCCACTCAAGGACATTCAGAGACTTGTCCCGAAGCCACTCCTGCGTTGTCTTCGCTGTGTGCTTAGGGTTGTTGTCCTGTTGGAAGGTGAACCTTCYCCCCAGTCTGAAGTCCTGAGCGCTTTGGAGCAGGTTTTCATCAAGGATCTCTCTGTACCTTGCTCTGTTCATCTTTGCCTTGATCCTGACTAGTCTCCCAGTCCATGCCGCTGAAAAACATCCCCAAAGCATGATGCTGCCACCACCATGCTTCACCGTAGGGAGGGTGCCAGGATCCCTCSAAGCYTAACGCTTGGCATTCAGGCCAAATAGTTCAATCTTGGTTTCATCAGACCAGAGAATCTTGTTTCTCATGGTCTGAGAGTCTTTAGGTGCCTATTGGCAAACTCCAAGCAGGGGCTGTCATGTGACTTTTACTGAGGAGTGGCTTCCGTCTGGCCCCTCCACCATAAAGGCCTGATTGGTTGAGTGCTGCAGAGATGGTTGTCCTTCTGGAAAGTTCTCCCATCTCCACAGAGGACCTGTAGAGCTCTGTCAGAGTGACCATTGGGGACTTGGTCACCTCCCTGACCAAGGCCCTTCTCCRCTGATTGCTCAGTTTGGCTGGGCTTGGTGGTTCCAAACTAATTTCATTTAAGAATGATGGAGGCCACTGTGTTCTTTGGGACCTTCAATYCTGCAGAAATGTTTTGGTACCCTTCCAAATCTGTGCCTCGACACAATCCTGTCTCGGTGCTCAAAGGACAARTCCTTCMACCTCATAGTTTGGTTTTTGCTCTGACATYCTCTGTCAACTGTGGGACCTTATATAGACAGCTGTGTGCCTCTCCAAATCATGTCCAATCAATTGAATGTACCACAGGTGGACTCCAAGTTGTWGAAACATCTCAAGGATGATCAATGGAAACAGGATGAACCTGAGCTCAATTTTGAGTCTCATAGCAAAGGGTCTGAATAATTATGTACATTTGTTTTTAATACATTTTCAAAAAAATCTAAAAACCTGTTTTCACTTTGTCATTATGGGGTATTGTGTGTAGATTGATGAGTGTATATATATTTTTTAATCCATTTTAGAATAAGGCTGTAATGTAACAAAATGTGGAAAAAGCAAGGGGTCTGAATACTTTCAGAAGGCAATCTATACAGGTTTGCGTTATTTGATGGGTATAGGGACAATGACCAATGTTACCTATTAGTTGTGCTCCGAGGTGAGCCTTTGTGCGGTGCTCCTGTTGTCCGGCTGTCCATTCCAGTGGTGCTGAAATTGGCAGTGCATTTAGTGCTATGCTTTCATCACGCTGACTGGCGGTAGCCTCTTGTCCATGGTCCTGAATCGACGGTTACGGTGTGTGCCATTTTAATGAGCGCATCTCGGGGTTCTCTTCATCATTGCTTGCTTTCTTGMGTGCAAAATGACAGTGTATATGGTTGCATTTCAGATAGGCCTCCATTTTTGTAAATGTTGTATGTCGCAGTAGTAGGACCAAGACCTTGTGTAGCTTACAAAAATAATTATGCAAACGTTCACTCTGTTGTCATTCAGTTGCATTACACATTAGTTGTGTGATAGGCTACTGTAAAAGGGATGTCAAAACTATAGCCTACTTTTTCACCCCTTCCCTGCTCTCTTGCTATAGAGTGTGTGTTGCTCTCGGAARGGGCATTTCATCTTATTCGCGGCAGATTCAAATTGACRGTAGAATATGCACTTATTTTTGATTTAGTTCGCTTTTCTGAAACTCTCCCACACAGAGAAAAATTGCGCCGCTGGAGAAGTGGTGGCTTGGTTACGGTCATTGCGTAGTGTCACAAATTCAACAGAAATGTAGCTTTTAGTTGTAGTTACTGAAGCTTAAGCTACGAAGCCTGTGAGAATCTMTGAGCGGATCTGTGCGTGTTGGTAGGCGCAAATTGCGACGATGGCTCATTGTTCATGCGTAGGGCCTCGTTTCAGATACATTTTTTGTCCATTTGAAAAGTAGTAAAACCAATCTACTGTACCTTGTGTTATCAGGGCTCAGGGTTATCAATGCTTGTTGTGACCCCTCATGGATTTAAAATGACCCCTCAGACATGTCATCCTGGAGCCGGGCTTGCCTAAACAGTAATGTTCTTGAATGCTGATCTCATCCAATTGATTTATTTAGTCAAAAAGGGAAACTACTAGCCTAGCCTGGAGCTCATTTACTTTTAAAAATTACAAAATTGGCTCAGCCAGTGGTCATTCATTGGTGTATATGTCTATATGTCTATCTCTGGGTAAATCACACATTCAGGGTAGTAAACATAGTCTGAGTTATAGGCCTATATCAGTATGGTAGACTGAGCATCAAGTTGTTGTTCTGTGTTTATTTGGGACCGTGTGACCTCAGAGATTCCTAGTGCCAGTCTGATTCACCCAGGCACGCAACACGCCCACACAACCCTCCCCTCTCCCGGTGCGGCTCCAGCTCTCCTCCACTGAACCCTCTGCCCACGGCGATGACATGCCCTGGCAGCCCGCAAGACGGCCGCTGAGCGGTGAGTCACTCCGATGCTACAAGTAGATGGATAGAGAGCTGAGCGACTCTCCTTCACACTCCAAAGCGAGGCTGAGGGGGTGGCGAACTGGGGAGCTGGAGAGATGCAACGGAAGAGAACAGAGATGGAGGTGCAACGGAACTTGAGTTAGGTTTGATGGACCGAGAGGGAAGTTTTTCATTGGACAAAGTTGGAAATGTTATTTTCTATATTACACATCCTCTATCCTTTCTTTTTTTTRCAATGCCCAATTTAACTGAGCTGTGGAGATGACACAGCGGGGGTCTCGTGTCGGTCCGTACTCGTGAGTCTCAGAAGCATGCGAGCCGCAGCGCTACCCCTGACATTTAGAAGATTCTCCCAGWGGGGCGCCCAAGCTCCATGTTTACGGCAATTTGAGACAGCGATGAAAAGAGGCGACTGTTATCTCGTCAATTACACACACCGCGGGATTTACACCTGGCCTTTCCACCTRGCTCCATTGTCTGCCTCTCTCTTTTTCGTGTTCTGCTCTTCTGTCGCGCTCTGTCTATTGGGCTGATGGTACATGGGCAGATAACTGACATCTCTCTCACTACACCTGTTAGAATCCACCCATCTGTTCCGCCGTTAATTGCACGCCACAGATCTGTGCATTATTTCATTTGCACTCAAGGGGCTCGGGATTAAGTATCTAAATTCCTCCTCTGCTAGACAAACAGACGTTAGTCTCGCCCGAACAAACACAGTACAAGGTCCAATTCTCTTCAATGGCTCCCTCTCTCTGCTCTTGTCCTTTCACCACTGACTGAAGGGTGAAATCATCTATTCTGCCTCTCTGTCTCCCTCTATCCCATCTCTCTCCTCACCAACCATTACTGTCTCTATCCTCTCTTCCTGCAATCCTCCCCTACTCGTCTCACTCTCACCACCCCCTCTCTTACCCTCTACCAACTGCATCATACTCTCCCCTCTCAGTGCCTCTATCCTTCCTCTCTCCTGTTTCACCCCTCCCTCCCTCCCTCCCTCCCCTCCCAGCTGTGCTGTGTGTCTGTGACATCCGCTGCTCCAGCTGGGAGAGCTGTGGCCCAGGGCCACCAGAATGTCTGAAGTGGAAACACAGGAGCTAATGTATCTGCTGCTGCTGCTGCCTCTCCCTCGCCACTGTCATGTCCTCTCTTAAAACCACCCCAGAGAGAGAAGTGGAGCGGGACAGAGAGAGGGAGGGGAGAGACGAGAAACAGAGGAGGTAAAGAATGGAGAGAGACTGACAGGAGGAGGGATGGAGCAGGGGAATGGGAGAGTGAAAAAGGTACAGAGCTCTGAGTACACTTCCTGTGCTCTCTTTTTGGAGCTAGACGAGACATAATATTAATGACCCTCTCCATCCATTATGCAAGATGGCGGACATATTAATAACAGACTCTCCAGTAACACTCTCTCTACTAAGACACATTAATTGTCCCGGTTCAAAAGCCATTCGTCCAGCCCCCCTCAGCKTCTGTTATGCCATGTGGAAGCCCTCCGTTTCTGAGTCAGATGWCCCAGCTAGAGGAGAGCTCGGCGGGGAGATGGGTCATGGACGGTACTGGGTGAATCAAGCCTCAGTCGCTCTGTCACACACACACATGCACACACACAAAGGGACTGGGACCAGCACTGACTCTAGCCCMGGGTGAAGAGACTGAATGAGCATCTGGGCTCTGAGAGTGTCTCGTCTCTTTGTTATCGTCAGCTGCTGTCTCGTCTGGTGTTCTCAGGGCAAGGAGTGATGACCTCATACATGTCCCCCCCCTCCCCCGCGCCACACAAGATGGAGTCAGAGCTTTGAACCACCTACTGTTCATCGTGAAGAGACACATACATTATGTGTAGTTACACTGTGCCTATACGTAACTACAACGTTAATACACAGGATTTAGACTTCTTATACAGAACTACTGCATGCCACAAATCTTGCCACTGTATTACACTGCTAAAATAGGGTACATCACACAAAATGGCCACCTGGTTTTCTAGGACTCTTGCTTTTAGGAAATCCATTAAAAATAATAATGAAAAAACAAAATAGCTTTCTCTTTCTCTCTTTTTCTCTTTCTGTCTCTTGTTCTCTCAACAAATGAAAATGCCTGCAGGCTGTTGTGTAGGAGGACAGCAATCACAGCGCCTGTGTTGCCAGGAGAAAGGCCAGAGTGATGAAATATCTGAATCTACAGGCAGAAAATGACAAAACATCKATTTCCTCAGAGAGAATGATATATAGCCTATAGGAGGAGAGGCTGACAAACCATGAAAGGAATGGCAGAAACACACTGATCATCCGCATTATCACAAATGATACTTTACTCAAGTACTCATCGCATCAGGGAACAATTATTTTTCTAAAGTGAAGAAAACAAATCCTGACAATTTAGGTAAAGAGAGAGCCCATGCATCAGGCTGCACCACTTATTGGAGAGATGTGATAAATGATGGAGATTCATCCATTTCAATTGATAGCTACAATATCTACCATATTGTGTGGAACAGGAGGGTTGAGAGATTTTCTTTCTGGAACTAAGCGTTTTAAGATTTGTGCCACAGAGCGAGAGAGAGAAAAACATTTAAGGGGCGGTGTTCTGTCTCAGTGCCAAGAGCCCTGCAGCTTGCAGCCAGGACAGGATGAGAGAGGGAGAAACAGTAATACTAGGACCTCTATTGGTGTAAGAGGATACTGCAGGGACAGACTCGGCATGGTCTCCACAATGTGTGTGTGTGTGTGTGTGTGTGTGTGTGTGTGTGTGTGTGTGTGTGTGTGTGTGTGTGTGTGTGTGTGTGTGTGTGTGTGTGTGTGTGTGTGTGTGTGTGTGTGTGTGTGTGTGTGTGTGTGTGTCTCAATCCGCAGCTCCCCTCCTTTCCTCTCCTCCCGTGTCTGACAGTGTGGTTGTGAAGGACAGTGCCAGGCCCCCTCCAGAGAGAGGAGAAGGAAACTAAAAGATGCTGATGAGAGAACCTGTTTCCAATGACAACACCCTCAGCCTGCAAGAGAATACATGTCTGCAACAAGGCATTACAAATCACACAAGCCAGATCTCACAGATTGATCAGATAGCACCTGTGGTAAACGTGATCAACCACACCCGTAAGCACAAAAAACAGATATAACTAACAGATAACATATCTGGTATTTCTGTCAGGTAGCCTAGCGGTTAAGAGCATTGGGCCAATAAACGTAAGGTCGCTGGTTTGAATCCCTGAGCCGCAAGGTGGGAAAATCTGCTGTCCTGCCTTTGAGCAAGGCAGTTAACCCCCGACAACAACTGTTCCCAGTGCGCCGGTGACATGGATGTTGATTTTGTGATCCCCAGCACCTCTCTTATTCAGAGGTTTGAGTTTCGGTTGACTGCATTGAGTTGTGCAACTGACGAGGTATACCCCTTCCCCTGAACTTCTTGTCAATAGGGAGCGCTATTTTCACTTTGGAAAAAATCGTGCCCAAATTAAACTGCCTCGTACTCTATTCTAGATCATACAATATGCATATTATTATTACTATTGGATAGAAAACACTCTCAAGTTTCTAAAACTGTTTGAATATTATCTGTGAGTAAAACAGAACTCATTTTGCAGCAAACTTCCATATAGGAAGTGAAAAATCTGAAAACGAGGCTCTGTTCCAGGCCTGCCTATTCAACTGGCTTATATTTATCGATATGCATGCACTTCATACGCCTTCCACTAGATGTCAACAGGCAGTGGAAGGTGGAATGGGGTGTCTAGCTTGATCTGAGGTCGAACAAGAGCTTTTGGAGTGGCAGGTCAGGAATTTCCTTTCTCTACCTAGGCGCGCGAAGCACCTCCATATTGTCTTCTGATAAGCGTTCGGTATACACGCGTAATATCTCCGGCTCTGATTTATTTGATACATGTGATAATAACATCGTAAAGTATGTTTTTTCAACCGAGTTTTATCAGATTATTCAACGTTTATTGGGACTTTTGGAGTTTCCGTTCTTTGCGTCGAGAGAAACTGGGAACGTCATCAACATTGGCTAGCATTGTGGCGCGAATTCGACAGGAGAAAAGGACATTCTAAAACCAAACAACGATTTATTCTGGAAAAGGACTCCTTGTACAAGATTCTGATGGAAGCTCAGCAAAAGTAAGAACATTTATGATGTTATTTCGTATTTCTGTGAAAAATTTTATTTCTATTCTCCGCCGTTTTGGCGGGCGCTGTCTCGCAATAACGCAAGCTGTTTGTTATGGTAAAGTTATTTTTAAAAATCTAACATGGCGGTTGCATTAAGAACCAGTGTATCTTTCATTTGCTGTACAACATGTATTTTAGTAAAGTTATGATGAGTTCTTTGGTCAGATTAGGTGAGTGTCCAAAATAGCTCTTGACATTCTGGGGAAATGTTGCTACATTTTCACAATGTATAACCATGGTTTGCAGCTCTAAATATGCACATTTTCGAACAAAACATAAGTGTATTGTATAACCTGATGTTATAAGACTGTCATCTGATGAAGTTGTTCAAGGTTAGTGATTAATTTTATATCTTTTGCTGGTTTTTGCGAATGCTATCTATGCGGTGAATAAATGCGTTTGTGTGTTTGGCTAAGCTAATATAATGCTATATTGTGTTTTCGCTGTAAAACACTTTAAAAATCGGAAATATTGGCTGGATTCACAAGATGTTTATCTTTCATTTGCTGTACACCATGTATTTTTCATAAATGTTTTATGATGAGTATTTAGGTATTTCACGTTGCTCTCTGTAATATTCTGGCTGCTTTGGTGATATTTTTGATGGTAGCTGCAATGTAAAACTATGATTTATACCTCAAATAAGCACATTTTCGAACAAAACATAAATGTATTGTATAACATGTTATAAGACTGTCATCTGATGAAGTTGTTTCTTGGTTAGTGACTAAATATATCTCTATTTGGTCGGTTTTGTGATAGCTACCTATTCGGTAGAAACATGGTGAAAATATGCGGTTGAGTCTTTGCTATTGTGGTTAGCTAATAGAAATACATATTGTGTTTTTGCTGTAAAACATTTTAAAAATCGGAAACGATGGCTGGATTCACAAGATGTTATCTTTCATTTGCTGTATTGGACTTGTGATTTCATGAAAATTATATTATATGATATCCCTGTCCCGTTAGGCTAGGCTATGCTAGTCAGCTTTTTTGATGAGGATGCTCCCGGATCCGGGATGGGTATTAAGTAAAGGTTAATGAATCCAGAACCAAACCATGTATCGTAAAGACCTTCCACACACAGAGATCAAAGGCTACCGTGCGGCAAAACTCTTAACTGCATTTTGCATCACGTCCGATTAATAACATGCTACACTCTAGCGGCATCGGCGCTAACTTTGTAACACCAATGTATTATGAAAGACCGCACACCTTTCTACCGAGAACTCCATCTAAAGACTCATAGATCGAAGGCCTGTTTGAAAGTGGTGCGCAGGTTTACCCCTGCGTATTTAACTCATTCCTAACATGCTTTAGAACCTTTTCAATCTCAGATATACCATCTTGGTTTCAGTAGAGATGATGACCCCTTCCCATGTATGTAGGATGAGGCGGAGAGGCTATTCTGGCGCGTTTGGCTGTGTCTTCCCAAGTTACCTCCCTTTCAGCGTAGAGGTTGGATGGAGAGACTGTGCTGGGTGCGTTGGTTATGCCTTCCCCAGTGTATCCTCTCCTTTCTGTGTAATGGGCATGACAGTACGAAAAGTGGAAGTAAATCTCTCCTCCGGGGTCCTGGAGGGGTTAAACAGCGTGTGGGCCGTCCCCGTTCTGCCTGAACATAAAATCAAAACAGATTCGTGTTGTGGTAAACAAAGCTATCTGAGACAGCAGGCAGGCGCCCGATCCCCTCTATCCCTCCACTCAGGACCCCTGGCTTAGTAGCCACACTGGATGGACGGGGATGGATGGATATGGAAGAACCCTGTGGTCTGAACATGACAAAGCTAATCTATAGACTGCAACAACAGCCTAACTCCAAAAAGTGTGCGTGTGTGTGTGTGTGTGTGTGTGTGTGTGTGTGTGTGTGTGTGTGTGTGTGTGTGTGTGTGTGTGTGTGTGTGTGTGTGTGTGTTCAGTCTTTATCTGTGACCAATTCTCAGCCCCTTGTAATTTCCACTTAGCTGCAAGACACATTTGTAGTCATTTGTTTTCGTCTGCCTCATCCAGGCTCTCTCCTTCTCTCCCTTTCACATGATTTCACATTCACACTCCCTGTTCTAATCTGTCACCTTTTTGCTGTCCTCATCTCCCTCCCTCTTTCTCTCAATCCATTATTCTCTCTCCACTCTCACACCTTTCTCCCTCACTCTGCCTTTCCACTCTCTCTTTTTTTCATCTCTGAGTGGGGTGGATTCACATTTGCAGCTCTCTCTCTCTCTCTCTCTCTGAGAAACAGACTGGTGCACGTCAGCAATGGGGATCATCTCCATAGCAACCTCCATGGCAACCTCAGCTGAGCTCCCATCCCCTTGCCAAGAGCCACACCCAGGAGGTGGGGAAACAGGAAGTGACGTGTTCACACCCGAGTGTCCATGCGTGCATGTCTGTGTGCTAAACAAAGGAGGCTGGAACAAAGCCAGGACAAAGAGCAGGAGTCTCAAGGTGCTGCATTATCATTAGCCCAATCACGTCAACCATGATGCTACCAAAATCTGAACCAGAGAGCTGGGGGTAAGGGTGGCTTTTGGGGTAACAATAGTTGACCCCATCTGGATGGTTACTGAACCTAAATGACTTACAGTAGGTGAATGAATGCCCCTGTTGTAGAAATACAATCCAGTAAAATTGTGAAGCACTTAGCTGGCTACCTCACCAGGGATAATGTACTTAGATAATCAATAATGTAATGCTTTTTGCAACACTGGGGCCAGCAGAGCAGAGGGAGAGGCTTTTAGCCAACACACACTTAACACACAGCCAATGTAATAAACACGTTATTGAATGACACACACTCAGCTAAATACAGGACTACACACACTGCTGCTCCCACAAAGAAACGCATACACCAAGTGCAATACTATTTAATACACCAACATGAATCTGTTGATATCAGGCAATTACACACACTCAAATAAACACACGTACACAGAGAACACACTGACAAACACCCACCCACACACAGACATGGTGGTGACCTGAGAGCTGGAGGGATAAGCCCTGCGACCTCATTCCCCTAACTCTTTGTCCCGCCTCCCCGATTTAGCTGTGATTGACAGCTGAGATGCTGCCGGTAACGTCAGCCCCGCCCAGCCCAGAGCCCAGCCCAGCCTGTAGCTCACCGAGGCGCCAAGGCTCTGAGAGATCCTTGCTGCTGCAGCGCAGAGCGGAAAATTACCACAGCCTCTCTCACACACAGACACACACACACACACACACACACAGAGAGAGAGAGCTGCAGCCTACAGAGCGCATTCTGAACCACTCGAATGCAAAGAGACAGCTTCAGGCATTGTTACTGGAGCCATACTGGGACAAACGCAGCACAGAGAGAGCGAGCGTGGCGACATAGAGAATATATATTGTGTGACTCTCAGACACCTCGTAAACACATACTGACTCACATTGGCACTGCAATCTTCCAAACACACACGGACCCACTTACACATGCACTGCAATATTCAGAACCCCTGTGTGTTCATAGAGAGCCCCAAAGCAGACCACATTCTGAACCAACCAAATGATCATACAYTGGCTCTGAGCTTGTATTTTATTTAGTTGTTTTTACTGTCCGACCACTCACAAAAAAATAGGTCAGTGTATTATGACAGAGTATTAGAGAACGTATTATCAAAGAGAAGTACATCATAGAGCTTCATGCGATACAGAGACCAAGGAGGACAGAGCTACATTGAGGCCTAGACTATACAATATTTACAAATCCACTTGAATGCCACTGGTTACAAACAGCACCCTTTTAAATGGCCAAAAGAATGCTCAATCCGCATGAGTAGATAGTGTTTGCTGTTGATAGACACTGTCTGTGTAGTCCAACAAAAAGGGTCTGAGCAGCTTACACGCTGAGCGGATCGAGCCGCCCTGACACACTTAGCGCATGCTAATGAAAATGGGAAGAATCCTGTTTACAGCATGCTCAGGCTGATAGCATGCATGTSTGGGGAGAGCTGCTGCTAATTCACCATTACTCCTCTCAGCTGCTACCCCKCACACACACACAGGCACACACACATGAAAACAAGGTTGGTGGACTGAAGGAGGGAGGGTAGACGGAAAGGAGGGTGGGATAGGGCGATAGGGAGACAAAGAGATAGATAGGAATTGACATCGAGCGAAACACTGAGGCTGAGAAAATGGAAGGAAAATGTTGTATAGAGAGTGAAATAAGGGGAGAGAGAATCAGAGGGATGGAACAAGGCCTGTGGGCTGAGGGGAAAGGTAGGAGGGGGAGGGGCAGAGAGGGCATTGAAGGGTGGGAAAGCAAGAGAAAGGGAGACTGGAGGAAAGAGAAATGATGAATTAGAAAAGGGAACATAGACCGAGAAAGACAGGCAGGGATAGAGACTGAGGGAAAGGGGCAGAGGGTTTGAGGGAAATCGATGAAGGGTTGGGAATGCAATAGGAGCAGAGAGACCATGAGATTGAGAGAAATACACAGTGAGTCAGGGAAATGTACAAAGCAACAGCAGGGGTGAGAAACATAGGGGATAAATAAAAAGGATAAGGGAGAGAATGAAAGAGAAGGATTACTCATGCACTCAGATGTGAAAGAAAAGGTTGTTACAGCAGTAATCCTCCAAGCTGAGGGAACAGCAGAATAAAAGGCTTGAGAGCGCGAGAGAGAGAGAGAGAGGCCTATCCTGTCATCCACACACCACCTGGGGACTCAAAAAGATAGGCAGGCCCCTGCTTGTGCCAAGCCAGCTCACTCACACACAGAAACACAGACTCCTCCATTTACACTTAATTTAAAAGACTGTCTGTTTGCTTCAATTAATATATCACTGAACCTCGGTGGTGGTTTGTAAAAGATTCAACAACATGCAAACACCATCAATGAATCGATCTTGTGGATGCAAGAGAGAGAGAGAGAGAGAGAGAGAGAGAGAGAGAGAGAGAGAGAGAAGATGGACTCAGAAGAATGCTCTAAGTAGTAACATTCTAAACATGGGGGTAAGTGTTGACATTATATAAATAGAAGATGGAAATAAAACTACATCCTATGAAAGAAACTATTGGTTGTTGCTCAATCATGAAGAAAAAAAATCAGAATCCATCAAAGAAACAACAATAGCTGACGTTCTGAGTCTGCTGCCATTACAAAGCTCACAATTTGCCTTTTTCAATTAGGCTGCAACTGTATCATCATCATTTTTGGATTATTGAATTAAATACAAAAGTAACTCGGAAACACATTTCCACAGCGTCATAGAGAGGCATTCCTACGTCACAGATGTTAACTTTAGCTTTTGAAAGCTTAGCGCCCCTTCAGCACCCAGGACAGCAACACTCACTCTATCAAGACCCTCAAGACATGAAGCGATACGCTCATTGAAAATAAGCAAAGGTGACAACTCTAGAGTTAAGGGCTGTTTTCTAAAGTAAGAGAAACTTTGAAAACAATATTCTTGACTGCAAGAAGTTTAAAGGAGCAATAACGGTATAATTCAATAGAATAAAAGGCKGGTTTATGTATAGCCTAGATCTTACCTTGTCTTGGTTGGGTAATGTCTGAGTCCTGTCAAACGTGTCATTTCCATTAATACTGATCAGTTCTGCATCTGCAGGTGGATACGGTGCGGGGAAAACCACTACGTCACTCTTCAGTGTGTCTGAGTTGAAACACACGTCATACTGCTGAGTAGATTTAGAGTAAGACCAGCTCCCGTCAGGGTGTGTGGTGATCACTGGGGCGCCGTACCTTTTGAAACTGTCGTCTGTCCTTAAGCATTTTACAGCTATTAAACTGATGAGGCTCAGTAAAAATATTACTGACACCGAGGCAATGGCGATGAGCAAATACAAGTTTAAATCAGAGAAGGTCTCCTCCTTTCTTGGTACGTTTCTGTATTGAGTCTGGATTTCGCCTGTACTTTCAACCACCACTACATCAATAGACACAGTCGCTGACAGTGAGGGTTCTCCGTTATCAGAAACCAACACCACCAACGGGTGAGTTTTCAGGTCATTGTCACTCATTCGCCTCTTAGTCCTTAGTTCCCCGGTGCTGGTTCCGATTCGGAAGAGGTTGGTTCCCTTGGGCTCAGAGATGTGATAAGAAAGCAGCGCATTGTAGCCAGAGTCGGAGTCTACAGCCCTGATCTTGGCCACAAAGTAGCCCGCTTCAGCAGAATAGGGAATGTTCTCATTGTTAACGGAGCCGTGCTCAGAATAGGGCGCGAGGATCCCAGGTCTGTTGTCATTCTCATCCAGAATAAAAACGTTCACAGTCACGTTGCTGCTGAGCGGAGGAATACCAGAGTCTGTAGCCTGAACTTTAAACTGGAAAGTTTTTATGTCCTCATAGTTAAAAGACTGAAGACTGACTATATCTCCAGTATCTGAGTTTATATTTACAGAAGATGATACGAAAACACGTTTATCTAATGAAGAATAAGTTACTTTTGCATTTTCATCTGAGTCTGGGTCAAAAGCAGACGTCGTACAAATAACATCCCCTACCTTACTGTTTTCTTTTACATAAACATTAATCACTGGTTCTGAGAAGCGAGGAGCGTTGTCATTCACGTCAGAAACGTGTACAGTAATAACGCTGGTGCTAGAGAGAGGCGGGGTCCCTTCATCCGTAGCTGCGATGGTGACATTATACTGAGAAGCACTCTCTCTGTCAAGAGGCCCATCTACTACTAAAGAATAATGATTAGTATAAGAGCTCTTTATCGTAAATGGTACGGAGTCTAYTATTTTAACCTGTACGGCGCCATTTTTGCCTGCGTCATTGTCAACTATTGTTATCAGGCCAACCATTGTCCCTAATGACGCATCCTCTTTTACAACGTTAACTAAAGACGTGACAGATATCTCTGGTGGATTGTCATTCACGTCGGTAATTTCGACCAGCACTTTACAGTGAGATGCTCTTGGCTTGTGGCCTTTGTCTTTAGCTTGGACACGGATTTCAAACYCGTTGTTTGTCTCGTGATCAACCACGCCTTTCACAGTGATTTCTCCAGTAACGGAATTAATTTCAAATGCATCAATGCTATTGTCATTGTTTTGGTTGATAAAACTATACACTATTTCTCCGTTTAGCCCCTCATCTGAATCTTTCGCTTGAACCATAATCACGGAGCTACCCGGAGGCGTATTCTCAGGYATACGAGCTTTGTAG
The DNA here is from genome assembly GCF_002910315.2 of Salvelinus sp. IW2-2015. Lineage (NCBI taxonomy): Eukaryota > Metazoa > Chordata > Actinopteri > Salmoniformes > Salmonidae > Salvelinus > Salvelinus sp. IW2-2015. The sequence goes on from NC_036846.1 coordinate 169,034, forward strand.
AGGGGCTTTGAGAAAATAGGAATATTATCGTTAACATCCTCTACATTTATTATAATAAGTGATGTCCCTGATCGAGGAGGTTTTCCTCCATCTACAGCGGTCAGTGTGAGCTGGATCACAGGCTGTTTCTCTCGGTCTAAAGCTTTCTGCAGCACTAACTCAGCAGACACACTCTGCTCTCCACCGCTCTGTACATCCAGGGAAAAGTGTTCATTCGGGCTCAGCTTGTAGCTCTTTACCGAGTTAGCTCCTATGTCCGCGTCGTAGGCGCTGTCCAAAGGAAATCTCTCACCTGGAAATGCAYACTCCGATACATTCAAATATGTTTTAGGAGACCTAAACGATGGCGAGTTATCATTTATATCCAAAACATTCACTTCAAAGCGGTATAGGTTCAATGGCGAATTCACAATGGCTTCTAGCGTTAAGGAACACTTCGTGCTCCGAGTACAGAGCTCGTCTCTGTCTATTCTCTCCCTCACGGACAAAATGCCAGTCTTTGTATTTACATCGAAATACCTCTTATTGAGTCCCGAAATCTCAAACCCGCGATATTCAAGGTCCTGCACGTTAAGATGCAAATCCTTCGCGAAATGTCCAACAACAGTGCCCGGGTTAGATTCCTCCGATATGGAATAGACAATCTGTGCTGATGCGATACTCCAAAGATGGGACAACGGCAGAAGGTAGTACATCCACGAATTAAAACTAAACGCTTGGTGAGTCATTGTGACAGTATTCTGTTTACCTAACCTTCAGCTACCAAAAGCAGCTATCGTCCGCATAACTGCGTAATTTCTTAAAATCCAAAACAGATCCAGACGAGATCCACGATGTTCTGCTGCTCGGGCAAACAAAGCCTTTTTTRCGACACCGAACAATGCCCCTGTAAAGGGAGGAGCCTCAAACAACGAGCGAGGATTTACACGGTGTGAGCAGATAGCGACACCGGGTGGATATCTACAGAGAAAACGGAACAACTCGGCTATAGATTTCTGTGGAATTGAAGACCAAAAACAGCAATCCCCCAAAAACACATAAAAGGTAACAGTGACCATACAAGCTACGGATCATGACCATAATATCTGTTAATATCCAACGATATTGGTGAGTTCTACAGTATTTTAAATATGAGGAGGTAAAAACTACTCCATTTGATTCGGCCTAGTTAACATAGACACCAGAACCCAAAATGTTCAGCCACTTCATCAGACAAACTTCTCGCAAACGGGCGTGATGCGTTTCAGCACCATGGAGAGCGAGACCGCTCTCGTTTTAACCATGCAGGCAAATATTAAGCAAATGCTACAACTGGTACATATTGCTACAACTGGTACAAAATGCTACAACTGGTACAAATGCTACAACTGGTACAAATGCTACAACTGGTACAAATGCTACAACTGGTACAAATGCTACAACTGGTACAAATGCTACAACTGGTACAACTGGTAACACAATGTTACAACTTCAGAACGTTCTAAAATAAAACGGATCATTCAAACGAGTAACAAAACAACGTCATAATAACCAGCATAAGCAAAACAATGCAGATAAGTTGGTAGGCCTAAACAAAGGGGGAAAACAGATTTCAGTTTTAACTGACCTGTAACTCTTACCTTGTCTTTGTTGGGTAATGTCTGAGTCCTGTCAAACGTGTCATTTCCATTAATACTGATCAGTTCTGCATCTGCAGGTGGATACGGCGCGGGAAAACCACTACGTCACTTTCAGTGTGTCTGAGCTAAAACACACGTCATACTGCTGAGTAGATTTAGAGTAAGACAGCTCCCGTCAGGGTGTGTGGTGATCACGGGGCGCGTACCTTTTGAAACTGTCGTCTGTCCTTAAGCATTTTACAGCTATTAAACTGATGAGGCTTAGTAAAATATCACGACACCGAGGCAATGGCGATCAGCAAATACAAGTTTAAATCAGAGAAGCTCTCTCTATTCTCGGCACATTTATGAATTGAGTCTGGATTTCAATGGCACTTTCAACCACCACTACATCAATAGACACAGTCGCTGACAGTGAAGGTTCTCCGTTATCAGAAACCATCACGACAACGGGTGAGTTTTCAGGTCATTGTCACTCATTCGCCTCTTAGTCCTTAGCTCCTGTGCTGGTTCCGATTCTGAAGAGGTTGGTTCCCTTGGGCTCAGAGATGTGATAAGAAAGCAGCGCATTGTAGCCAGAGTCGGAGTCTACAGCCCTGATCTTGGCCACAAAGTAGCCCCTTCAGCAGAATAGGGAATGTTCTCAGTGTTAACGGAGCCGTGATCAGAATAGGGCGCGAGAATCCCAGGACTGTTGTCATTCTCATCCAGAATAAAAACTTCACAGTCACGTTGCTGCTGAGCGGAGGAATACCAGAGTCTGTAGCCTAACTTTAAAACTGAATGTTTTTATGTCCTCATAGTTAAAAGACTGAAGACTGACTATATTCTCCGTATCTGAGTTTATATTTACAGAAGATGATATTGAAACACTTGTGTCTAATAATGAATACGTCATTTTGCATTTTCATCTGAATCTGGATCAAAAGCAGACATCGTATAAATGACTCACTACCGACTGTTCTCTTTCACATAAACATTAATAACGGGTTCTGAGAAGCGAGGAGCGTTGTCATTGACATCAGAAACGCGCACAGTAATAACGCTGGTGCTGGAGAGAGGCGGGTCCCTTCGTCCGTAGCGATGATGGTGACATTATACTGAGAAGCACTCTCTCTGTCAAGAGGCCCTCGACCACTAACGAATAATAGTTTTTATAGTTCGACTTTAATTTAAAAAGGAACAGCCTCAACAAGATTACAGTTAGTTAGGCCATTTTTCCTCCGTCTTTATCTATCACTGTCACCAAGGCGACTACCGTGCCTATTCCACTATCCTTTGACTGGGCTCATTAATGATGTCACTGATATTTCAGGAGCATTGTCATTGACATCAACAACCTCAACTAATACTTTACAATACCACTGCGAGTGAGGAGCCTTGGTCAGTTGCTTGTACACGTATTTCATAAGCTGCGTTTTCCTCCTTATCCAAATCTCCTTTGACAGTCATTTCACCTGTATCTGAATTCAGGCAAACATATCAAGCAGGATTCAGATTCCCACGCTCAATGAATGAGTAACAAGTTACTGTTTAGTCCTTCGTCTAAATCAGTAGCACTGAGTGTTAAGACTGTGTCCCAAAGGTATATCTCAGGCACACTGACCTTATACAGCGGCTTGCTAAATGAGGTGAATTATCATTAGAATCTATGACATTTACAACAATAGGCAGCGTTCCGGATTGTGGAGGTTTTCCTCCATCTACAGCGGTCAGTGTGAGCTGGATCACAGGCTGTTTTCTCCGGTCTAAAGCTTTCTGCAGCACTAACTCAGCGGACACCACTCTGCTCTCCGCCGCTCTGTACATCCAGGGAAAAGTGTTCATTCGGGCTCAGCTTGTAGCTCTTACCGAGTTACTGCCGGTATCTGCGTCATTCGCTATTGGTAGTGGGTATCGCTCGCCGGGAATGAAGATTCAGATATGTAATAAGTAGCAACCTTTTTAATGAATGACGGAGAATTGTCATTGATGTCTAAAATTATCACCTCAATGCGGTGGAGAAGCATAGGATGCTCAATATGGCCTCTATATTTAGAGAGCACTTTACCGTATTCGACAAAGCTCCTCTCTGTCTATTCTCTCGTTAACGAACAGTATCCTGTTTTCAGATTCGCATCAAATACCTCTTTACTCTGTCCGGAAACAATCCTTAGACCCCTCGACTCCAGTTCGTGTACATTAACAGGTTTAAAATCCTTAGCGAGATTCCCCACAAACGTGCCTTTGTCCACCTCCTCTGAAACGGAGTAAGAGATCTGCGCTGCAGACCAGTCAAATAAACAAAGCAACGCGACGCACTGAATCCAAACGCTTTCTCTTTGTRTTCGACGACCCATGGTTGWTTTWWKAAAATAAATMAATCCAACAGAATATAGTCACATATCCACCAAACCTAAAAATCTGTAAAATGTTTTTTTTWAATCCACCCAGCCCATTCCGTCTCACCACCATTCGAGAGTTTCGCGTCACAATGCTCTCGAGACTGGTGACGCTAGGCTCTTTTTCAGTCAGAGGAGGAGTCATAGAACATCAGTGACTTCATTTCCTTCTGTGGTCTATAGTGACACCGTGTGCCACTTGCATTTCACTTGTTGTTAGAACACTGCGATGACCTCAAGTCGACAATATCATACTGGGACATTTACTCACCGAAAGGCCCAAGTGTTAAAAAGGACAAATGTGCTGTTACATGCAAAACACAGGGAACGTAGCTACATGCAAGTAAATGAACCTCATATAAAGAAATACATTTTCACATGGTCATGTTCTGATAACAATGACAGAAGCTAAAACAATCAAAGAGGAGTAGTGKGGACTAAAACGTAAGGCATTGACAKGGAAAGCTCACMGGTCTACCATTCTATCTTTATTTAACTAGGCWAGTCAGMMAAGAACAAATTCTTACTTTCAATGAKGGCTTAGAAACAGTGGGTTAACTGCCTTGTTCAGGAGCAGAACGAAAGAGTTRWACCTTGTCAGCTCCGGGATTCGATCTTACAACCTTTTGGTTATTAGTCCAACGCTCCAACCACTAGGCTACCTAATGCTCTCAAGTCTACACATACACAATACTCATGAACACATTTCCACGTTGCATCTATTCCGTTACACCAGTGYAAGGTATCAAAACGTTTACATGCGTTACACACTAATCATTCGATATTAAACTGATTACGGCAGTAGGGAGATTATGCAATCGTCATGTAAAGACGCTACTCTGCGTATCTTAATGAGTGTAATGTCAAAATCGAAGCAAACACACGCCGATTAYTACAGKTGGTTTCCTGAGCAATCTTTCGAWRTATTAGGACGTGTAAACATCTTAATCGGCGTTCCAGCGATGTATTTGATCTGCGCATGTGCTAGCACKAGCTGAGCGAGCCTCCCTKTTTATCTAGAGTGAAGTGAGTTCGGAACAACTGAATGTACGCTTCTTAGAAGTAGTTCTCACATACAAACTTTATATACCCGAACTKYGAATAAAATATGCTTCCCAAAAATAACATGTTAGCTGTGGTAGAACGTTTATTTTGATTGACGGTTTTCTGCACGTATCAGAGTGCCACCAGCTGGCCTGATTTCAAATGTGTTCATGTAAAAAAGATTATTAGGGAAATCGTCATTCTTGCAAAGCATATAAACGTTTTAATCGAACTAATATATGAATCTGACTATCCACAATAATAGCATTATGTTGTGCATGTAACCGCATTCAATGTTAAATGAACACTGCCCCTAATCAGAGCACAAACGGTTTCAGTGCCATGGACTGTGCTAGGAGTTCCCCACTTGCTGAACATAGACATTTGAAAGGAAAAGCTACGGTAGAAATGGCTAAAGAAATCTCCTTGAGGGTAACATAGTCATTATCAATTCTGTAGCCTAATATCAATCTCAATATTTTTTAAATTTTTGCTCAACCTTTATTTTTTAGGTAAGTCAGTTGAGAACAAATTCTTATTTACAATGACGACCTACTCCGCCCAAACCCTAAACTTGACGACGCTTGGCTAATTGTGCGCCGCCCTATGGAACTCCCAATCACGTCTGGTCGTGATACAGCTTGGAATCGAACAAGGGTCTGTAGTGACGCCTCTCGCACTGAAATGCAGTGCTTTAGACCGGTGCGCCACTCGGGAGATGTAGCTGCATATTTCCCATACGTTGTATACGTTCCTGCCTATTTACTCACAATATCCTATACATACATTACACTTTGCTGGGGACTGACACATTTACACATTTGAGAAGTGCAACATTTCTGTAGCCTATAGCATCATAGAAAGCCAATCACAAGTCATAAAGCATTGCAGGCTTGGCGCGAATCTTTAGCTTCGAAGTTAAGCGCGCCTTCAGAACCATGGACAGCAACGCCCACTTTATGAAGCCAGGAGGCCACACATGCAGTGCAAAACAATGTCAATGTGAAAACTTTGGAGAGGATGGCTGTTTTCAAAGTAAGAGCGACTTTGAAAACAATATTCTTTGACTGCGAGTTCAAAGGATTAAAACATATATAATTCAATATAAAATGTATAGGCCGGTGTATGTAGAGATCTCACCTTGTCTTGGTTGGGTAATGTTTGAGTCCTGTTCAACGTGTCATTTCCATTAATACTGATCAGTTCTGCATCTGCAGGTGGATACGGTGCGGGGAAAACCACTACGTCACTCTTCAGTGTGTCTGAGCTGAAACACACGTCATACTGCTGAGTAGATTTAGAGTAAGACCAGCTCCCGTCAGG
>NC_036846.1:175425-178865 GCF_002910315.2 Salvelinus sp. IW2-2015
CACATGTTTCCCACGTTGCATCTATTCCGTTACACCCCCATGAAAAGGTATCAAACGTTTAACCATGCCGTGACACCCACTAATCATTCATATTAAAACGGATTACGCAGTAGGGAGATCTATGGCAATCCGGTCATGTAAAGACCGCCTACTCTGCGTATCTGAATGAGTGTAATGTCAAAATCGAAGCAAACACACGCCGATAATACAGATGGTTTCCTGAGCAATTCTTTCGAATTATTAGGACGTGTAAACATCTTAATCGCCGTTCCCCAGCGATGTATTGATCTGCGCATGTGCTAGCACCCAGGCTGAGCCGAGCCTCCCTCTTTATCTTAGAGTGAAGTGAGTCGGAAACCAAACTGAATGTACGCTTCTTAGAATAGTTCTCACATACAAACTTTATATACCGAACTCAGAATAAAAACTATCTTCCGCAAAAAATAAGGGCGAGGTGGTGGTGAGGCTGCTGGTAGGAACGTTTATAATTTTGATTGACGCGTTTTCTGCACCGTATAGAGTGCCACCAGCTGGCCTGATTTCAAATGTTTTCCATGTAAAAAAGATTATTAGGAAATCAGTCATTTCGTGCAAAGCATATAACGTTTAATCGAACTAATATATGAATCTGACTATCCACAATAATAGCATTATTGTTGTGCAATGTAACGCATTCCCCAAGGTTAAATGGAACCACTGCCCCTTAATCAGAGCACAAAACGGTTTCCCCAGTGCCATGGACTGTCTAGGACTTCCCCACTTGCTGAAACATAGACATTGAAGGAAAAGCTACCGGTAGAAATGGCGAAAGAAATCTCCTGAGTAACATAGTCATTATCAATTCTGTAGCCGAATATCAAATCTCAATATTTTTTAAATTTTGCCTCAACCTTTATTTTTAGGGTAAGTAGTTGAGAACAAATTCTTTATTTACCAATTGAACGACCTACTCCGGCCCCAAACCCGAAACTTGAACGACCTGGCTAAATTGTGCGCCGCCCTTATGGAACTTCCCCCAAATCACGGCTTGGTCGTGCATACAGCTTGGAATCCGAACAAGGGTTCCTGTAGTGACGCCTCTCGCACGAAAATGCCCCAGTGCTTTAACCGCGTGCGCCACTCGGGAGATGTAGCTGCAATATTTCCCCATACGTGTATACGTTCCTGCCTATTACTCACAATATCCTTACATACATTACACCTTTGGGGAGACTGACACATTACACCATGTGAGAAGTGCATACATTTCTGGATAGCCCTATAAGCATCATAGAAGCCAATCACAAGTGCATAAAGCATTGCAGGCTTGGGCGCCGAATCTTTAGCCTTCGAAGTTAAGCGCGCCTTCAGCAACCATGGACCCCAGCAACGCCCCACTTTATGAAGCAGAGGCCACACATGCAGTGCAAACAACCCCAATGTCATGTGAAAATTTGAGAGGATGGCGGTTTTCAACAGTAAGAGCGACTTGAAAAACAATATTCCTTTGACCTGCCGAGTTCAAGGATTAAAACAATATAATTCCAAGTATTAAAAATGTATAGGCCGGTGTATGTAGGATCTCACCTTGTCTTGGTTTAGGTAATGGTTTGATCCCGTTCAAACGTGTCATTTCCCATTGAATACCTGACAGTTCTGCATCTGCAGGTGGATACGGTGCGCGGGAAACCAACTTACGTCACTCTTTCAGTGTGTCTTGAGCTGAAACACACGTCATACTGCGAGTAATTTAGAGTAAGACCCAGCTCCCGGCAGGGTGGTGCTGTATCACTGGGGCCGCCGTACCTTTTGAAACTTGTCGTCTGTCCTGAAGGCATTTAACAGCTATTAAACCTGGATGAGGCTCCAATAAAAATATCACTTACACCGCAGCAATGGCGATCAGCCAAATACAGGTTAAATCAAGAAAGCTCTCCTCCTTTCTCGCGTACATTTTTGAATTGAAGTCTTGTATTTCACCTGTACTTTTCAACACCACCCTTACATCGATAGAACACAGTCCCCGCTGACCAAATGAGGGTTTTCTCCCGTTATCAGAAAACCAACACCGACAACGGGTGAGTTTTCAGGCATGTCACTCATTCGCCCTCTTAGTCCCTTTAGTTCCCCGGCGTGCGTTCCCGATTCGGAAGAGGTTGGTTCCCTTGGGGCTCAGAGATGTGATAAGAAAGCAGCGCAATTGTAGCCCAGAGTCGGAGTCGACAGCCCTGATCTTGGCCACAAAGTAGCCCGCTTCAGCAGAATAGGGAATGTTCTCATTGTTAACGGTGCCGTGATCAGAATAGGGCGCCGAAGAATCCCAGTCTGTTGTCATTCTCATCCAGAATAAAAACGTTCACAGTCACGTTGCTGCTGAGCGGAGGAATACCAGAGTCTGTGGCCTGAACTTTAAACTGGAACTTTTTTATTGCCTCATAGTTAAAAGACTGAAGACTGATTATATCTCCTGTATCTGAGTTTATATTTACAGCTGATGATATTGAAACACTTTTATCTAATAATGAATATGTCACTTTTGCATTTTCATCTGAATCTGGATCAAAAGCAGACGTCGTATAAATGACGTCACCTACCGGACTGTTCTCTTTCACATAAACATTAATAATTGGTTCTGAGAAGCGAGGAGCGTTGTCATTCACATCAGAAACGTCTACAGTAATAACTCTGGTGCTGGAGAGAGGAGGGGTCCCTTCATCCGTAGCTGTGATGGTGACATTGTACTGAGCAGTGCTCTCCCTATCAAGAGGCCCGTCTACCACTAAAGAATAATCGTTTTTGTAGTTCGACTTTAGTTTGAAAGGGACAGACCCTACAAGATTACAGTTGGTGAGGCCATTTTTACCTCCATCTTTATCATTTACCGTGACCAAGGCGACCACAGACATTAACTCAGCATCCTCTCTCACTGGGCTCATAAGTGACGTCACGGATATTTCAGGGGTATTGTCATTAACATCAATAACTTCCACTAACACTTTACCATGGGCACTGCGAGGAGAGTGCCCACGATCGGACACCTGCACACGAATTTCGTATGCAGCGTTTTCCTCATAATCTAACTTCCCCTTAAGTTTAATTTCACCTGTGTCTGAATTTATGGAAAATGTATCGGCAGGGTTAAAATGTCCCCGTTCAATGAAAGAATAAACAAGATCACCATTTACCCCCTCATCTAAATCAGTGGCGGTGATTGTTAATATAGATGACGCAAAGGCAACGTTTTCAGAAACACATGCCTTGTAAAGGGATTGGCTAAATACTGGCGTATTGTCATTTACATCCATTACGTTAACAATAATCTGTAACGTTCCGGATCTTGGAGGATTTCCTCCATCTACAGCGGTCAGGGTGAGCTGGATAACGGGCTGTTTCTCTCGGTCTAAAGCTTTCTGCAGCACTAACTCAGCAGACACACTCTGCTCTCCACCGCTCTGTACATC
>NC_036846.1:178890-189698 GCF_002910315.2 Salvelinus sp. IW2-2015
CACATGTTTCCCACGTTGCATCTATTCCGTTACAGCCCGTGGGAAAGGTATCAAAACGTTTTACATGCCGTGTAACCACACTAATCATTGCGATATTAAACGGATTACGGCAGTAGGGAGATCTATGTGCAATCCGGGTCATGTAAAGACCGCCTACTCTTGCGTATCTGAATGAGGTGTAATGTCACAAATCGAAGCAAACACACCGCCGATTAATACAGATGGTTTCGCTACGCAATTTCTTTCGAATTACTTAGGACGTGTAAACATCTTAATCGCGTTCCAGCCGATGTATTTGGATCTGCGGCATGTGCTAGCACCCAGGCTGAGCGCGAGCCCTCCTCTTTATCTTAGAGTGAAGTGAGTGTTAACCAACTGAATGCTACGCTTCTTAGAAGTAGTTCTCACATACAAACTTTATATACCAGAACTCAGAATAAAAATTGCTTCCGCAAAAAATAAGGCAGGTGGTGGTGAGGCTGCTGGTAGAAGGTTTATAATTTTGGGATTGACGGGTTTTCTGCACCGTATAGAGTGGCCACCAGCTGGCCTGATTTCAAATGTGTTCCATAGTAAAAAAGATTATTAGGAAATCGTACATTCTGCAAAGCATATAACGTTTAATCGAACTAATATATGAATCTGACTATCCACAATAATAGGCATTATTGTTGTGCAATGTACGCATTCAATGGTTTAAATGAACCACTGGCCCCTTAATCAGAGCAAAAACGGTTTCCCCAGTGCCATGGACTGTCTAGGATTCCCCACTTGCTGAAACATAGACATTGAAAGGGAAAAGCTACCGGTAGAAATGGCTAAAGAAATCTCCTTTGAGGTAACATAGTCATTATCAATTCTGTAGCCAATATCAATCTCAATATTTTTTAAATTTTGCTCAACCTTTATTTTTAGGTAAGTCAGTTGAGAACAAATTCTTTATTTACCAATTGAACGACCTAACTCCGGCCCAAACCCTAAACTTGGACGCGGTCGACCTTGGCTAATTGTGCGCCGCCCTATGGAATTCCCCAATCACGTCTGGTCGTGCATCACAGTTGGAATTCGAACAATGGGTTCCTGTAGTGGGGACGCCTCTCGCAACTGAATGCCCAGTGGCTTTAGACCGCGTGCGGCCACTCGGGAGATGGTAGGCTGCAATATTTCCCATACGTTGTATACGTTCCTGCTATTACTCACAATATCTATACATACATTTACACCTTTGGGGGACTGACACTTACACCATTGAGAAGTGCATACATTGTCTGGATAGCCTATAAGCATCATAGAAAGCCAATTGCACAAGTGCATAAAGCATTGCAGGCTTGGGCGCCGAATCTTTAGCTTCGAAGTTAGCGCGCCTTCAGCAACCATGGACCCCAGCACACGCCCCACTTTATGAAGCAGAGGCCACACATGCAGTGCAAAACCCAATGTATGTGAAAATTTGAGAAGGATGGCGTTTTCAAGTAAGAGCGGCACTTTGAAAACAATATTCTTTGACTGCCGAGTTCAAAGGATTAAACATATATAATTCAGTATTAAAATATGTATAGGCCGGTGTACTGTAGGATCTCACTTGGTCCTTGGTTGGGGTAATGTTTGCAGTCCCGTTTTCAAACGTGTATTTCCATTGAATACTGATCAGTTCTGCATCTGGGCAGGTGGATACGGTGCGCGGGGAAACCAACTACGTCACTCTTTCCAGTGTGTCTGAGCTGAAACACACGTCATACTGCGAGTAGATTTAGAGTAAGACCCAGCTCCCGGCAGGGGGTGTGTATCACTGGGGCCGGGCCGTACCCTTTTGAAACTTGTCGTCTGTCCTGAAGGCATTTATACAGCTATTAAACCTGGATGAGGCTCAATAAAAATATCACTACACCGCAGCAATGGCGATCAGCCAAATACAGGTTTAAATCAAGAGAAGCTCTCGCTCCTTTCTCGGTACATTTTTTGAATTGAAGTCTTGTATTTCCACCTTACTTTCAACACCACCCTACATCGATAGACAGTCCCGCTGGACAAGTGAGGGTTTCTCCGTTATCAGAAACCAACACACCGAAACGGGTGGAGTTTTTCAGGCATTGTCACTCCATTCGCCTCTTAGTCCCTTAGTTCCCGGCGGTGCTGGTTCCCGGAATTCGGAAGAGGGTTGGGGTTCCCTTTGGGCCTCTAGAGATGTGATAAGAAAGCAGCGCAATTGTAGCCCAGAGTCGGAGTCGACAGCCCTGATCTTGGCCACAAAGTAGCCGCCTTCAGGCAGAATAGGGATGTTCTCATTGTTTAACCGGTGCCGTGATCAGAATAGGGCGCCGAGAATCCGCAGTCTGTTGGGTCATTTCATCCAGAATAAAAACGTTCAACAGTCACCGTGTGCTGGCTGAGCGGAGGAATTACCAGAGTCTGTGGCTGAACTTATAAACGGAAACTTTTTTATTGCCTCATAGTTTAAAGACTGAAGCTGATTATATCTCTGTATACTGGAGTTTAATTTATACAGCTGGATGATATTGAAACACCTTTTATCTAATAATGAATATGTTCACTTTCTCATTTTCATGCTGAATCTGGGATCAAAAAGCAGACCGTCGTATAAATGACGTCACCTACCGGGACTGTTTCTCTTTACATAAACATTAATAATGTGGTTCTGAGAAGCGAGGAGGGTTGTCATTCACCATCAGAAAACGTCTACAGGTAATAACTCTGGTGCTGGAGAAGGGAGGGGTCCCTTTCATCCCGTAGCTGTGATGGTGACATTGGTACTTGAAGCAAGTGCTCTCGCCTATCAAGGAGGGCCCGTCTACCACTAAAGATAATCGGTTTTTGTAGTCTGACCTTTAGTTTGAAAGGACAGGACCTACAAGATTACAGGTTGGTGAGGCCATTTTTGACCTTCCATCTTTATCATTACCGCGTGACCAACGGCGAACCACAGACATTAACTCCAGCTCCTCTCTCACTGGGTCTCATAAGTGACGTCACCGGATATTTGCAGGTAGTTGTTCATTAACAATCTAATAACTTCCACTAACTACTTTACCATGCGGCACTCGAGGAGAGTGCCCACGATCGGACACCTGCACAACGAATTTCGTATGCAGCGTTTTCCTCATATCTAACTTCCCCTTAAGGTTTAGTTCCACTTGGGTCTGAATTTTGGAAAATGTATCGGGCAGGGTTAAAATGTCCCCGTTCATGAAAGAATAAACAAGATATACCATTTAACGTCCCCTCCATCTAAATGCAGTGGGCGTGATTGTTAATATACGATGACGCAAAGGGCAACGTTTTCAGAAACAACATGCTTGACAAGGGATTGGCTAATACTGGCGTATTGGTCATTTACATCCATTAACGTTAACAAATAATCTGTAACGGTTCCCGGATCTATGGAGGGAGGATTTCACTCCATCTACAGCGTCGAGGGTGAGCTGGTATACGGGGCGTTTTCTCTCGGTCTAAAGCTTTCTGCCCACCAATAACTCAGCAGTAACAACTCTGCCTCTCCACCGCTCTGTACATCTAGGGGAGAAAGTGTGCATATCGGGGCTCAGCTTGTTAGCTCTTTAACGGAGTTAACTGGCCCGTATCTGGCCGTCAATTGGCTACCGGTAGAAGGTATCTGTCACCGGGATATGCAGCGATTCTTGAAATATTTAATAATTTCCACGGTTTCACCTCGAAAAGATGGTGCATTGGGGGTCATTTATGTCAAAGACTATTCACCTCTATAAACGGTGGAGCTGCGTAGGATGGCTCAATAGGCCTGTAAATGTTGAGCGAACACTTTACCGGATTCGGAACAAAGCTCCTCTCTGTCTAAGCCTCTCCTGAACATATTAAATTCCTGTTGTTCTTTAAATTCGCCTCGAAAATACCCTCCCTTTAGGCCTATTGTGTCCGATACAATCCGTAGAACCCTCGACTTTCCAGTGTCGTGTACATTAAGGTTTAAATCCTTAGCCCCGAGATTCCCACCAAAACGTGCCTTTGTCCACCCTCCTCTTGAAAACGGAGTAAGAGTCTGCGCGCAGACCAGTCAAATAAACAAAGCAACGCGACGCACTGAATCCAACGCCGGTCTCTTTGGTCGTTGACTACCCATCTCTCTTGTAAAACAAATGTATCCCAATAGAAAGGTCACATATCCATGAAATTTTTTTCAAAAAAGTATTATTAGGAGAGATTCTTACACAGCGAGCCCTCTCCACCTCACCACAGTTTCGAGATTTTCTGATCCGCCCAAAGCTCTCGGAGGAGGTGACGGAAATCTCTTTCTTATTAAGAGAGGAGGAGTCATAGAATATCAGCGACGACATTCATTTCTGTGGTCTAGAGCGGACACCGTGTGTTGCTAGTTATACATTGCCTATATTACTCCGTGTAAAAATAAGGATCCTATAGTAGATATTTCACGTGTTGTTTAGAATTTCCACTCACGTTAGATATGAAGAATACTGACGTGGGTTTGGACAATTTACTACCCGAAATGCCTAGCTATGTATTAAAGGACAACGGTACGGCTGTTAATGCAAAACGCAGGAAAGTAGCTAAAGAAAAAGTCAACCTTCATAGCAGTAAATAAATGTTTCACACCAGTCATTTCTGATACACAACTGACAGAAGTCCTAATAAGACCTTCACATGGGATATTGGCTATGGCTAAACTCAAGGTTAACACGTGACCCTCTCAAGACTGGGCAAAGAAACACACCTCAAAACGTGAATTCCGCCAATTGCCATCATATTCATTACACAAGTGACAGTATTACGTTAAAAAAACAGTGTCCAATGCGCAGAGATCAAAAACGGTTTCCAACACCATGCGACAGCATTCTGTAAGATTTTACCGCTTTACTGAATCTATGATAAACCTTTGGGAAAGCAAATATGGCCTACGGGTCAAAATTGACAAATTATACGACAGTATGCACATTTAGGGTTCCAATGTCCCGATGATAATGATGGTACCATATCATCAATCTGCATATATGCCATACTATGTAACGGATGTCCAAATGGCTAGCGGCACCACCACCTAACTAGCTAGCCATTTCACATCCGTTACACTTACATTTCCCTATGTTCCACCTTATTTTCTCGCACATAGCTCTAGTATACAAATGCTAGGGTGATGAAAATTGCGGTGACAAATTTCGCTGGGAAGGATGAAACACTATTGAGAAAGTGTGGGGCGGAAAGCATTCAATTCATCACGTCAGAAGGAATTGAACGCCCTCCGCGCGAACCTTTAATTTTACAGAAGATTAACACATCTCCTTCAGCACCCAGGACAAGCCAAATCTCCCGCCCTGTATGAAGCCCAGGAGGCCCAAGGCATAGTGGCAAAAAACAAATCCATTGTGATAACTTCTGAAGTGGTGGGCTCTTTTCAAAGGTAAGAGGAACTTTGGAAAATCCAGTTATACTTTGAACTATCGGGGAGATCAAAGGGAGTAATTCATGAAGGCAAACTTCGAATAGGCAAATAGGGCTCGTTATAGTATAGATCTTACCTGTTCACTTGGGGTAATGTTCTGAGTTGCCTGTCAAACGTGTCATTGTCCATTAATACATGAATTCAGTTCTGGCAATTGCAGGTGGGATCGTTGCGGGGGAAAACCACTACGTCACTCATTCAGTGTGTCTGAGTTTGAAAACACACGTCCATACTGCTGGGAGTAGATTAGAGGTAAGACAGCTTCCCGTCAGGGTGTGTGGTGGATCACTGGGGGCGCCTACCTTTTTGAAAACTGGTCGTCTGTCCTGAAGCATTTTTACAGCGATATAAACTGGATAGGCTCAGGGAAAAAATATCACTTGAACGGGAGCAATGGGCGATCCAGCAAATACAGGGTTTAAATCGAGAGAAGCCTCTCGTCCTTCCTCTGTACGTTTTGGAAATGAGTCTGATTTCACGCACCTTTCAACACCACTACGTTCAATAGACACGGTCCCGCTGACCAGTGGAGGTTCTCCGGTCGTACTCAGAAAACCAACACCACAACGGTGGATTTCAGGTCATTGTCACTCGTTCGCCTCCTTAGTTCTTAGTTCCTCCCGGTGCTGGGTTCGATTCGGAAGAGGTTGGTTACCCTTGGGCTCAAGATGGATAAGAAAGCAGCCGCATTGTAGCCCCAGAGTCCGGGAAGTCTACAGCCCTGCATCTTGGCCACCAAAGTAGCCGCTCAGCAGGAATAGGAATGTTCTCATTGTTAACGGAGCCGGATCAGAATAGGCGCGCGAGAATCCCCAGGACTGTTGTCATTCTCATCCAGAATAAAAACGTTCACCAGTCACGTGCTGCTGCTGAGCGGAGGAATTCCAGAGTTGTAGCCTGAAACCTTTAAACTGGAACGTTTTATGTTCCTCATAGTTAAAAGCTGAAGACCTACTTATCTCCTGTATCTGAGGTTTATATTTACAGGAAGATGATATTGAAACAGCTTGTGTCTAATAATGAATACGTCATCTTGCATTTTTCATCTGAATCTGGGATCAACAAGCAGACATCGTATAAATGACGTCACTACCGGACTGTTCCCTCTTTGGACATAAATAATTTATAATGGGTTCTGAGAAGCCGAGGAGCCCTTGGTCATTCACATCCAAAACGCCCGCACAGTAATAACGGTGGTGCGGAGAGAGGCCACGAGGGCGTCCCAGCATCCGTACTGTGACAGTGGACATTGTCTGAGCATGCTGGCTCTCTTCACGAGGCCCGTCTACGCACTAACCGAAAAATAGTTTTTATAGTTTCGACTTAGTTTAAAAGCGGAACAGAGCGCAACAAGGTTTCACGTTGGTGAGGCCGGTTTTTCCTCCATGCTTTATCTATCCCTAGGTTACCAAGGCGAACCAACTGTCCCATTTCACTATTCCTCTTTCCTCACTGGGTCATAAGTGAGTCCACGGAGACTTCAGGGGGCATTGGTCGTTTGGGACATCAATAACTTCTACGAACACTTTAGATAACCACAACTGGCGGGGTGAGGGACGCTTGGGGTCAGTTGCTTCACCCGGGATTTCATACGCAGCGCATTGTTGCATTGATCAAATTTATTCCGGCCTTTTTACAAAAGGTTGTTTTTTGTTTTTTCCCAATTTATTCCCCAAGTGGGTCTGATTAGGGCAAATATATCAACAGGATTCAGATTCCCGACCGCTCCTTAACGAATTGGAATTACACAGTTTAACCTATGTAGTCCTTCAGTCTAAATTCCAAGGTAAGCAGCTGAGTTTTAAGACTGTGGTCCCAAAAGGTATATTCTCAAGCACACTGACCTTATACAGGCGGCTTGCTAAAATGAGGGTGAATATCATTAGAATCTATGACAATTACAACAATAGCAGCGTTTCCGGATTGTGGAGGTTTTCCTTCCATCTACAGCGGTCAGTGTGAGCTGATCACAGGCTGTTCTCTCGGTCTAAGCTTCTGCAGCACTAACTCCAGCGGACACACTCTGCTCTCCACCGCTCTGTACATCCAGGAAAAGTGTTCATTCGGGCTCAGCTTGTAGCTCTTACCGAGTTACTGCCGGTATCTGGCTCATTCGCTATTGGTAGTGGGTATCGCTCGCCGGGTATAAGATTTCAGATATGTTTAAAGTAGCAACCTTTTTATGAATGACGGAGAATTGTCATTGATGTCTAAATATTCACCTCAATGCGGTGGAGAGCATAGGATGGGCTGCAATATGCCCTATATTTAGAGGAAGAGCACTTTACCGTATTCGGACAAAGCTCCTCTCTGTCTAATCTCTCGTTAACGAACAGTACTCCTGTTTTCAGATTCGCATCAAAATACATCTTACTATGTCCCGATACAATCCTTAGACCCCTCGACTCCAGTTCCTGTACTTTAAGGTTTAAATCCTTAGCGAGATTCCCCACAAACGTGCCTTTGTCCACCTCCTCTGAAACGGAGTAAGAGATCTGCGCTGCAGACCAGTCAAATAAACAAAGCAACGCGACGCACTGAATCCAAACGCGTTCTCTTTGTCTTCGACGACCCATCGCTGCTTGTACAAAGTCAATTAATCCAATAGAAAATATTCACATATCAATGAAACCTAAAAAAAATACTAATAATCAGTTAGAGAGATCCTGTACACAACCCCGCCCTCTCAGTCTCACCACCATTCGAGTGTCTCTTGACAAAGGCGCTCGAGACTGGTGACTCTATTCTCTTTATCATTCAGAGAGGAGGAGTCATAGAATATCAAATTCTGTGGTCTATAGCGACATCGTGTGTTGTTCATAGCCTATATTACTCATGTAATATAAGAGTGTATATTATTTGACTAGTTAGAATACGGAGGTAAACTCCAGTGGAGTCTCGTGTTGGACATCCGCTACACGGAATGACTATGTCTTTATTAAAGGACAAGCGTTCTATTCAATGCAAAACACGGGGAAAGTAGCCAACGAAAGGTCAACCCAATATAATGAAACAAATGTTCAGATGGTCATGTTCTGATAACATTGACAGAAGCTAGAACAATTAACGAGGAGTAAAGACCGAAGGGATATCGATATGCAAAGCTCAAGGGGTTAACAGTGTGATGCGCTCTAGACTGCAAAGTGAGAAAAACGTTGCATCCATTCCATTACACCAGTGACAAGCATTCGTCTAAAGAGAACACTGCTCCCATCAGCGGAGAGCAAAAACGGTTTCAGCACCATGGAAAGCACCCGGTAAGCTTTCACCGCTTACTGAACATAGTCCGTTGGAAACAAATGCGGTTGACATGGATACACAATAGGCATATGTACCTTTAGGCTGATAATGTCAATAGCGGTTGTGTAGCCTATATCATCAATCTGAAAAATTATGCATCTGTATATTTCCCATACGTTGAAATGATAATATTGCCTTTATCAAACGGTGTAACGTGAACCCTCCTGAATATGTATTGATATAAATTCAGACACTTGAGCAATCACATTTAAGAAAATGTGAATTATGAGGAAAGTTCTGCATATGCAAATTCGTGTGCAGGCGACAAGACCTACCCTTCTAGAGACCCTACTCATCCACCCAGCTAGTGGGACCGATGCAACACGAGGGAAACCTCTAGTGGACATTTATTGATTTGAATGACAATTTCCCCAGAAATCATGTGACGTACCTCAATGACCCCCCGTGAAAGAGGATGCTGAGATAGGACCAGTGGTCGCCTTGTGACAGTCAGATAAGAATGCTGGTTAAACAATGCTCATTGAACAGTAAACTGTTGGGCCAGTGCCCCTTAAATGAAATTGAATTATAAAAAACGATTATTCATTAGGGTTGATGGCCTCTTGACAGAGAGTGCTACTCCAGTACAATGTACCCATCAAAGCTACGCATGAACGGACATCGCCTCTCTCCAGCACCCAGAGTTTACTGTCAGACGTTCTGATGTGAATGACAAACGCGCTCCTCGCTCTCAAATCAAATATTAATGTATGTGAAAGAGAACAGTCCCCCGGAAGGTGACTCATTTATAAGATGTCTGCTTTTGAATCCAATTCAGATGAAAATGCAAAGATGAACGTATTAGTTCTATGTAAAAAAGTGTTTCAATGTATCATCCAGCTGTAAATAAAACTCCGAAACAGGAGATATATGTCAGTTTCCAGTTTTATACATTATGAGGAGCTAAAAAGTCCAGTTTACAAGTTCAGGCTACCCGATCCTGGTATTCCCGTCGCTCCCAGCCCAGCAACTGTGACTATGTGAACGTTTTTATTCGGGATAGAAATATGAAACAGTTCTGGGATTCTCGCCGCCCCTATTCTGAGCACGGCACCGTTAACACTGAAATTCCTATTCTGCTGAAGCGGGCTACAGCTTTTGTGCCGAAGTGATCAGGTGCTAGACTCCGCATCTGGCTACAATTGCCCGCTGCCTTCTATCACAATTGGTGAGCCCGAGAGGTGGGAAACCCAGCCCTCTTCCCCGAATTCGGAACCCAGCGCAGGGGACTAAGGACTAAGAGGAAGAATGAGTGACCCAATGACCTGAAACTCCCAACTACGTTGATCGCTGTTGGTTTCTATTAACCGGAGAACCCTCACTGTCAGCGACTGTGTCATGACGTAGTGTTTGAAAGTACAGGTGAAATCCAGGACTGAATCCAGGAAAGCGTACCAAGAAAGGAGGAGAGCCCTTCTTCTGATTTAAACCTTGTATTGCTGATCGCCCATTGCCCTCGGTCTGTCAGTATATTTCCCCTGAGGCCTATCAGTTTAATAGCCCCTGTAAAAGGCTTCAGGGACAGGACCCCACCATTTAAAAGGTTACCCGGCGCCCCAGTCATCACCACACACCCCCTAACGGGAAGCTGGTCTTACTCTAAATCTACTCAGCAGATATGACGTGTGTTACAGCTCAGACCACCAACCTGTAAGAGTGACCGTAGTGGTTTTCCCGCACCCCCTTATCCACCTGCAGGATGCAGAAACTGATTCTAGTATTAATGGAAATGACCCACCGGTTTGACAGGACCCCTCAACATTACCCCAACTCAAAAACAGGTGAGATATCTCCTACATAAACTAACCCTATACATCGTGCCCCCTTGAAACATATTTGTTTTACTCGCTTTGAACTCTCAGTCAAAAAATATTGCTTTCCCCCAAAGTTGCTATTACCGTTGATAACATCCCTTCCACTCAAAAATTTATATTGCCCTTTGTTTTTCACTGCGTGAAGGGCCCTCCTGGCCTTCCATAAAGGAGTGTTGCTGTCCCCATGTTTTCTGAAAGGACCGCCAAAACTTCCAGAAGGCTGGCGTTTCATTGTGGCCCCTAAC
>NC_036846.1:190398-207584 GCF_002910315.2 Salvelinus sp. IW2-2015
ATTAAGGTTTAAATCCTTAGCGAGATTCCCCACAAACGTGCCTTTGTCCACCTCCTCTGAAACGGAGTAAGAGATCTGCGCTGCAGACCAGTCAAWTAAACAAAGCAACGCGACGCACTGAATCCAAACGCTTTCCCTTTGTCTTCGACGACCCATCGCTGCTTGTACGAAACGTATTATCCCAGAAATAGAAGTGGCATGTCCATTAAAACCACAAAAACCCGTCAAGTAAGAGATCCACACAACCACCCAGCCCTCTTCCTCTCACCACTATTCGAGTGTTTCTCTTGACAAAGCGCTCCGGACACGTGACGGTGTTTTTTTTTTCCATTCAGAGAGGAGGAGTCATAGAATATAAGTGACCACTCTCCCATTCCTGGTCTATAGCGACACCATGTGTTACTTGTTTGATTTTAATTCAACGTTTTATACCACATCCTTAACTTACTGTGATAGTAGCAAGCAAATAGCAAATATGACTGTATACGTATCCAGTGGCCAATGTTGTATCAACTGTGAATCAACCACATGATAGAGTCCAGTTTGAATACAGGTGCTCAGGTTGGGACGCGTAAAAAGGCAAACACTGGGCAACAATTAAAATGAGTATCAATAGTAATTTAAAGTCGTGGTGATAAAGGTAAAGGTTAGTAATGAGGACAGCTGTCAAAGAATCAGGTAACCAAATACAGGAGTCCCTATTGATCGCCCATATAGAAAACTGCCAGATTGAATGTTCCTGGGGAAGACAAAGCACAGAGCTAAAAAGACATTTCAAACCAACTTTCTACATCACTTGAAAATGTCCATTCCACTTTCAACGATTAAAAGTATCGATCCGAAAAGGCCTCTGTCCCTCGAAACCAAAGAACGCTAACTGTTTCAGCACCACGGAGAGCGTCTGTGCTTTCAAAGCGATGTTCTTTTGCACATTTCCTCTCAATTTACTCCCAGAAATATTCTTATACGATATTAAAAACTAAATTGGCCATGCAAACATTTGTATGATAACTCTGAAACCGTTTGATAAATGTCTGTCGTTATCGCATAAAACTGCAATAACAAAGCTGGAGTTTAAAAGACATTTACACATTCGTAACGGGTATTACTCTTACCTTGTCGTGGTTGGGTAACGTTTGAGTCCTGTCAAACGTGTCATTTCCATTAATACTGATCAGTTCTGCATCTGCAGGTGGATACGGTGCGGGGAAAACCACTACGTCACTCTTNTAGGGCGCGAGAATCCCAGGACTGTTGTCATTCTCATCCAGAATAAAAACGTTCACAGTCACGTTGCTGCTGAGCGGAGGAATACCAGAGTCTGTAGCCTGAACTTTAAACTGGAACTTTTTTATCTCCTCATAGTTAAAAGACTGAAGACTGACTATATCTCCTGTTTCTGAGTTTATATTTACAGCTGATGATATTGAAACACTTTTATCTAATAATGAATACGTCATCTTTGCATTTTCATCTGAATCTGGATCAAAAGCAGACATCMTATAAATGACGTCACCTACCGGACTGTTCTCTTTCACATAAACATTAATAATTGATTCTGAGAAGCGAGGAGCGTTGTCATTCACATCAGAAACGTCTACAGTAATAACTCTGGTGCTGGAGAGAGGCGGAGTCCCTTCATCCGTAGCTTTGATGGTGACATTGTACTGAGTAGCACTCTCTCTGTCAAGAGGCCCATCAACCACTAATGAATAATCGTTTTTATAATTCAATTTCAATTTAAAGGGCACTGGCCCAACAAGTTTACTGTTAATGAGGCCATTTTTACCACCATCTTTATCTGTGACTGTCACCAAGGCGACCACTGTCCCTATCTCAGCATCCTCTTTCACGGGGCTCATGAGTGACGTCACATGTATTTCTGGGAAATTGTCATTCAAATCAATAACTTCCACTAATAGTTTCCCGTGTGCACTACGGGGTGATGAGCCTTGGTCTGTCGCCTGCACACGAATTTCATATGCAGGACTTTCCTCATAATTCACATTTCCCTTAACTGTGATTGCTCCAGTGTCTGAATTTATATCAAACATATCAGAGGGGTTCACGTTACCACGTTTGATAAAGGAATATACAACTTTACCGTTGACTCCCTCATCTACATCTGTGGCATTTAGCTGAATCACCTTAGTTCCGAACGGAACATTTTCATTAACGCGAACCATGTACAGCGGCTTACTGAACGTGGGTGAATTATCATTGGCATCAATTACGTTCACTATTATCAGCAACGTCCCAGATCGTGGAGGTTTTCCTCCATCTACAGCGGTCAGTGTGAGRTGGATCACAGGCTGTTTCTCTCGGTCTAAAGCTTTCTGCAGCACTAACTCAGCAGACACACTCTGCTCTCCACCGTTCTGTACATCTAGGGAGAAGTGTTCATTCGGGCTCAGCTTGTAGCTCTTTACCGAGTTACTGCCCGTGTCTGAATCGATTGCTATCGGTAAAAGATATCGCTCGTCTGTGGATGATGATTCAGAAATGTTGAATGAATATAATTTTTCAAGGAAAGATGGTGCATTGTCATTAACGTCTAAAATATTAACCTCAATGCGGTGGAGCTGCGTAGGATGGCTCAATATGGCCTGTATGTTTACCGAACACTTTACCGTATTCGGACAAAGCTCCTCTCTGTCTATTCTCTCGTTAACGAACAGTACTCCTGTTTTCAGATTCGCATCAAAATATCTCTTACTATGTCCAGATACAATCCTTAGACCCCTCGACTCCATCCTTACTTTAAGGTTTAAATCCTTAGCGAGATTCCCACAAACGTCCTTTGTCCACCTCTCTGAAACGAAAGAGACTAAAGCATTGCGCTGCCAGACCAGTCAACATAAACAAAAGCACGCGACGCCTGAAACCAACCGCTTCTCTCTTGTTTTCGCGACCATCTGCTTGTACAAGTCAATTAATCCAATAAAAATATTTCACATATCAATGAAACCTAAAAAATACTAATAATCATTTAGAGAGATCTCTGTACACAACCCCGCCCTCTCAGTCCTCACCACCATTCGAGTCGTCTCTTGACAAAGGCGCTCGAGACTGGTGACTCTATTCTCTTTATCATCAGAGAGGAGGAGGTCAGGGAATATCAAAATTCTGTGTGTTATGAGCGACATCGTGTGTTTTCATAGCTATATTACTTCATGTAATATAGAGTTATTTATTGACTAGGTTAGATACGTGAGGTAAACTCCAGTGAGTCCTCGTCGTTGGACATGCGCGTACACGAATGCATATGTCTTCCATTAAGGACAAGCTCTATATCAATTGCAAACAACGGGGAACACTAGCAACGAGAAAAGTCAAAACCCAATATAATGAAACAAATGTTCAAAGGTCATGTTCTGAATACATACAGAAGCTAGAACAATTAACGAGGAGTAAAGACCAAGGATAGTCGATCTGCAAAGCTCAAGGGTTAACAGTTGATGCGTCTAGACTGCAAAGTGAGAAAAGAACGTTGCACCTTCATACACCGTGACAACATCGTTCTAAAGAGAACACTCTCTCCCATCAGACGGAGAGCAAAACGGTTTAAGCACCATGAAAAGCACCCGTTAAGCGATTCATCCGCTTACTGAACATTAGTCGTTGGAAATAATATGCGGTTGACAACTGATACACAATAGGCATTATGTTACCTTTAGGTGATAATGTCCATACGTTCTTTGTGTAGCCTATACATCAATCTGAAAAATTATTGCATCTGTATATATTTCCCATACGTTGAATAATTCCTGTCTTTTTTCTCACTTATACCACTAATACTTACGACTTCTGGTAGTCACATGGAAGATCGCTCAGCTCTGAAGTTTAGCGCCTTCAAACCATGACAGCAACCACTCCCTTTGTTAAAGCAGGAGGCCATTCACACAGTGAAAAAACAAAGCCAATATTTAAAAATTCTCTTGAGTGAAAGAGTTATCAAGTAATAGCAACTTTGAAAGCCAATTATTCTTGACTGAGAGTTCAAAGAGTAAAACAAATATCGTTTCAACGTCAAGACTGTATAGGTTGTTATTAGAGATCTCACCTTTCTTGGTTGGAATGTTTGATCCGTCAAACGTGTCATTTCCATTAATACTGATCAGTTCTGCCTGCAGGTGGAACTGTGCGGGGGGAAAACCACTTACGTCACTCTTCAGTGTGTCTGAGCTGTAACACGGCATACTGCTGAGTCAGATTTAGAGTAAGACCAGCTCCCGTCAGGGTGTGTGATCACTGCAGCGCCGTACCTTTTAAACTGTCGTCCTGTCCTGAAGCCATTTTACGCTATTAAACGATCAGCTCAGAAAAAATATCACGACACCGAGGCAATGTCGATCACAAATAAAGTTTAAAATCAGAGAAGCTCTCCTGGCCTTTCTTGTACGTTTCTGGATCAGTCTATTTCACCTTGTTACTTTCACAACACCATCTCAATAAGACACATCGCTGCATAGTTCTCCTTATCAGAAACCAACACGGACCAACGGGAGTTTCAGGTCATTGTCACTCATTCTCCTCTTATCTCTATTCCCCCTGTCTGATTCCATTCGGAAGAGCTGTTCCCTTGGCTCAAATGTGATAAGAAGGCAGCGCATTGAGCCGATCTGCGTTCTACAGCCCTGATCTTGCCACAAAGTTAGCCCGCTTCAGCAGAATAGGAATGTTCTCAGAGTTAACTTGCCGGTTCAAATAGGCGCGAGAATCCCAGGACTGTTGTCATTCTCATCCAGAATAAAAACGTTCACAGTCACGTTGCTGCTGAGCGGAGGAATACCAGAGTCTGTAGCCTGAACTTTAAACTGGAACTTTTTTATCTCCTCATAGTTAAAAGACTGAAGACTGACTATATCTCCTGTTTCTGAGTTTATATTTACAGCTGATGATATTGAAACACTTTTACCTAATAATGAATACGTCATCTTTGCATTTTCATCTGAATCTGGATCAAAAGCAGACATCTTATAAATGACGTCACCTACCGGACTGTTCTCTTTGACATAAATATTAATAACGGGATCTGAGAAGCGAGGAGCGTTGTCATTCACATCAGAAACGTCTACAGTAATAACTCTGGTGCTGGAGAGAGGCGGGGTCCCTTCATCCGTGGCTGTGATGGTGACATTATACTGAGTAGCGCGCTCCCTGTCCAGATGCCCGTCTACCACTAACGAATAATCGTTTTTGTGGTTCGACATCAGTTTGAAAGGAACAGAGCCAACAAGTTTACTGTTACTGAAGCCATTTTTACCTCCATCTTTATCTGTGACTGTCACCAAGGCAACCACGGTCCCTATGTCAGCATCCTCCTTTACTGGGTTCATTAACGACGTCACAGATATTTCGGGAGCATTGTCATTGATATCAATAACTTCTACCAACACTTTAGAATAACCACTGCGGGCCGAAGGGCCTTGGTCCGTCGCTTGCACACGTAGCTCATATGCTGCATTTTCCTCGTGATCTAAATTCGCATTTACAGTAATCTCACCACTTTGTGGATCTATGGAGAACATGTCTGCATAGTTCACATTTCCACGCTTCATAAAGCTATATACAATGTCAGCGTGCGGACCCTCGTCTAAATCGGTAGCCTCTAACTTCAATAGTTGTGTCCCTAAAGATACATTTTCATTAACACGGACCTTGTAGAGTGATTTGCTAAATGTTGGCGAGTTATCATTGACATCTATTACGTGAACAATGATTTGTGACGTCCCGGATCTGGGAGGTTTTCCACCATCTACAGCGGTCAATGTGAGCTGGATAACGGGCTGTTTCTCTCGGTCTAAAGCTTTCTGCAGCACTAACTCAGCAGACACACTCTGCTCTCCGCCGCTCTGTACATCCAGAGAGAAGTATTCATTCGAGCTCAGCTTGTAGCTCTTTACCGAGTTACTTCCCGTATCTGCGTCATTCGCTATAGGTAGAGGGTATCTCTCACCGGGCGAAGAAGATTCAGAAATATTAAATGTATGATACTGTTCAAGGAATGACGGTGCATTGTCATTTACGTCAAGAATATTTAGTGAAAATATTTCACATATCAATGAAACCTAAAAAAATACTAATAATCAGTTTAGAGAGATTCTGTACACAACCCCGCCCTCTCAGTCTCACCACCATTCGAGTGTTCTTGACAAAGGCGCTCGAGACTGGTGACTCTATTCTCTTTATCATTCAGAGAGGAGGATCATAGAATATCAAATTCTGTGTGTTATAGCACATCGTGTGTTGTTCATAGCTATATTACTCAGTAATATCAGAGTGTATATATTGACTAGTGTTAGAATACGGAGGTAAACTCCAGTGGAGTCTCGTGTTGGACATCCGCTACACGAATGATATGTCTTTATTAAAGGACAAGCGTTTCTATTCAATTGCAAACAACGGGGAAATAGCCAACGGAAAAGTCAACCAATATAAGAGAACAAATGTTCAGAGGTCATGTTCTGATATACATTACAGAAGCTAGAACAATTAACGAGGAGTAAAGACCAGGGATAGTCGATATGCAAAGCTCAAGGGTTAACAGTGTGATGCGGTCTTAGACTGCAAAGTGAGAAAACGTTGCACCATTCATACACCAGTGACAAGCATTCGTCTAAAGAAACACCTGCTCCCATCAACGGAGAGCAAAAACGGTTTCAGCACCATGGAAACACCCGGTAAGCTTTCACCGCTTACTGAACATTAGTCCGTTGGAAAAAATGCGGTTGACATGGATACACAATAGCATATGTTACTTTAGGCTGATAATGTCAATACGCTTTGTGTAGCCTATACATCAATCTGAAAAATTATGCATCTGTTATATTTCCCATACGTTGAATAAGTTCCTGTCTTTTTTCTCACTAACCCTAATATTACGACTTCTGGGGTAGTGCATCATGGAAACGCTCAGCCTCTGACAGTTAGCGCACTTAGAACCATGGCAGCAACCACTCCTCTCTTAGAAGCCAGGAGGCCATTCAACAGGTGAAAAAAAAGCCAATATTTAAAAATTCTCTCTGAGTGGAAGGAGTTATCGTAATAGCAACTTTGAAAGCCAATTATTCTTTGACTGGAGAGTTCAAAGAGTAAAACAAATATCGTTTCAAGTAGACTGTATAGGTTGTTATCTAGAGATCTCACTTTCTTGGTTGGGTAATGTTTGAGTCCTGTCAAACGTGTCACTTTCCATTAATACTGATCAGTTCTGCATCTGCAGGTGGAACGTGCGGGGGAAAACCACTACGTCACTCTTCAGTGTGTCTGAGCTGAACACGCGCATACTGCTGAGTAGATTTAGAGTAAGACCAGCTCCCGTCAGGGTGTGTGATCACTGGCGCCGTACCTTTTAAACTGTCGTCTGTCCTGAAGCATTTTACAGCATTAAACTGATAGGCTCAGAAAAATATCACGACACCGAGGCAATGCGATCAGCAAATAAAGTTTAAATCAGAGAAGCTCTCCTCCTTTCTTGTACGTTTCTGGATAGTCTGGATTTCACCTGTACTTTCACAACACCATACATCAATAGACACAGTCGCTGACAGTGAGGGTTCTCCGTTATCAGAAACCAACACGACCAACGGGTGAGTTTTCAGGTCATTGTCACTCATTCTCCTCTTATCTCTAGTTCCCCCGTCTGTTCCGATTCGGAAGAGTGGTTCCCTTGGCTCAAATGTGATAAGAAGCAGCGCATTGTAGCCAGAGTCGGTCTACAGCCCTGATCTTGCCACAAAGTAGCCCGCTTCAGCAGAATAGGGAATGTTCTCAGAGTTAACTTGCCGGTTCAAATAAGTGAGGGTTCTCCGTTATCAGAAACCAACACGACCAACGGGTGAGTTTTCAGGTCATTGTCACTCATTCGCCTCTTAGTCCTTAGTTCCCCGGTACTTGTACCAATTCGGAAGAGGTTGGTTCCCTTGGGCTCAGAGATGTGATACGAAAGCAAAGCATTGTAGCCAGAGTCGGAGTCTACAGCCCTGATCTTGGCCACAAAGTAGCCCGCTTCAGCAGAATAGGGAATGTTCTCATTGTTAACGGATCCGAGCTCAGAATAGGGCGCGAGAATCGCAGGTCTGTTGTCATTCTCATCCAGAATAAAAACGTTCACAGTCACGTTACTGCTGAGCGGAGGAATACCTGAGTCTGTGGCCTGAGCTTTGAAATGGAAAGTTTGTATCTCCTCATAGTTAAAAGACTGCAGGCAGACTATATCTCCTGTATCTGAGTTTATATTTACAGATGATAATATTGAAACACTTTTATCTAATAATGAATACGTTACTTTTGCATTTTCATCTGAATCTGGATCAAAGGCAAATATTGTTTTAATAACGTCACCTACCGGACTGTTCTCTTTGACATAAATATTAATAATGGGTTCTGAGAAGTGAGGAGCGTTGTCATTCACATCAGAAACGTGTACAGTAATAACGCTGGTGCTGGAGAGGGGCGGGGTCCCTTCATCGGTAGCTGTGATGGTGATATTATACCGAGAAGCACTCTCTCTGTCAAGATGCCCATCGACCACTAAAGAATAATAGTTCTTGTAGTTCGACTTTAGTTTAAAAGGAACAGACCCAGGAAGTTTACAGTTGGTGATGCCATTTTTACTACTATCTTTATCTGTCACTGTCACCAAGGCGACCACTGTCCCTATCTCAGCATCCTCTTTCACTGGACTCATGAGTGACGCCACTAAGATTTCTGGGGCATTGTCATTGACATCAATAACATCAACTAACACTTTACCATGTGCACTGCGAGGTGAATGCCCTCGGTCCATCGCCTGAACTCGAATCTCAAATGCAGGACTATCTTCATGATCCAAATTTCCCTTGACTGTAATTTCACCAGTGTCTGAATTGATGGCAAACATGTTTGAGGGGTCCAGATTTCCACGTTTTAAGAAAGAATACACTATCTCACCATTTACGCTCTCGTCTAAATCTGTTGCAGTGAGAGTTAATATATTTGTCCCAAAACGCGCATTTTCATAAACACGAGCTTTATAAAGCGGCTTAGAAAATACTGGAGAATTGTCATTAACATCAATTACGTTAAGAACGATAAGTAACGTCCCGGATCTTGGAGGTTTTCCTCCATCTACAGCGGTCAGTGTGAGCTGGATAACGGGCTGTATCTCTCGGTCTAACGCTTTCTGCAGCACTAACTCAGCAGACAGACTTTGTTCACCGTCGCTCTGTACATCCACGGAGAAGTGTTCATTCGGGCTCAGCTTGTAGCTCTTTACCGAGTTACTGCCCGTATCTGCGTCATTTGCAATCGGTAGCATATATCGCTCGCCCGGCGTTGAAGACTCAGAGATGTTAAATGTGTGGGATTTTTCAACAAAAGATGGTGTGTTATCATTAATATCTAAAATATTAACCCCAATACGATGCAAAAGGACAGGGTGGCTTAATATGGCTTCGATATTCAAAGAGCACTTTATCGTATTCGGACAAAGCTCCTCTCTGTCTATTCTCTCGTTAACGTAAAGAATCCCTGTTTTTAAATTCGCCTCAAAATACATCTTACTATTTCCGGAAACAATCCTTAGACCCCTCGACTCCAGTTCGTGTACATTAAGGTTCAAATCCTTAGCGAGATTCCCCACAAACGTGCCTTTGTCCACCTCCTCTGAAACGGCGTAAGAGATCTGCGCTGCAGACCAGTCAAACAAACAAAGCAACGCGACGCACTGAATCCAAACGCTTTCTCTTTGTCTTCGACGATCCATTGCTGCATGTATAAAAACAACTGAATCCAATAAGTAAGGGTCATGTATCCATCAAAACCCGAAATATTCCGTTAAATGTCGGACATTCTGTACACAGTTCAGCTCTCTCCGTCTCATCACAACTCGACCGTTTCTCTTCACAACGCGCTCTGACAGTGACACAATTCTGTATTTTCCTTCAGAGGAGGAGTATAAAACATATTTGACTTCGCTGCTTTCCGTGGTCTATAGTGACACCCTGTGTTACGTGTTCGATTCCATGTCTTTTTATGTAATATATAGTTGACCTATTGTGATAGTAGTGAGCAAAATAGCAAAGATCACTGTGTGTAACCGACGACCAATGTAGTCTCAAATCTGAATCAACTACATGATAGAGTCAACCACACCGTATAGTCGAATTCGAAAACACTTGATGAGAACTGCAAAATGTGAAATGATAAAGATGGGAACATTTAAAATGAGTTGTTATAATAGTCAGTTAGAAAATAGTGGTAATACAGTTTAGATACAAGGACAGCTGTCGCTATTTGATCGCCCATAGAAACTGCCAGATAGAATGTTAACGGGGGAGACAAAGCCGAGAGATTAAACATTTAAAATAAAATCAACTGTCTACCCACTTGACTGAATCCATTCCACTTTCAACGATGATAATAATTGATTCGAAAAGGCCTCTGCCCCTCTAAACCAAACTACACTAACCAATTTGTAAGTCGCTCTGGATAAGAGCGTCTGCTAAATGACTTAAATGTAAATGTAAATGTACACTAACCGTTTCAGCACCACGGACAGCGTCTGTACATTCACAGCGATGTTCTTTTGCACATTGGTTTATTTAAAAATAAATATTTAACCTTTAGTTAACTACGCAATTTAGTTAATAAGAATTCTTATTTACAATGACAACCTACCCCGGACAAACCCTAACCCGGACGACGTTGGGCCAATTGTGCGCCGCCCTATGGGACTCCCAATCAACGCCGGTTGTGATACAGCCTGGAAATATTGTTCCCGCAATGTATGCCAATAATATATTCTCATAAATTATCAAAAACAAAATTGACCATGCAAACACGTGGAGGCCTATAACTCTGAAACCACGATACAACAACATTTGACAAATGTCTGTAATTTTCCCAAAAAGTGCAATATCAAACTGTGCTGGGGTTTAAAAAACATTATCACATTCGTGAAGCATATTACTCTTACCTTGTCTTTGTTGGGTAATGTTTGAGTCCTGTCAAACGTGTCACTTCCATTAATACTGATCAGTTCTGCATCTGCAGGTGGATACGGTGCGGGGAAAACCACTACGTCACTCTTCAGTGTGTCTGAGTTGAAACACACGTCATACTGCTGAGTAGATTTAGAGTAAGACCAGCTCCTGTCTCTTATACACATCTAGATGTGTATAAGAGACAGGGTGAGTGGTGATCACTGGGGCGCCGTACCTTTTGAAACTGTCGTCTGTCCTGAAGCATTTTACAGCTATTAAACTGATCAGGCTCAGGAAAAATATCACTGACACCGAGGCAATGGCGATCAGCAAATACAGGTTTAAATCAGAGAAGCTCTCCTCCTTTCTTGGTACGTTTCTGTATTGAGTCTGGATTTCACCTGTACTTTCAACCACCACTACATCAATAGACACAGTCGCTGACAGTGAGGGTTCTCCGTTATCAGAAACCAACASGACCAACGGGTGAGTTTTCAGGTCATTGTCACTCATTCMCCTCTTAGTCCMDAGTTCCCCGGTGCTGGTTCCGATTCGGAAGAGGTTGGTTCCCTTGGGCTCAGAGATGTGATAAGAAAGCAGCGCATTGTAGCCAGAGTCGGAGTCTACAGCCCTGATCTTGGCCACAAAGTAGCCCGCTTCAGCAGAATAGGGAATGTTCTCAGAGTTAACGGAGCCGTGCTCAGAATAGGGCGCGAGAATTACAGGACTGTTGTCATTCTCATCCAGAATAAAAACGTTCACAGTCACGTTGCTGCTGAGCGGAGGAATACCAGAGTCTGTAGCCTGAACTTTAAAACGGAATGTTTTTATCTCCTCATAGTTAAAAGCCTGAAGGCTGACTATATCTCCTGTCACTGTGTTTATGTTGACCATTGTAGACAGCGGTACTGAGTTGCTGTTAATCTCTAAGAATGAGTAGGTCACATGACTATTTTCACTGACGTCAGCATCAACTGCAGACACGGTTTTAATGACATCGCCTATCGGACTGTTCTCTTTCACATAAACATTAATCACGGTTTCTGAGAAGCGAGGAGCGTTGTCATTCACATCAGAAACCTCCACAGTAATAACGCTGGTGCTGGAGAGAGGCGGGGTCCCTTCATCCTTAGCTGTGATGGTGACATTATAATGAGAAGCGGTCTCTCGATCAAGAGGCCCATCTACAACTAACGAATAATAGTTTTTATAGTTTGTCTCCAATTTAAAGGGGACTTTATTCTCAACTTCACAATGTACAACCCCGTTTTTGCCACCATCTTTATCGAGGACTGACACGAGAGAAATGGCAGTGCCAACCTTAACGTTCTCCTTCACTCTGTCTAAGAGTGACGTCACAGTGATCTCAGGAGCATTGTCGTTGAGGTCCACCACTTCTACCAATACTTTACAGTGTGCTGTCATCGGGGGCTGGCCTCTGTCGCTTGCCTCTACACGGATCTCAAACGCCTTTCTTTCCTCAAAGTCAATATTGCTTTTTACTGTTATAACGCCAGAGTTGGGGTCGATTTCGAATATATCTAGAATACGGTCTTGATCTTTATTCCTAAGAGAGTAGACAATCTCACTATTTGTACCTTCATCGGCATCAGTCGCGTTCACAGTGAATAGCTTTGTTCCTATGGGCACATTCTCGGGAATTTGAGTCTTATACAAAGAGCTAGTAAACACCGGAAGGTTATCATTAATATCTAAAACATGAATTACAATCTGTGACGTCCCAGACCTCTGTGGATTTCCTCCATCTATAGCGGTCAGTGTGAGTTGTATCACAGGCTGTTTCTCTCGGTCTAAAGCTTTCTGCAGCACCAACTCAGCAGACACGCTCTCTCCTCCATTGTGTATGTCAAGAGAGAAGTATTCATTACGACTAAGCTTGTATGTGCTTACAGTATTCTTACCAACATCCAAATCAGAAGCCTCTGATAAAGTGAATTTAACTCCAGGTAAAGTGTTCTCAGCGACGTTTATAGTTTGTGATTTCGCACTAAACGACGGAGCGTTATCATTAACATCTACAATAATCATTTCTAAACGGTAAAGCTTCAACGGATTGTTTATAACGGCCTCTACGATGACTGTACATTTCAGATCCTCCGCACAGAGCTCTTCTCTGTCTATTCTCTCATTCACATAGAGAACACCAGTCTTTAGATTTACCTCGAAATACTTTCTCTTCGATCCGGTGATAATCTGAAACAAACGCGACTCCAAATCCTGGACATTGAGGTTTAGATCCTTAGCGATATTTCCCACAGAAGTACCCGGGTTTACCTCCTCTGAGACGGAGTAGGAGAGCTGCCCGGACACCGCTTTGCAGTAACACTCGAGCAGCACAATAACAAGATACGTCACAATAGATATCCTTCTATTCAGTAAAGACATCATTCCATCGAAAGTGAGCTGATCATAGATCCAAAGAGAAGAATATCCGTCAAACAATCAAAGCATCGAAAAATATACGTATCAAATTCAGCTTAATCGTTACACTTATGTGTACTCCGCTTCGACCAGTCTCCCTATCGTCCTGCATCTCTCTGTAACAAAGCCCAGAGAAATCACTTCTCCCTCTGAAACTGGGAGGGGCCTCGAGACCAAATATAATATCTCAATGCCACGGTCAACAGTGACGCCAAGTGATAAATGTACGAGCTTCAGAAAATCACATTAAATTACATGACACCGAGACACAAGCTAAGCATGATGACCATACTATTCTGAACAAAAACATAAACGCAACATGCAACAATTTCAAAGATGCTACTGATTTACAGTTCATATCAGGAAATCAGTCAATTGAAATAAATTCATTAAGACCTAATCTATGGATTTCACATGACCGAACAGGGGTGCAGCCTGCAGCCATGGAGGGCATAGGCCCACTCACTTCGCAGCCAAGCCCACCCACTGGGGAGCCAGGCCCAGCCCCCCAAAACTCCTCATCAACCCCCCCTACCCCCCCTCACCACCACCACACACAACCCAGACGATCCTGCAAGTGAAGAAGCCAGAAGTGGAGGTCCTCTGAGGGCGTGGTTACATGTGGTTATATGGTTGTGAGGCCGGTTGGACCAACTGCCAAATTCTCTAAAACGACATTGAAGGCAGCTTATGGTAGAGAAATTAACATTAAATTCTCTGAAGACAGATGTGGTGGACATTCCTGTAGTCAGCATGCCAATTGCACGTTCCCTCACAACTTAAGATGTCTGTGGCATTGTGTTGTGTGACAAAATTGCACATTTTAAAGTGGCCTTTTATTGTCCCCAGCACAAGGTGCACCTATGTAATTATCATGCTGTTTAATCAGCTTCTTGATATGCCACACGTGTCAGGTGGATCGATTATCTTGACAAAGGAGAAATGCTTACTAACTAGGATGTAAACAAATTTGTGCACAACATTTTAGAAGAAAATAGCTTTTTGTGCATATGGAACATTACTGGGGTCTTTTGTTTCAGCTCATGAAACATGAGACCAACACTTTACCTGTTGTGTTTATATTTTTGTTCAGTGTATATCTGTGCTCTTGTGTAAGTTTTGTTTACTATAGCAACGTCTGCTAAACATACAAAAGCAAGCAAAAACCTCCTTTGGCTAAGAAACCTGGCAAAAGCGGACAGGACAAAAACTGGTGGGTTTCAGCACCATGGACAGCGGACACATGATCCTCTAGATAGGGAGGGGATATTGAACATTTTTGCAACTTGTTAAAGCAGTAAGATCCCAATTATTTAACTGATTATTCAAAAAAAGACAGAAAGCAAAGAACGCCGTCAGATAGACAATGGGAAGCACGCCAAAGCATACACATTTTTGGCAAAGGGATGGGATGGAAACTGATTTCTGTGTGAAATAAAACATTTATTTCTTACCTTCTCTTTGTTGGGTAATGTCTGAGTCCTGTCAAACGTGTCACTTCCATTAATACTGATCAGTTCTGCATCTGCAGGTGGATACGGCGCGGGGAAAACCACTACGTCACTCTTCAGTGTGTCTGAGTTGAAACACACGTCATACTGCTGAGTAGATTTAGAGTAAGACCAGCTCCCGTCAGGGTGTGTGGTGATCACTGGGGCGCCGTACCTTTTAAAACTGTCATCTGTCCTGAAGCATTTTACAGCTATTAAACTGATCAGGCTCAGGAAAAATATCACTGACACCGAGGCAATGGCGATCAGCAAATACAAGTTTAAATCAGAGAAGCTCTCCTCCTTTCTTGGTACGTTTCTGTATTGAGTCTGGATTTCACCTGTACTTTCAACCACCACTACATCAATAGACACAGTCGCTGACAGTGAGGGTTCTCCGTTATCAGAAACCAACACGACCAACGGGTGAGTTTTCAGGTCATTGTCACTCATTCTCCTCTTAGTCCGTAGTTCCCCGGTGCTGGTTCCGATTCGGAAGAGGTTGGTTCCCTTGGGCTCAGAAATGTGATAAGAAAGCAGCGCATTGTAGCCAGAGTCGGAGTCTACAGCCCTGATCTTGGCCACAAAGTAGCCCGCTTCAGCAGAATAGGGAATGTTCTCAGAGTTAACGGAGCCGTGATCAGAATAGGGCGCGAGAATCCCAGGACTGTTGTCATTCTCATCCAGAATAAAACGTTCACAGTACGTTGCTGCTGAGCGAGGAACACCAGAGTCTGTGGCCTGAACTTTAAACTGAATGTTTTTATCTCCTCATAGTTAAAAGCCTGAAGGCTGACTATATCTCCTGTCACTGAGTTTATATTGACCATTGTAGACAGCGGTACTGAGTGGTTTTTACTCTCTAAGAATGAGTAGGTCACATGACTATTTTCATTGACGTCAGCATCAACTGCAGACACGGTTTTAATGACATCTCTTATCGGACTGTTCTCTTTCACATAAACATTAATCACTGGTTCTGAGAAGCGAGGAGGGTTGTCATTCACATCAGAAACGCGCACAGTAACAATGCTGGTGCTGGAGAGAGGCGGGGTCCCTTCATCCGTAGCTATGATGTGGACATTGTACTGAGAAGCCCTCTCTCTGTCAAGATGCCCATCGACCACTAAAGAATAATAATTTTTATAGTTAATCTCTAATTTAAAGGGGACTTTATTCTTAACCTCGCAATGTACCAACCCATTTTTGCCACCATCTTTATCGAGGACTGACACGAGAGCAATGGCAGTGCCCACCTTTGCGTCCTCTTTCACTGTGTCTAAGAGTGATCTCACAGTAATTTCAGGGGCATTGTCGTTGAGGTCCAGAACTTCTACCAGCACTTTACAATGTGCTGCCATCGGGGGCTGGCCTCTGTCACTCGCCTGCGCACGGATCTCAAATGCAGTATGTTCTTCATAGTCAATTTTACCTTTAACTGTAATTGTCCCCGTTTTTGGCTCAATATCGAACATCTGGAGGATATGATCCTTCTCATTTTTGCTGATAGAATAAACAAGGTCACTATTCGTACCCTCATCAAAGTCTGTCGCATTTAAAGTTATGACAGTTGTTCCTATTGGCGTATTTTCAATCATACGTGTCTTGTACAATGACGTAGTGAAGACTGGAGCGTTATCATTTATATCCAGAACATGAACTATTACTTCCAATGTACCTGACCTTGCTGGGTTTCCACCATCTACAGCGGTCAGGGTGAGCAGGATCACAGGCTGCTTCTCTCGGTCTAAAGCTTTCTGCAGCACTAACTCAGCAGACACACTCTCGCCTCCTTTGTGCACCGCTAAGGAAAAATGCTGGCTCGGGCCCAGTTTGTACGTATTGAGAGCATTCTTTCCAACATCTACATCAGATGCGTCTAACAACGGAAATCGTACCCCTGGAAAAGTGTTTTCAGCAATGTCTATAGTTTGTGATTTCGCTCGGAAAGATGGAGCATTATCATTAACGTCTAAAATATAAATTTCTACACGGTAGAGTTTCAACGGATTGTTGATAACGGCCTCTACACTGACTGTACATTTCGGAGCATTTGCACAGAGCTCCTCCCTGTCGATTCTCTCATTCACATAGAGAACACCAGTCTTTAGATTTACCTCGAAATAATTCATCTTCGACCCGGTGATAATCTGAAACATACGAGACTCCAACTCCAGGACATTGAGGTTTAGATCCTTAGCGATATTTCCCACYGAAGTCCCCGGGTTTACCTCCTCTGAGACGGAGTAGGAGAGCTGCCCGGACACCGCTTCCCAGTAACACTCCA
>NC_036846.1:208715-210555 GCF_002910315.2 Salvelinus sp. IW2-2015
GCGAGCACAAGCACTAAATACTCAACAACATATATCCTATCGGTAAGACATAATTCCATCGAAGTGAGCCAAGTATAGGTCCAAAATACGAATATTTGTCAAACAATCAAAGCTTAGAGAAATATGTTTCCAATCCAGAATTTTTACACGGTAAACATTGATGTTGCCTCCGACCAGTCTCTGTCTCTCTCTCTCATTCCGCGTCTCTTTGTAACAAAGCCCCGAGAAATGTGATCAGAATAGGGCGCGAGAATCCCAGGACTGTTGTCATTCTCATCCAGAATAAAAACGTTCACAGTCACGTTGCTGCTGAGCGGAGGAACACCGGAGTCTGAGGCCTGAACTTTAAAACTGAATGTTTTTATCTTCTCATAGTTAAAAGACTGCAGGCTGACTATATCTCCTGTCACTGAATTTATGTTGACCATTGTAGACAGCGGTACTGAGTTGTTTTTACTCTCTAAGAATGAGTAGGTCACATGACAATT
The DNA here is from genome assembly GCF_002910315.2 of Salvelinus sp. IW2-2015. Taxonomy (NCBI): domain Eukaryota; kingdom Metazoa; phylum Chordata; class Actinopteri; order Salmoniformes; family Salmonidae; genus Salvelinus; species Salvelinus sp. IW2-2015. Next base: position 209,204 of record NC_036846.1, read on the forward strand.
TTCATTGACGTCAGCATCAACTGCAGACACGGTTTTAATGACTTCTCCTACCGGACTGTTCTCTTTAACATAAACATTAATCACTGGTTCTGAGAAGCGAGGAGCGTTGTCATTCACGTCAGAAACGTGTACAGTAATAACGCTGGTGCTGGAGAGAGGCGGGGTCCCTTCATCCGTAGCTGCGATGGTAACATTGTAATGAGATGCGCTCTCTCTGTCTAGAGGACCATTGACTACTAATGAATAATAGTTTTTATAGTTTGTCTCCAATTTAAAAGGGACTTTATTCTTAACCTCACAATGTACCAACCCATTTTTGCCACCATCTTTGTCGAGGACTGACACGAGAGCAATTGCAGTGCCCACCTTAGCATCCTCTTTTACTGTGTCTAAGAGTGACGTTACTGATATCTCAGGGGCATTATCGTTTATGTCTAGTACTTCAATCAACAATTTGGAGTGAGACGTCATCGGAGGGTTGGCCCCATCACTTGCTTGAAGACGGATTTCAAAAGATTTGTTTTCTTCAAAATCTATTTTTCTTTTGTTTGTAACAGWCCCAGTTTTTGTGTCCACTACAAAAATATCAGCAAAGTTGCCTTTTCCAAACTCGCTAAATGAAAAAAACACTTCACCATTTGGTCCTTCGTCTAAATCAGTAGCATTTAGTGTTATTATTGAGTTTCCAATCGGTACGTTTTCATAAACACTGGCTTTGTACAGCGATTTGCTGAAAACAGGGGGGTTGTCGTTTATGTCCAGCACATTAACTATAACAGCCATACTACCAGACTTCGGAGGGTTTCCTCCGTCTACAGCGGTCAGTGTGAGCTGGATCACAGGCTGTTTCTCTCGGTCTAAAGRTTTCTGCAGCACTAACTCAGCAGACACACTCTCTTCTCCTGTGTGTGTAGCTAGAGAAAAATATTCATTGAGACTAAGCTTGTATGTACTAACGGTATTCTTAGCAACATCCGCATCATGAGAGGATTTTAGGGGGAATTTAGCACCGGTTAACGTGTTTTCTGTTATATTGATATGTTGTGACCTCGTAGGAAAAGACGGGGAATTATCATTAACGTCTAGAATATTTATTTCTATTCGATAAAGCTTCAACGGATTGCTGATAACCGCCTCTACAAGGACTGTACATGTAAGATCCTCCGCACAGAGCTCTTCTCTGTCGATTCTCTCATTCACATAGAGAACACCAGTCTTAAGATTTACCTCGAAATACTTTCTCTTGGACCCGGTGACAATCTGAAACATACGAGACTCCAACTCCAGAACATTGAGGTTTAGATCCTTAGCGATATTTCCCACAGAAGTCCCCGGGTTTACCTCCTCTGAGA
>NC_036846.1:213320-225242 GCF_002910315.2 Salvelinus sp. IW2-2015
GTCTAAGCTTTCTGCAGCACTAACTCGGCAGACACACTACCTCCTCCTTTGTGTTTTGTATCAAGCGAGAAAGTATTCATTCGACTAAGCTTTGTATGTACTAACAGTATTCTTACCCACATCAGCATCAGAGGCCTCGACCAGCCGAATCTAAGTCCAGGTAATGTGCTCTCAGCAATGTCTAATGTTGAGAATTTATTCTAAAAAGACGGAGCATTATCATTAACGTCTAAAATGGTAATTTCTAAGACGGTAAAGCTTTCAACGGATTGTTTATAACGGCCTCTACCGCCGACGTACATTTCGCGAGACTTGCACAGAAGCTCCTCTCTGTCTATTTCTCTCATTCACATAGAGAACACCAGTCTTTAGATTTACCTCGAAATACTTCTCTTGGATCCGGTGATAATCTGAAACATACGAGACTCCAACTCCAGACATTGAGTTTAGATCCTTTAGCGATATTTCCCACAGAAGTCCCCGGGTTTACCTCCTCTTGAGACGGAGTAGGAGGAGAGCTGCCCGACACCGCTTCCCAGTTAACACTCCAACAGCACAAAGCACTAAATAGTCACAATTAGAACGCTTCTATTCGGATAAAGACATCATTTTATCGAACGTGAGCCGAGCATAGATCCAAAGAGACGATTATGCGTCAATAATCAAAGGCATCGAAAAATAATGTTTTAAAATCCAGCTGAATATTTTACGGTAAAACGCTGATGTTGGCTTTCCGACCACTCCGTTTCTCTCTCGTCCTGGGTCTCTTTGTAACAAAGCCCTGAAAAGTCTTCCCACCCTCTGAGTCTGGGAGGGGCCTCGAGACTCGAATATAATATCTTAATGTTTATGGTCAATAGTGAGCGCCAGGTGGTGAATGCACAAGCATTACACCAACTCCGAATATCACAATGACACCATCAAAACACAATATAAGCATGACGACGACACATTTATTTGCTATTTATATGAAAAAATGTCTGCTAAAATGTCTGGCTATATTATAGCAAAAAAACGTATTCACAACATTACTTCAAAAACTGGCAAAATCACGCAGGGGAAAGACTTTGATGATTTTCAGGACCATGGACAGCACCTATGTGCTTCTCTTCACAGCGCGAGAACAGTAAAACATTGAACTTTTACAGGCAAGATCTGTTATTTCATTGACATTCAAAGAGAAAGAAAGGTCAACGTCATACAAAGATATTAATAAAGAGGTACAAAAAAAGACAGTAAAAAAGTATAATTTAAAGGATATGAGACTAATTATATCTGGTTAAGTGAAACTATGTTCCTTACCTTGTCTTTGTTGGGTAATGTTTGAGTCCTCTGCTCAACGTGTCATTTCCATTAATACTGATCAGTTCTGCATCTGCAGGTGGATACGGTGCGGGGAAAACCACTACGTCACTCTTCAGTGTGTCTGAGCTGAAACACACGTCATACTGCTGAGTAGATTTAGAGTAAGACCAGCTCCCGTCAGGTGTGTTGTGATCACTGGGCGCCGTACCGTTTGAAACTGTCATCTGTCCTGAAGCATTTTACAGCTATTAAACTGATGAGGCTCAAGGAAAAATATCACTGACCACCGAGGCAATGGCGAATGAGCAAATACAAGTTTAATCAGAGAAGCTCTCCTCCTTTCTTGTACGTTTCTGGATTCAGTCTGGATTTCACCTGTACTTTCAACCACCACTACATCAATAGACACAGTCGCTGATAGTGAGGGTTCTCCGTTATCAGAAACCAACACGACCAACGGGTGAGTTTTCAGGTCATTCTCACTCATTCGCCTCTTAATCCTAAGTTCTCCGGTGCTGGTTCCGATTCGGAAGAGATGGTTCCCTTGGGCTCAGAGATGTGATAAGAAAGCAGCGCATTGTAGCCAGAGTCGGAGTCTACAGCCCTGATCTTGGCCACAAAGTAGCCCGCTTCAGCAGAATAGGAATGTTCTCAGTGTTAACGGAGCCGTGATCAGAATAGGCGCGAGAATCCCAGGACTGTTGTCATTTCTCATTCCAGAATAAAAACGTTCACAGTCACGTTGCTGCTGAGCGGAGGAAACCAGAGTCTGTGGCCTGAACTTTAAACTGGAACTTTTTTATCTCCTCATAGTTAAAAGACTGAAGACTGACTATATCTCCTGTGACTGAGTTTATATTGACCATTGTAGACAGCGGTACTGAGTTGCTGTTACTCTCTAAGAATGAGTAGGTCACATGACTATTTTCACTGATCGTTCAACATTCAACTGCAGACACTGTTGTGATTATCTCACCTACCGGACTGTTCTCTTTCACATAAACATTAATAACGGGTTCTGAGAAGCGAGGAGCGTTGTCATTCACGTCATAAAGGTAACAGTAATAACGCGGGTGCTGGAGAGAGGCGGGGTCCCTTCATCCGTAGCTGATTGGTGACATTTTACTGAGAAGCACTCTCTCTGTCAAGAGGCCCAATCTACAACTAACGAATAATAGTTTTATAGTTGTCTCCAATTTAAGGACCTTATTCTCAACCTCACAACGGACAACTCCATTTTTTCCCACCATCTTTATCGAGGACTGACACGAGAGCAATGGCAGTGCCAACCTTGGCGTCCTCCTTCACTGTGTCTAAGAGTGACGTCACAGTGATCTCAGGGCATTGTCGTTGAGGTCCACCACTTCTACCAGCACTTTACAGTGCGCTGCCATCGGGGTGGCCTCTGTCACTCGCCTGAGCACGGATCTCAAAGCAGGGTTCCTCAAAATCTATATCGCCTTTAATTGTTAAAGTCCCTGTATTTGGTCAAGAGAAAAACATCTAGTACATGGTCCTGATCTTCTTTGTTCAGAGTATATACAATGTCACTGTTCGTTCCTTCATCTGGGTCTGTGGCGTTTAAGAGTTAATAACGTTGTCCCAATCGGCACATTTTCCAAAATTCGAGTCTTATTACAACGATTTTGTAAACACCGGGGTGTTATCATTATATCCAGCACATTAATTATTATGTCTGAAGTGCCAGACTTCGGAGGATTTCCTCCGTCGACAGCGGTCAGTGTGAGCTGGATCACAGACTGTTTCTCTCGGCTATAAGCTTTCTGCAGCACTAACTCAGCAGACACACTCTCTCCTTTATGAACCGCTAAGAAAATATTCATTCGAACTAAGCTTGTATGTATTGATACCGTTCTTCCCCACATCAGCATCGTAGGCCGATAGTAGGGGAATTCTAACCCCAGGCAATGCGTCTCTGCAATGTCTTTACTTTGTGATTTAGTCTGAAAGATGGGGCATTATCATAACGTCTAAAATGTTAATTTCTATACGGTAGAGTTTCAACGGATTGTTGATTAATGCCTCTACACTGAGAGTACATTTCGGAGCCTTCGCACAGAGCTCCTCTCTGTCTATTTCTCTCATTCACATAGAGAACACCAGTCTTTAGATTTACCTCTAAATACTTTCTCTTGGATCCCAGTGACAATCTGAAACATACGCGACTCCAACTCCAGGACATTGAGGTTTAGATCCTTAGCGATATTTCCCACAGAAGTCCCCGGGTTTACCTCCTCTGAGACGAGTAGGAGAGCTGCCCGGACACCGCTTCCCAGTAAACACTCCAACAGCAAAAGCACTGAATACGTCACAACATATATCCTATTCGGTAAAGACATAATTCCATCGGACGTGCGCCAACTATAGATTCCAAAAAAATACGAATATCTGTCAAACAATCAAAGCATCGAGAAATATATGTTCCAATCCAGATTTTTTACACGGTAAACATGATGTTGCCTCCGACCAGTCTCTGTCTCTCTCTCTCATCCTGCGTCTCTTTGTAACAAAGCCCCGAGAAATGTCTCACCCTCTGAAACGGAGGGGCCTCAAGACACCAAATACAATATCTCAATGCCACGGTCAACAGTGACGCCACGTGGGGAATGTATGAGCTTACACTAACTCAGATTTTTTTGGGGCCTACACGCCATGACACACAAACACAAAATCTGAATGAAGACCATAATATCTGAGCACATGTAGGCCTATGTTCTTCTTCAAATGAGCAGTTGTACATGTAGTAAAGGCAAAAAAGCGGATCCACTGCATTAGTTCAAACAACTGGCAAAAGCAGGCAGTGAAAGACCGTAATATGTTTCAGCACCTTGGACAGAYCACGRATGTTTCTCTTGACAGCGAGCGAAAAGCAAGGAGTTTATTTCAACTTGTGAAGGCAGGCAGTAAGATGTTTACTATTTCATACAAATCATTTCAATGAGACAGCGAATCAAAAGACTACATCATCCAAACACAATGAGACGCACATCAAAGCAAATGTGTATTTTAAGGATAGGAGAAAAACGCATTTCTGGTACAACTGAAAACTTAATTTCTTACCTTGTCCTTGTTGGGTAATGTCTGAGTCCTGTCAAACGTGTCATTTCCATTAATACTGATCAGTTCTGCATCTGCAGGTGGATACGGTGCGGGGAAAACCACTACGTCACTCTTCAGTGTGTCTGAGCTGAAACACACGTCATACTGCTGAGTAGATTTAGAGTAAGACCAGCTCCCGTCAGGGTGTGTGGTGATCATTGGGGCSCCGTACCTTTTAAAACTGTCGTCTGTCCTGAAGCATTTTACAGCTATTAAACTGATGAGGCTCAGGAAAAATATCACTGACACCGAGGCAATGGCGATCAGCAAATACAAGTTTAAATCAGAGAAGCTCTCCTCCTTTCTTGGTARGTTTCTGGATTCAGTCTGGATTTCACCTGCACTTTCAACCACCACTACATCAATAGACACAGTCGCTGACAGTGAGGGTTCTCCGTTATCAGAAACCAACACGACCAACGGGTGAATTTTCAGGTCACTGTCACTCATTCGCCTCTTAGTCCTAAGTTCTCCTGTGCTGGTTCCGATTCGGAAGAGGTTGGTTCCCTTGGGCTCAGAGATGTGATAAGAAAGCAGCGCATTGTAGCCAGAGTCGGKGTCTACAGCCCTYATCTTGGCCACAAAGTAGCCCGCTTCAGCAGAATAGGGAATGTTCTCAGTGTTAACGGWGCCGTGRTCAGAATAGGGCGCGAGAATCCCAGGACTGTTGTCATTATCATCCAGGATAAAAACGTTCACAGTCACGTTGCTGCTGAGTGGAGGAACACCAGAGTCTGTGGCCTGAACTTTAAAATTGAAAGTTTGTATCTCCTCATAGTTAAAAGACTGCAGGCTGACTATATCTCCTGTATCTGTGTTTATATTGACCATTGTAGACAGCGGTACTGAGTTYCTGTTAATCTCTAAGAATGAGTAGGTCACCTGACCATTTTCACTGACGTCAACATCAACTGCAGACACTGTTGTGATTATCTCGCCTATTTGACTGTTCTCTTTCACATAAACATTAATAACGGGTTCTGAGAAGCGAGGAGCGTTGTCATTCACATCAGAAACGTGCACAGTAATAACGCTGGTGCTGGAGAGAGGCGGGGTCCCTTCATCCGTAGCTATTATGTTGACATTGTAATGAGAATCACTCTCTCTGTCAAGAGGCCCATCGACCACTAAAGAATAATAATTMTTATAGTTCGTTTCTAACTTAAAAGGGACCTCATTTTTAACCTTACAATGAACCACTCCGTTTTTTCCACCATCTTTATCGAGGACTGACACGAGAGCAATGGCAGTGCCAACTTTGGCATTCTCCTTCACTGTGTCTAAGAGTGACGTCACAGTGATCTCAGGGGCATTGTCGTTGAGGTCCACCACTTCTACCAGCACTTTACAGTGCGCTGCCATCGGGGGCTGGCCTCTGTCACTCGCCTGKGCKCGMATCTCAAAGGCAGGGTGTTCCTCAAAATCTATATCGCCTTTAATTGTTAAAGTCCCTGTATTTGGGTCAATGTAGAAAACATCTAGAATATGGTCCTGATCTTTTTTGCTCAGAGAATATATTATCTCACTGTTCGTTCCTTCATCGGCGTCTGTCGCGTTAAGAGTTAATAATGTTGTCCCAATCGGCACATTTTCCAAAATTCGAGTCTTATACAAGGATTTTMTAAACACCGGGGTGTTATCATTATTATCCAGCACATTAATTATTATGTCTGAAGTGCCAGACTTCGGAGGGTRTCCTCCGTCTACAGCGGTCAGGGTGAGCTGGATCACAGGCTGTTTCTCTCGGTCTATAGCTTTCTGCAGCACTAACTCAGCAGACACACTCTCTTCTCCTTTATGCAACACTATGGAAAAATGTTCATTAGTACTAAGCTTGTATGTWTTGATACCGTTCTTCCCCACATCATTATCATAGGCCGATAGTAGGGGGAATTTAACCCCAGACAACGTGCTCTCTGCAATGTCTATACTTTGTGATTTAGCAGTGAAAGTCGGTGCATTATCATTTGTATCTAAAATATTAATTTCTACACGGTAAAGCTTCAACGGATTGTTGATAATGGCCTCTACACTGACAGTACATTTCGAAGACTTCGCACAGAGCTCCTCTCTGTCTATTCTCTCATTCACATATAGAACACCAGTCTTTAGATTTACCGCGAAATACTTTCTCTTGGATCCGGTGACAATCTGGAACATACGAGACTCCAACTCCAGAACATTGAGGTTTAGATCCTTAGCGATATTTCCCACAGAAGTCCCCGGGTTTACCTCCTCTGAGACGGAGTAGGAGAGCTGCCCAGACACCGCTTCCCAGTAACACTCGAGCAGCACAAGCACTAAATACGTCACAATAGAGCTCCTTCTATTTGGTAAAGACATATTTCCATCGAAAGTGAGCCAAGCATAGATCCAAAGAGATGAAATTTATGTTTWAAAAAATCAAGGTTTTGAATAAGGTATTTGGCAAATCCGAGTACATTTGTAGACGGTATAAACAGACTGATCTATTCTCCGACTAGTCTCTCTCACGTCCTGTGTCTCTTTGTAACAAAGCCACAAAATATCTCCCCACCCTCTGAAACCGGGAGGGACCAAGATAGGTGAACATTTCTCACACTAACGGTCAACAGTGACGACAAGTGGTGAAAAAGGCAACATACAAAAGTGCCTTCACAACCCAGCGGATCGAGTGTATAATGCAAGTTCTAGAAAGCACGAATCCAATAATCAAATATGAACAAATAACAACCATGAACGTGAATATCTGGAAGTGAAGTGTATTTTCCAGAAGAAATTGAATCGCTTACAGCACCAGTAGCCTATACCGTTGCCATGACGCCCTATTGGCAGACTAAGTAGAGCTCCTATCAATACATTATGTACATAGTTTGTTATTTTGAAGTGTTGTTTTTAATCAMCTGTTTTGTTTTTGATAAATAACATTGAGTCTTTATTGAATATATATACAGTACCAGTCAAAAGTTTGGATACACCTACTCATTCAAGAGTTTTTCTTATTTTTTTTTTACTATTTTCTACATTTTAGAATAATAGTGAAGAGATCAAAACTATGAAATAACATATATGGAATCATGTAGTAACCAAAAAAGTGTTAAATGAATCAAAATGTGTTTTATATTTGAGATTCTTCAAAGTAGCCAATTGATGACAGCGTTGCACATTCTTGGCATTCTCTCAACCAGCTTCATGAGATAGACACCTGCATTTCACCTGCCTTTCAATTAACAGGTGTACCTTGTTAAAAGTTCATTTGTGGAATTTCTTTCCTCCTTAATGCGTTTGAGCCAATCAGTTGTGTTGTGACAAGGTACGGGTGGTTTACAGAAGATAGCCCTATTTAGTAAAAGACCAAGTCCGTATTATGGCAAGAACAGCTCAAATAAGCAAAGAAAAACAACAGTCCATCATTACTTTAAGACATGAAGGTCAGTSAATGTGGAACATTTCAAGAAATTTGAAAGTTTCTTCAAGTGCAGTCGAAAAAACCATCAAGCGCTATGATGTTATTGTCTCTCATGAGGACCGCCACAGGAAAGGAAGACCCAGAGTTACCTCTGCTGCAGAGGATAAGTTCATTAGAGTTAACTGCACCTCAGATTGCAGCCCAAATAAATGCTTCACAGAGTTCAAGTAACAGACACATCTCAACATCAACTGTTCAGAGAAGACTGCGTGAATCATGCCTTCCTGGTCGAATTGCTGCAAAGAAACTACTACTAAAGGATACCAATAAGTAAAATACACAAGCAATGGATATTAGAAAGGTGGAAATCTGTCCTTTGGTCTGATGAGTCCAAATTTGAGATTTTTGGTTCCACCGTGTCTTTGTGAGATGCAGAGTAGGTGAACGGATGATCTCCGCATGTGTGGTTCCCACCGTGAAGCATGGAGGAGGAGGTGTGATGGCGTGGGGGTGCTTTGCTGGTGACACTGTCAGTGATTTATTTAGAATTCAAGGCACACTTGGCTACCAGTATGGCTACCACAGCATTCTGCAGCAATATGCCAGCCCATCTGGTTTTCACTTAGTGGGACAATCATTTGTTTTTCAACAGGACAATGACCCAAAACACACCTCCAGACTGTGTAAGGGCTATTTGACCAAGGAGAGTGATGGAGTGCTGCATCAGATGACCTGGCCTCCACAATCACCCAACCTCAACCCAATTGAGACGGTTTGGGATGAGTTGGACCGTGGAGCGAAGGAAAAGCAGCCAACAAGTGCTCAGCATATGTGGCAACTCCTTCAAGACTGTTGGTAAAGCATTCCTCATGAAGCTGGTTGGGAGAATGCCAAGAGTGTGCAAAGCTGTCATCAAGACAAAGGGTGGCTACTTTGAAGAATCTCAAATATAAAATACATTTTGATTTTTTAACACTTTTTTGGTTACTACATGATTCCATATGTGTTATTTCATAGTTTTGATTTCTTCACTATTATTCTACAATATAGAAAATAGTAAAAATAAAGAAAAACCCTGGAATGAGTAGGTGTGTCCAAACATTTGACAGGTACTGTATATTTTCACCCACAGACTGATTGGCAGGTCAACTCTTTTTGGCTTGGCTGCGGCTAATGTTTTTGTTTGAATGATGCATCTGGACACAATACCAGCATTTTTTGGTTCACCTGGCTGCTAGCTCCTGATCTTTTGAGAACATTATTTGACCAGTCGCTTGGCTTGAGAGGAATGGGAAATGTAGTGGAAGAATGCAGTGCTGAGGCAGAGGCAGAGGAGGACTGGCTACTATTCTGAACTGTATGTGGTGAGCTCTCTGGTGCCCAGAGCTGCTGAAGCATCACCCAAGTGGGTGCCATGCATTGTGAAGGAGAAGGCCAGTAGCTACACGACTCAGGCTGGTTCCCAGAGTAGCCCTCGARATGAATGTCACCAGACAATCAATCTACATCAACCATCTCCCTGACCACCTCCCTCTGATCAAGCCATGAACATCAAGCCATCTCTCTTCATCTTTGGAGGATACATACCCTCAAAGACTTGGCCTCTATCGGTTGACCTAGCTAGCTTTTGCTAGGCTACTCATAATGTGTATTTATTCTTATTTTTATTTTTTACCTTTGAAGCGCTTTGAGAACTTTTTCTGTTATGAAAAGCACTATGGAAGTGTAATAAATAGTAATACTACTGCTAATAATAATCATCATATTTAAAAACTCAGTCACGCTCCATGGAAAAACAAAAGTCAGGATGTGTGAGTTTGTGTGTGTGTGTGTGTATGACACCTGACCCAAACGCACTAAACTTACATACTACTRTATCTAACAAACAGAAACACAGCTAAAACCTTTGGGCCCGATTCCGACCGGAGTTAAGCGAGTGTAAATGGAACATAACTCCCTCTTTATGCACTTTTCACTCTCTGCATATTCGGACCTGGAACTTGGGCATTAGATTAGTGTGATGTTCACCCACTATTCGTTTTGGGTGGAGATGGAATAAATGAAGGTGTGGAGGAGGTGTGTCTACAGATACACCGTATTCTGACCTTGACTTCATTCCCCCATAATTCCACCACCTTTACACGTGAGGATACCATGAGTCAGGTCAAGCGAACCTGCCGGTTCCAAGTGGAAAAAGCATCCACTTGATTTCTTCCGGGAAAAAATATCACCATTCTCCATGCACTGTAATTTACAACTTGGTAAGAGCTATTGATAAGAGCTAGGAACATAAGTAATCCGTTTGGATAAAGGAATTGTAGACATAAATTACGCTTGTTTTACTCTCAAATGACTTAATTATAGGCTGCCCTGAACTTTTCTGTTTCCTATTTCTATCACGTTAAATATTGGCCACGATCAGTGTCGACCTTCGGTAGGCCTAATAACAGCGCATATTCAACTGCCACTTTACTGTTAGTTCCCTTCAGTTGGTATAGCCTACATTATCATTCCATTTAATCCCATTGTTTCGTTTCCCTTCCTTTGCTTCCTCTAAACGCCGTCACAGCCATGGGGTTGTTGCTGAGGTTCATTAGTAACAGTGCGATAATACAGAACAAAATYCATGTAGGCTAACTAAATGACTATGGAGCGGAGCGCAGACTAAGCCCTAACAGTTTGAAKCATACGTATGGCCCAATACTTGTGTCATCACATAGTTCCATGTTTAGTGCAGATAATAAAGGAGGGTATAGACTACTATTGTACACTATTATCCCTATTATAACRCTARGTACACTAATCTTSCAACWTRACKATGGGTTYAAGAATTGAATGTGGCAATTTTCAGAGTGAATCAAAATGGCTAAGATAAATGRACTGAAACCCCTACTGAATGTTGGCCAGCAGGTGGGAGGYTTTCCGCCATTTTAATTACACTTATTCAGCACGCACAAGGGAACCACACCTGCAAAGCCTGTTACACTCCCTCATAAGGTACATCTGAATACCAACTAGTGAGATGTACGTAGGACAGTCGGAATCGACTACTTACACACAGCTGAACTACACTCTCCAACAAACGAAATTTAACGCAGAAGAGCTGCTTTCATATTCACACTTTCAGATGACCAATAGTTAGCCCTAAAAAAAACAATAATGAGTACTTTGTAGCAGCTCAGCAGGGAAAAGGGATTTCARACAGATGTAGGATCTTACTGTGATCGCCATGTTGCAGGATAACTTTCCTGTTGCGGCTGGGTTAATTTCCTGCTGTGGCAAACTGGCGTAAATTAGGATCTTACATCTGTATTCAAATCTATGCAGTGCTTAGTGACCTATCGACATTAAAGCCCTGTCTTGTGCTTTTTTATCCCAACAAAAATAGGATAAATGAATGGAAATAAAATCGCATTGCTTTTCAAGAAATCACTAATAACTAATGATGTTTCGATACACACACTACTGTACAGTAAACTAAATGCTAGATGACCCATATCCGGCCACTGAGAGATGGCATTGGAGGCTTATATCCATCTCTGGCATTGACCCCTCCTGACTGGAGTGTAGCGTCAGGCCTTAAACAGAGCATGCTCAGTAGGGTTGTGCCGTGGGAGATTGATTACTCCTCTGAGGTATGAAATATGCTGATGTCACAGACCAACCACATCACTTCCTCTCCCAGTGCTGGCTACTGCAGGGCTGGGCCGGTAGAGGATCCGCAGAGGGGTCAATGAAGTAATTAGCATTAGAGACACAAATGCACACACACGCAAACTGAGGTTTGCACACACACATGCACACGCGCACACACCAGCGCCCCACCACACACACACACACCACACACCACACACACACACACACACAACACCACACACACACACACACACACCACACACCACACACACACACACACACACACACACACACACACACACACACACACACAGTGACGGGCATAAGTGGGCCACAAAGGGGGCCTGCCTGCGTTGTGATACTCTGTTCATTGATGCAGGCCGGCTGTGCTCTGCACTCCACTGTGCTCTGCACTCCTACATTTCTGGGTATTTTGTAGATTTTTCTGGTGTTACCCTGCATCTCCACGGAGA
>NC_036846.1:226283-251663 GCF_002910315.2 Salvelinus sp. IW2-2015
ACTACTACTCACTTGCTCTTCAAGTAGGTGAAAAAATGTAACTAATGATGTTTTGATTAACCCCACTATGGTAAACAAAAAAATGCTAGCTGACCCATATCCGTCATATCCACTCATAGATGGCCTTGGAGGCCCGTTATTCCATCTCTGCATTGACCACCCTGAGTGCAGTAGGTCAGGTCCTTAAACAGAGCATGCTCAGTAAGGTTTTTCCATGTGAGATTGATTACTCCTCTGTAGGTGTGAAATATGCTGATGTCACAGACCAACCACATCACTTCCTCTCCCAGTGCTGGCTACTGCAGGGCTGGGCCGGTAGAGGATCCGCAGAGAGGTCAATGAAGAATTTAAGACGACACACACACACCACCACCACGCACACAGACGCACGCCACGCACGCACGCACGACCACGCACGCGACGCACGCACCACCACACACCACACACACACACACACACACACACACACACACACACACACACACACACACACACACACACACACACACACACACCACACACACACACACACACACACACACACACACACACACACACACACACACCACACACACACAGCACACACAGTCATCACACCACACAACACACATCACACACACTATTTAAAAAACTCCCTAAACGTAATACCACAGAGTTTCTAAACCCAGAGGCGCAACATCGCAAGACTTCCGGGAAAGCTTGCGAAACAGACCAAACAGACCAGGCCGGGGTTTGGGATTTGAGGAGTCAATGAGAGAAGTAAAAAAAAGTCTTCCTTAGTCGTTCATTTTCTCTAAATCTAAAGGCACAACCTAGATTCGGGCCAATGTCTGAAGTAGCTGAACGTGTTGTTACTCCAACCTCGAGAAAGTGACAAACTGACACGTTTACATTTTCATCCAGAACAACCTTATGTACGAAGGAGTGCTTTCTGATTTGACGGCCTGCACATACGCAGTTTGGCTCTTATGTGTTTCTAAGCATGAGCTTAGCTAGCCAACGTCGCCATGACATCATCTACAAGTTGGATCGGGGATTTCCAATGGAGAAGCAGTTTTAGCCTATTTTCATACTGTACTGTCTTTGCTAATACACACATACATGGGTATAAGAAACCAATGACATTGAAACTCTGCTTCATGGAATCACCCAAATTACTAATCCCATTTCATTCCTAATTCCTCATTACATTTCCTTTTAATGAGATCTCACATTTGCGGAGGGTATGATAATGGAATGCGCTACTACATCATTAATAACTCGTAAACAGTTGGTCAATGAAGAGACATAATGTTTGCTTCCTGAATGTAGACAAGTGGTGCATGTCGAATCTAGTGGTTAACTCTGCCTCTTTCTGTCTCTCTATCTTATTAACCAGGAGGGGGCAGAGAGAGATAAAGCTAGAGGGTGGGTATGAAGGGAGGTTTGGTGGGGGGGGGGGTTAATGAGTAGTGTGTGCCTGTGCATCTTGACATTGGGGCGTGTCTGGGAGGAGAAGGGGGACGAGTAGCCTATTAATGATGATTTTCATTTGTGAACCAAAAACCCTCTGTTTCATACTGCTGAGTGTATGGGCGTGCACTTCTCTTCCTTTGGATGTTTGTGCTTGAGTGTGTATGTTGGTGTGTGCATTTGTGTGTGAGAGAGTGTGTCTGTGTAAGCATATGAAGGTGGGACGGGGGAGGGGTGTGAGCAGAACACACTCACAGGCGAGTTCCCCCCTCCCCCCTCTCTTCCGCTCTCGTTCTGCACAGCTCTCCGGTCTCCATGGCAACCACATCTCACCATGAGGGAAGTACAACATGCTCAAATACGCACGCACACACGCACACGCAGACACACACACACACACACACACACACACACACACACACACACACACACACACACACACACAACACACACAACACGGTAACACACACGGTAACACATACATGGCTGAAGGCTTATTTTCAGGGCAGAGAAAGAGGATGAATGAAAACACAATTCCTTCTGGATCTCCTCCTTTCTACACAGCTCTCTTCAGAGTGAGATTCCTATCTGCTTCTGTTCATATTCACACTGCCCTGTCATCCTGAGCACAAAGCCTACTCGCCACGACGTGACACCCGAACAGAACAATCACACACACCCAAAGATACCGCATACAAAATACTGCACACACCACACACAACACACACACACACACACACACACACACACACCACACACACACCACACACACCACACACACACACAACACACACACACACACACCACACACACCACACACACACACACAACACACACACACACCACACACACACCACACACACACACACACAGCTGCAGCTGGCCTGCTCATGCATAGGTTAATGTAGCTCCGCAGCAGCATATTTGCTGTGGCAGCAGAAGCTAGCAGCTCCCTTCTCCACCCCAACACCCCATCAGAGAGGCTGACCTGCTCACTCCGCCTGCCCAGCCCCCTGCATCCTCACTGAGCCAAGGCACCAGAGACGCCCCACCATACAGTAACCACATCCCTTTATGAGGACAGATACTGATACAGACACACACCACTTTGTCTGTGTATTTCTCTCCAGGTTATCACAGTATGTAGGAGCAGCAGCTACATGATATACAAATACAGTCAGGTCCAAAATTATTGGCACCCTTAATTAAGATGAGCAAATACTGAGCTATACTGTACGCTAACCAAAATAGAAAATGATACTATTTTATACTAATCCAATTGCTCTGAGACATATTTTGTTTAATGAATAATCTTTTTTTTCTTTCAAAAAGATAGGGCTCAAAGTTATTGCCACCCCTGTTTTCAATACCTTTCAATCGCTCACCGTGCGAGGATAATGGCACTGTACAATGTTTTATGAAATTGGAGAACACATTGGGTGGGATCTTAGACCATTCATCGACACAGAATCTTTCCAGGTCACTGATATCTTTCTTCTGCGCTTATGGACTGCCCTCTTCAATTCAAACTACAGGTTTTCAATGGGGTTCTTGTCCAGAGACAGATGGCCATAGCAAAATGTTGATTTTGTAGTCAATTAACAATTTCTTTGTGCATTTTGATGTGTACTTGCTTACTGGAAAATCCACTTGCAGTCAAGTTTCAGCCTCCTGGCAGAGGCAACCAGGTTTTTGGCTAAAATGTTCTGGTACTGGGTAAAGTACATGATGCCGTTGACCTTAAGAAGGGCCCCAGAACCAGTGGAAGCAAAATAGACCCATATCAAAGCTCCACCACTATATTTTACAGTAGGTACGGGAGCTCTATTTTATGTCGTCCAACAAATCGAGAGCTTGGGACTAGGTTCCATCTGTTTTCCTACTTTGAATAATACTTTTAACAATACATTGGGCTAAACATTTCTTAAAGAATCCAACTTCAATTTTGAATTTCATCCATCATTATATCTTCTCCCGTTTTGGTGGCCTCAATTTTATGTTACTTGGTAACTATAACATTGATAAAATTCCTGCAAAATTATCTGCGTTTCTTGGACAAGTATTGTTAGCGTGGTCGTTAATATATAAACATAATTTTTCCCTGCATAGGTATTTCATTTGGAACAATAAGGACATTTTGAATAGAAACAAGTCTTTATTTTTTAAGAACTGGTTCAATAATCATATCCTACTGGTGAGTCAACTTTTTAATGCAAAAGGATTGTTACTCAATTATGAGGAATTCTTATCTCGTTACAATATCCCTGTAACACCTAGAGAGTTGTCACGCCCTGACCTTAAAGATCCTTTTTATGTCTCTATTTTGGTTGGTCAGGGCGTGAGTTGGGGTGGGCATTCTATGTTTTTGTTCTATGTTTTCTATTTCTATGTGTTTGGCCGGGTGTGGTTCTCAATCAGAGGCAGCTGTCTATCGTTGTCTCTGATTGAGAACCATACTTAGGTAGCCTTTTCCCATCTGTCTTTTGTGGGTAGTTGTTTTCTGTTTTGTGTTGCTGCACCTTTCAGGACTGTTTCGTTTTCGTTCAATCTCTTTGTTATTTTTGTTTAGTGTTCTGTTTTAATAAAAATATAACATGAACACTTACCACGCTGCGCTTTGGTCCGACTACTCTTCATCCGACGACGAAAACCGTTACAAGAGTGGAATAGTTGATGCTATTCCATCTGGAACTCTCATGTTATTTAGAGGTTTAGCAAGACCTAACCTTCTTAACCTACCCTCGCTTAATCCAGTCGACTCTCAAATAGGGAAAATGTGATTCTCCTTGCTCCATRAGGACAACGTGCTTTATTTCAAAGGGATATTGTATCCATTCCTTATGTCACAATTTACTGGAATACATTGGTCGCTAATATCTGTTGGAAAAAATCTGGTTATTACCACACAAATACTTGCTTGTTAACAAGGTCAAAGAGGTCTCTTTCAGAATGATCCATAAGTATTACCCTGCGAATCATTACCTGAAGAAACTKAAAAAAAAGACATGAACATTGACTGTACTTTTTGTGTTGAGCTTCCAAGAAACAGTTTGGCATTTATTTTGGCATTGTCTACATGTAAAYCAATTATGGAAAGATATTCACACTTTTATAATTGTTAATATTCTTGATGACTTTTGTTTGTTATGGAAGAATGTGCTGCTCGGTTTCCTTAACTTTAATAAAGATAAAGAAAAACAGTTTGACCTCGTAAATCTAATTGCGCTAATGGCAAAATGTCATATTCATAAATGTAAATTCAGTAATAAAAAACCACTCTTCCGTGTTTTCTATAAGGAATTCGAGCAGTACATTAAGACCGTTCAGCATTCTTCTAATAAGAAAGCTGTTAAAACAATCAATATGTGTGTTTCTTTTAAGGTCTTTGTATAATCTGTAATGTGCTGTACCCCCTAGTATATGTTATCATTGTCTATCTGTATATTTCTTGTATGTATACAGATTATTCTACATACAAAAAAAAATGGAAAAAAAACTAGGTTCCATCTGCAAAAAGGTGATTCTGAGGTAATTGACTTTGAAGTTCTGAACCCTCATTGGTTTGAATGGTGTCACCATGAACAACARGAATTGGGGTATTTAGAGTACTATATAGGTAGAGAACAATTAACAGAACAAGGCTATGTCAATAAGTCAAGTTTGACAAAAATGCAGATGTAACCTTATAGTTGCCAAGTTGCCAAGTTGCCAAGTTGTCAACAAATGGAGTTTGCTCAACCACATTGGCACCTGGATTGGAACCAGTTCTATGGTCAGATGACATGACAATAGAGCTCTTAGGCCACGCACACCAGTGGTAGYTTTGGCTTTGGAAAAATGAAGCATATGTCGAAAATAACCCCATTCCTACTGTAAAATATGGTGGTGTTTTTTGATGTTATGGGGCTATTTGGTTTCCACTGCAGGGCTGGGAATTGGGAATTGGTTTTGATCAGTCATYGAWATTAAAGTGCTGAAAACATGTCGGCTCCGTTTTTAAAAAGAAGATGGAGAASAAGCTATAGGATGAAAAATACCGGCGTTTTGGCGCAGGTGCAGCCGACTAGCACTGGCTAACGCTACCTAGCAAAATAAAAYCATTGTTTTTTATTTATTTTTGTACAAATCGATACTTGGAGTCAACATATCAATATAATATTCTCCAAAYTAATATTGCGATATTTTTTTCCCCCATCACTATTCCACTGGTCCTAGGGTCCTTGTTAAGGTCAAAGGCATCATGAACTTTACCCAGTACCAGAACATTTTAGCCCAACACATGGTTGGAGGCTGAAACTTGGCTGCAAGTGGATCTTCCACCAAGAAAATAACCCCAAAGCACACATCAAAATCCACAAAGACATGGTTAATTTACCACAAAATCAACATTTTGCTATGGCCATCTTAGTCTCCAGACTTGAACCCCATTGAAAACCTGTGGGTTGAATTGAAGAACACAGTCCTTAAGCGCAGATGAAGAATATCAAGGATCTGGAGGAATGATCTAAGATCCCTCGCAATGTGTTCAACTCATAAAACATTTTTGAAAAAGTCTCAGTGCTGTTATCCTTTCAAGGTGAAGTACTGAAAGGTATTGAAAACAGGGGTACCGATATTTTTGATACCTATCTTTTTTAAAGAAACAATTATTACTTATTTTTTTCTATGACCAATTGTATTAGTACAAAATAATATTTTCAAATTTTTTGGACCATAAATATTGCTCAWTATTTGTATTATTTATTTTATACAGTATTTTTTCCTCATCTTTTTCTAAGGTGCCAAAAATGTTGGACCTGACTGTATATGCTGCCTTACTGTCTTTAGTACTATGCCTCGGTTATGGACAGTACTTTTTCTAACAGAAGAAATACCCTTTCTGTAGCACAAAGTGACCCATCTTCCCCAGCTCTATGCCTTCTCTATGTATCCTATGCCTGCTGTAAGAGCAGAGCAGCAGTGGTACAGCGTTCTGTGAGCTTCTGTAACAGAGCGACTATGCAGGACCGTGTTATAACAATGCTATTAGCAGAACCCCACCCTACTGCAGCATCACGCTAATGACGAAGATACAGTGATACAGTGGGAGGGGTCGAGAGAGGGGGGAGGAAGGGAGGYAGAGAGAGAGGGAGTCGAGTGAGAGAGTGGGACAGAAAGGGGAGGTAGAAATACAGTAGAATGAGAGAGGGGAAGGGGCGCAAGGGAGAGAGAATGAGAGAGGTGGAGAGACAACGACAGAGGGAGAAAGGGGGAAGAGAGCAGAAATMGGGAGAGGAAGGGAGAGGAAGAGGGGATGGAGAAATGTGAGCAGTGAGAAATGTGTAAGGATGTACGGTACACTTCCTGTATGAGGGGAAGTCATGCAGACTAAACCAATAACTCTTGTAATATTGCAGGGCCAATTGCCTGTTCCTATAATATATTTTTCATCACCACAAATTATTCACAGAGATAGATTGGAGGAGTTCTTAAACCTCACGCACACACACACCACACGCCCGTGTGCAAACACACATACACACGATAGCAGAACTACACACACATTTATCCACTATGAGAGATGAATTGCTCCCAGTATTTAATCCAACTAGCATTTAATAATTTATTTCCAAATCTGCTCTGCTCTCCCCTCGTTTCTGGAGTAAGTAGGACAGGGGCGGGACCAGAGGCACAGGAAGAGAAACAAGACAAAAACCAGGACACCCCGCTGATATAGCTGCAGACAGAGTAACCAAACTCAAAACTCACTAACATGGAAAACAATGACACAATGCCCGCATTGCCTCAGAATCACATAATTAGCTATTGCACTGTGACAGCAAAATAACTGGAATGAAAACTAGCATCGTACCATGGCTGAAATCCCATTGGTGTCTATCTACGTATGTGAATTGGTGTCTATCTACGTTCAAGGCTTATGTCAAATTGATAGAAAGACATGAAAGTAATATTTTAGCTATCATATTCATATCAGAATAACCGTGCATGAGGAAAAGTGACCTCTCGGAAAAGACCAAGCACACTATCATTAGTAAAATAAACGGACAACAGTGTGGTATTGTAGCTGCAGAGCTGAACCTAATTGGAATTCAGCATGCATGCAAGTGTCTGGGTTACTAGTTTAGCTGCAGGGAGAAAAGTACATAGAGGATTTGATACACAAACAAGCCAACAAAACCCTCTCACAGGCAGGAGTGAGGCTGAGTGCTTGGACTAGATATGCGCTGACTTGGGAATGGGAAACTGTGTGTGTGTGTGTGTGTGTGTGTGTGTGTGTGTGTGTGTGTGTGTGTGTGTGTGTGTGTGTGTCAGCTAGAAAATGTGGTTCCTTGGAAGTTGTGGAACGTAAGTTTTTGGTTTCCCATTGGTTCTGGGAACAAAGCCACACGTTTCCTGACCGTTAAAACTGAACATTTAGCCAGTTCTGGGAAGGTTATTTTTTTTAGGTTGCAGGGAGTTTCTGAAAACCCTTCTCTATGGTTCCCTGAAAGTCTTCCTGGCAGGTTTTATTAATGTTTAGAATGAAAATTATAGGCTATTTGAAGGTAATTAAAAAACATTCTGAGAACATGTTTCAATAACACTTCAGGTAACTGTTGAGAACACTAAGCACAGACAGGAAATTCATTTGATTAGGCATTAATCATGCAAACACTTTTCTATTTCAGTGTTGTATGGCATCAGTGAGATTTGAACCTATGGTCGTCTGCTCTCTATCCATGGAATTAGTCCATRGCGCCAGAAGGATGGAGCTACCATGCAATGTTTTTTGTTTTAAACTCATACAAAGCTGTAAATGTTTTTGTCCATTCAAACGGACCCTATTGAAAGGAAACAAGCATTCATTAAGATCAGGTGTGGCCAATTAGTGGGCACGGCCAACACACCTGAACACACTTCAGAAGATAGAGGATAGAGAGAGTTTTGTTAATGCTGAGAAGGGAATGTATATGGTTTTAAAATAACACTTTGCTAACTCTGCTACTGCTTTCTTGTGGTTTTGATGGAAAGTTTTCTTAACCTTTGCGTGAGTTCCAAATATCTCTAACAGTCACCGTAGCGTGAGATTTTCTATGTGCGGGATGTCAGACTGTACTCACTGTTCCAAAATGTGATCGTTACGCAACAGGAAAGTTAACTCACACAGCCCTCAAACCAAGGCATGCTGCCTGTTAATTATCTACAGCATAGGCTATGTTTCAACTTGTCAATTTCTAATTATTTTCTAACAAGTTTTATTTTCGAACAACAGTTTGAATTGAGGTGTGTTCCCGCCTCCTCATTAATTCACATAGAAGTAGCTCATTTCGCTGTTGACGACAATTTACGTTTGGTGTATTACTGAGCCGGACAAACTTCTCTCTTCAACGAGGGCCCAAGCACTTCCCCAGTGTTTCCCCAGATCAAGTATGCAGATATTTGCATATCTCCAGTCAGAACAGAACTTCAGAACTTGCACAACATTCCCCCCCCCCCGGCAAATTTTCTGGCTGGCCTTCATTGTTGTTTTCCTTACTAATTATAACTTCGGACATGTGTGCGTTTCAATCAAAGTAAGTAGCTTATTACATTATCATTATAGTTTCTGTATATCATGCTGTTGTTTCTACTGTAGCACACCGTATGTATGGAACATCATGTATTTGGTGTTTTATTCATGATTTCAAGTTCTGGTGACAAATCATGCATTCCGATTCTTGGATAGATTGTAATTGACACATATGATGTGTGTAAAATAAGTTTCTGAAGGTTGTACTGATTATGATGAGTTAATGCTTGTTGACATCATACAATGAATTTTGGTTGTCACGTATATGTCTGTCAGACCAAAGATGTTATAACAAAACGAGGTGAAGGGATGGTTCATTCGTCTTTCGAGTAAACTTCCGGAAGTGAATGTTGGAAGTGAATGAAGGTAGACGACACACCCCCTTCAACATGCATACTGCAAACAGACACAACTCATCTTGTAARCTCGTTTCAAACAAACATGGCGGAGCACACAAACTACCCAGCGTCGGATGACTTTTGATTTTTAAAAGTGTTTTACTCAATTACTTCCATCACTGGTGAGCTCACCAGTGATGCGATGAAATGCAAATAGTAATTGCTATTAGCTAATTCATATTATGGATTCTGTCAGCCAAGAGATAGCTAAATATGACAGCTCGTGTTAGGTCACTCTTTTTTGAGTTAGCGCTACGGCTAACGTAGCCTACATCTTCCAGGTTTAGATGAGAATTGTGTTATGCTGTAGCTACACTGCGCACATTGAGGACATAACATTGTAAAGACTGTGTTTATGCAACGCGTTCCTGTAAAAAAAAACAGTGGCCAGCTCAAACGCTGACTGTTGCATCCGCCGTAAACTGGACGTTCTAAATAAGTGTTCTAATCCCACCGGTTTGAGTGCACGCTGCAGGGACCACTGTAGAATTATCACACCTGTGTGTTTGTACGTGTTCAATCTTCTAAGAACATTACCTTAAATAGAACGATGAGGAAACCTCCAGAAAACATTATGCTGAAGTCCTGGAATTCCCACAGAAGAACGTTGTTTCTTAACGTTCTCTGGACAACTTGAGAGCATGACTTTAAATAGAACCCCGAGGAAACCTGTAGGAAATGTTATGGGAAGGTTGTATGCAAAATAAGCATAGGCACAACCACGCTGTCACCAAGCTCGAAACTCTAAGCAACATATGGTTCTCAGAACGTTATGTGCTAGCTGGGGTGTGTACGCGTGTGTTGTGTGTGTGCTTGCGTGCATGTCTGCGTGAGTGTGTGTGTGTGTGGCTAATATAAATTGAGTTATTGCATAAAACGACTACATTTAATCCAACAAATGGATTGCTTTAGCAATATAAAGGCCAGGAAACTAACCATGCCATTAAAACCAAGGCTATGGTTGGCTGTTTGATTGGATATCCACACAATAGGCATCGGCAGTAATCACTCTGATAGGCTGTCCAAACCTCCACCACGCCTATAACAGGCTCTTTGATTGGCTCTCGGAGTGGCTGGGGACACAGGTGGTGTCCGGTAGATTTACAGTCCCCTTGGGACCACCTCCAGCGGGGTAAGAGCTCCACAGGATAATATATTCTCTAACCCCCCCCTGGTGACACACATGCTGCCTCCCTCCTATTCCCCCCCAGCCCTCCCTCATTTCCCCATTCTGACGAGTACTACCATGCACCGAGGACGGGGACCCCACAAGGACGACCTATTACGTACACACAATGTCAGTGACACTATTGCCAGTGACACACTGTTACACACTTATAGGGAGACGCTGAGGGAGACTGAGACGACATGTATAGCTACGTAACACATTGAGACATGTATATTCAGGGATTTTACTATACCGTTAGTTTTCTGGGTTGTGTGTGTGAGAGAGACTGGGGGCGACTTCGAGGATCCTGCCTTAATGTTTCACTTCTCATCTGTATCCAAAAGAGAAACATAACAAACATTTGTAGCGCACAAATATCATGATCCCCCAACCCCCATCTGTTAGGTTTGCAGGGAAAAATAGAAACATGTCCGTATTGCCAAGAACGCAGTCATGCTTAAACTTGACACAATGTAAATAAACCTGGTGAAATTCACAAAGCGTTTAATAATTGTTACACATGCACACATATGAGTATAAGTGAAGGAATATGACCTGGACCCCACTATCTTTATCTAAATGAATAGAAACACATTGGCAATAGATATCAATAGAGCTCTGAGCGTGCGCACACACACGCACGCACGCACGCACGCACACACACACACACACACACACACACACACACACACACACACACACACACACACACACACACACACACACACACACACACACAGTGATAGAGTTAGTTCAGCCTTTGACCAGGNCACACACACACACAGTGATAGAGTTAGTTCAGCCTTTGACCAGGAGGGGGAGATTTTTCCTTCAGTTCCTTTGTTCTCCCTAGATCCTGGCTCTCTACTAGAGATGAGATGAACTGATTTGCCACACATGACACAAACACTCCCACCCACCCCCCACAAAACCACATATTGCTTGATAAATACATGCACCGAATCACAGCCACTCAGACACACACCACATAAACGATAACCATGGTTCAGTTATTAAATCTGTTTGGGATGCTGCCGTGCATGTGTCATTCTCCCCTGCGGAAATGAAAAAGGAAATCTCCCACCGTGTAAGAAACGAGAGATAGAGTACACAGCTGTGTGCCTGCCTAATATCAGCAAGCAAGCGCTCAGCTAGATGCTCATCAACACAATGACTCGCTGCAGACACAGAGCAAATCTACATTTGCACAGCAATCGAAAACCTGGGCACACCGTGTTTCTCAAAGAGACAACCCTAATCATCTACACTACGACATTGTCCCTCTCTCAATAGATATATAGATAATGGAGAAGGCACTAAGGTCTAAATGTATTGTGTGATACCAGTCTCCTTCATATGTAACATGATATATTCAAGCAGTGTGCACTACTGAGTGTGCAGTGCAGTGAGTTCAGTGCAGGTCCGGCCTTGGTGCAAGAGGCCTCGACACACTTATTTAAATATGACTGAATAATGCAGTGGAGCTCTGGTCTGCAGAGTGAGACACTTTGGAAGCAGTTTGAAAGAGTTTCTCAGCCTGCTCCCCTTTCCAGAACTCATCCGTTCGCAAAGCCTCAGTTTTCTATGTAGTTCTTCTTAGAAAACATGAAACATCATCTTCCACTTTCAACATCAAAACGTAGTCACCTAGATGCATCATCAACAAGCAAATGAAAAAGGACATGCTTCCCACTTCAAATGAACCGAGTTTAGTGTGTGTGTGTGTGTGTGTGTGTGTGTGTGTGTGTGTGTGCGCGTGCCTGCACGTGTGTGTGTTGATGTTACCCTTTCATTGGTAGCCCTGTGTGGAGGTTACATGTCCACCATATATTACAGCTCCTTAGAGGTACTAAAAACCCTGTTAACCTGGGCCGTTTTCACGAGTTATTCCTGCCATTTGCAACCTACTGTATGGGAGTACATAGCGAGAGAAAGACTGACAGCGCTGCAAAAATAATAATATATATTTTTTTAAGTGGAAAAATCCCCCAAAACAGAAAAATATAGGGAGAAAGAGAAGACTAGTAAAAGACGGTGAGAGGAGTAGAGGAGGAAGGCGGGCGGGCGGGAGTCACCGGCTCCTGAGACTGAGAATGACTGGCGTCTCTGTTTGTTCTCTCTCCTCTGCTCTGCTCTTATACATCCACTGCGACATGAAGATCATTCCCTATAATCGCATTGCGCAAACACCAAAGTGGAATTGTCACTTAGACACGGTTTAGCGGCCGCCCTAATCCTGGAAAACTGGGAATACTGACAGCGCGGGCAGAATGGAGGTATTCACGAAACGGGATTTGGAGGAATTTGGGAGCATTGTGCGTTTGTAGCAAGAGCTAGACAAGGTCATAGGAATGACACGTGGGCCCACAGACACTTTGCTTCAGAACTATGGAACTATGTTAGAGGGGACTGGAAAGTGAATGAGGATTAGATAGTTGGACGTAAACAGGAGATTAACAAAGCAACTGCATGACCACGCTACTCTCTTCTCCAATCACAAACAGCCAAGAAGGGAAACAGAATTACATCACATGTTATGTTTGGGTGATTTTTTTTGTCTTTGTGTGATTGTTTGGAAATAATATTTTATTTTGACACACAACTCCTTTCAGAGTCAGACTTTGGTCTCGTTATCCAGTGTGATGCATTGTGGATAATATGGTATCTGGCCTACTTCATCAGAGTAGCTGATGTAGTGTGATGATGCATGGGGATCTCTAAACCATCAATCCTCCATCATTACTAGCTATGACACACTGCTGAATTCTAAACCATCCATCCCGGTCTCATCAGAATGCTTTATGAAACATGGAGCATGACTGATAGGATAGCCTGCAGACTGGCGCTGAGAGGGTTCAGTGTACGTGACCCTACAGACGCAAGCACACGCATGTACACAGGCATACATGCACACACACACACACACACATGCACACGTAAGCACATACACACAGACACTCAGGTCCAAAGTTATTAGCACCCTTGATTAAGATGAGCGAAAAAAAGACTGTAAAAAATAAATGATTCAAATACTGAGCTATATAGGTTGCACAAAAAAGGGAAACTATATTATTTTATATTAATACAATTGCTCAGAGAAAGAGATTTTGTGAAACAAGAAATATTTTTTCTCTCAAAAAGATAGGGCTCAAATGTATTGGCACCCCTTTTTCAATCCCTTTCAATACCTCATACCCTGAGGATAATGGCACAGAGACGTTTACTAAAACCTTTTATGAGATTGAAGAACACATTGGGTGGGATCTTAGACCATTCCTCCATAAAGAATATTTTCAGATCCTTGATATCCTTCATCTGCACTTATGGACTACCCTCTTCAAATCACAACAAGATGCTGTTCAGAGATAGATGGGAGGGGGTGAGTGGAGCTGACGGGTGGGACTAAAAACAACAAGATAACTAATGTCAAATCTACTGTGTCCGTAAATATATATATATACTGTAGGTTCAGAACTTTTGTGAAACAACACAGTTAAAAACATATGTCAAAAACAAAACTGGATGGTCTTCAGCGATAGATGGGAGGGGTTGAGGGTAGCTGAATTGTGGGATTAAAAACAAAAAGGTGGAAGTAGAAGCCTAAGTGTTGTTGTCCATTAGTTTACTCCAATTAGGTGAGGGGTGGTAGGGTTAGGGGGAAATTATGAAGGAAAATATATTTTWAATAAATATATCTATATARATACACTACCGTTCAAAAGTTTGGGGTCACTTAGAAATGTCCATGTTTTTTTAAAGAAAAGCACATATTTTTGTCCATTAAAATAATATCAAAATGATCAGAAATACAGTGTAGACATTGTAATGTTGTAAATGACTATTGTAGCTGGAAACGGCTGATTTTTCTATGGAATATCTACWMACGCGTATAGAGGCCCATTATCAAKAACCATCACTCCTGTGTTCCAATGGCATGTTGTGTTAGCTAATCCAAGTTTATCATTTTAAAAGGATAATTGAATATTAGAAAACCCTTTTGCAATTATGTTATGTTACCCTTTTGCAACTGTTGTTCTGATTTAAAGAAGCAATAAAACTGGTGTTCTTTAGACTAGTTGAGTATCTGGAGCATCAGCATTTGTGGGTTCGATTACAGGCTCAAAATGGCCAGAAACAAAGTACTTTCTTCTGAAACTCGTCAGTCTATTCTTGATCTGAGAAATGAAGGCTATTCKATGCGAGAAATTGCCAAGAAACTGAAGATCTCGTACAACGCTGTGTACTACRCCCTTCACAGAACAGCGCAAAACTGTCTCTAACCAGAATAGAAAGAGGAGTGGGAGGCCCCGGTGCACAACTGAGCAAGAGGACAAGTACATTAGTGTCTAGTTTGAGAAACAGACGCRTCACAAGTCCTCAACTGGCAGCTTCATTAAATAGTACCAGCAAAACACCAGTCTCAACGTCAACAGTGAAGAGGCGACTCCGGGATGCTCCAGTTCCTCTTTCCAGTGTCTGTGTTATTTTGCCCACCTTAATCTTTTCTTTTTATTGGCCAGTCTGAGATATGGCTTTTTCTTTGGAGCTCTGCCTAGAAGGCCAGCATCCCGGAGTCGCCTCTTCACTGTTGACGTTGAGACTGGTGTTTGCGGGTATAATTTAATGAAGCTGCCAGTTGAGGACATGTGAGGCGGTTGGAACCAAAAATCTCAAATTTGGACTTATCAGACCAAAGGACAGATTTCCACCGGCCTAATGTCCATTGCTCATGTTTTTTGTCCAGGCAAGTTTCTTATTGTTATTGGTGTCCTTTAGTAGTGGTTTCTTTGCAGCAATCTGACCATGAAGGCCTGATTCACACAGTCTCCTCTGAACAGTTGATGTTGAGATGTGTCTGTTACTTGAACTCTGTGAAGCATTTATTTGGGCTGCAATTTCTGAGGCTGGTAACCCTAATGCACGTATCCTGTGCAGCAGAGGTAACTCTGGGTCTTCCTTTCCTGTGGCGGTCCTCATGATAGCCAGTTTCATCATAGCGCTTGATGYTTTTTGCGACTGCACTTGAAGAAACTTTCAAAGTTCATGAAATTTTCCAGAATGACTGACCTTCATGTCTTAAAGTAATGATGGACTGTCGTTTCTGTTTGCTTATTTGAGCTGTTCTTGCCATAATACGGACTTGGTCTTTTACTAAATAGGGCTATCTTCTGTATACCACCCCTACCTTGTCACAACACAACTGATTGGCTCAAACGCATTAAGYAGGAAAGAAATTCCACAAATTAACTTTTAACAAGCCACACCTGTTAATTGAAATGCATTCCAGTTGACTACCTCATGAAGCTGGTTGAGAGAATGCCAAGAGTGTGTGAAGCCGTCATCAAGGGTTAAGGGATGGTTTGGCCTGCAGTGATATCCTTGTCCCATCGCCCTCTTCCGACTCCTGTGGTGCGCTGGGTGGATGCACGCTGACARGGTCGCCAAGTGTACTGTGTTTCCTCCGACACATTGGTGTGGCTGGCTTCCGGGTTKAGTGGGAATTGTGTCAAGAAGCAGTGCTACTTGGTTGGGTCGGCTCTCGACCTTCGCCTCTCCTGAGTCCGTACGGGAGTTCCAGCGATAAGACAAGACTGTAACTACCAATTGCATACTATGAAATTGGGGAGAGGAAAGGGTAAAAGTATACAAAACATTGGGATTTTTTTTTGTAAATAAAAAAAAATATATATTTTTATTGATATTATATTTATTTTTTATTTCTTTACAACAAAAGTATATGGAGGATTGGAAATGATGCTGACAATTACATTGATGGAAGCTACAATCTACCCCTTTAAAAAAAATACAAATTAAAGGAAAAGAAAAACGAATCATATGTTACTGGTCACATAACATATTTGTAGATGTTATCACAGGTAAAGCAAAATGCTTGTGTTTCTAGCTCCAACAGTGCAGTAATACGTAGCAATACAAAACAATAKATTTCACCCTGTGGTTTGAATTGAGTTGATTCAAATTGATTGCATTGATTTTCAATGGGGTTAGCTCATTTTCTGTGATAGACATGTATATTAACACATTTTCATTGAATGCACACTGTGCACCCCTTTACACATTTATGTTACATATGTGGTGTCCGGGTCCACTGGACCCGTAAGTAATAAAAGTGTGTAAAAGTGTGTGCGTTGGTGAAAACAAGTAAAAAATGTAACAAAAAGGTTTGCTGTGTGCCTTCACTCTGTCTTCCTCCTACCTGGGCCTGCTGTTTCAACYTAGCACCAATAACCTGTCTGCCTCCCTGACTGTCTGTCTGTCTCCCTCTTTTCTCACACTCTACCCTTTGTAGTGTGTGAAACTACACAATGTCTTGCGGGAACCTGCACAATATTATTAGAATTCATTATTTCGATGCATTGTAAAAAAAAATGCAGTATTTTCCCACACTCTACCCTATCAGTATGGCAAAAGGAATCTCTGCTCAGAGGGTCTTAGAAATAATTTTTGCAAAGAGAGAAGCTAGTGTGGAAGGAGTGTCTTCCACTTTGGAAGATGAAGGATTTTCCAAATATGAAGATCATGTCTCTGTCAATTCGGAGTCTGACAGTGAGTTGGAAGATGAGGAGGAGATTGACCCTWAGCCAGCCCCAGGAGCAGCCCATCAGCATCCAGCCCCAGGACCAGCCTGTCAGCAACCAGCTCATCAGCAGCCTGCAGGACGAGAAATATGGATGTAAAAAAAAAAGTGAATTTGAGTGGTCTTCTTGCCCAAGGAATGAGCCACCCCGCATGGCTGCCAACGTGATAAGGATGCAACAGAGAACGTTTCTGTGCAACAATGTCTCTGGAAAACTTCCACATTATTTCCAGGATTATCCGCTTCGATAACCGAGACACCAGACCAGCTCACCTGTAGAGAGACAAGCTAGTTGCAATCAAATTAGTGTMGGAAAAGTGGGTGGACCGCCTTCCCCTGTTTTACAACCCTGGGCCCAACGTTACTGTTGATGAGCAGCTTATGCCATTTAGGGGCCGCTGCACCTTCAGGCAGTACATAACTACTAAACCCGCAAAATATGGAATCAAGATCTGGGCAGCCTGTGATGCTGCTTCATCATATGCTTGGAACTTGCAGGTGTATACGGGGAAGCCAGATGGAGGAGCCCCTGAGAAGAACCAAGGGATGCYYGTTGTCCTGGACGTGACACAGGGACTCTGTGGCCACAACATCACATGCAATAACTTTTTTACTTCACACAAGCTGGGACAGGAGCTCCTCAAGACGAAGCTGACGATGGAACAGTATGAAAAAACAAGCCAGAGCTCCCACCTCAGCTGTTGAATACATAGAAAAGTCGTATCAATTCCTCTAAGTTTGTATTCACGGCCGACACGTCCCTAGTGTCCTACATGCCAAAGAAATGCAAACATGTGGTACTCTTGAGTACGCTGCATAGGGATGGGACAATCTGTTACCAGGAACATCAAAAACACAGAAATCATAATGGATTACCATSCCACAAAAGGAGGTGTGGACAATTTAGACAAGCTGGTGACTGGCTACAGCTACAAAAGAAGAACCCTACGCTGGCCACTTGTGATATTCTTCAACATCTTGGACATCTCGGCGTACAACGTCTTTGTCATCTGGATGGCGTTGAACCCAGATTGGAACAGAGGGAAGCTCCAGAAGAGATGGCTCTTTCTCGAGGAGCTGGGCAAGGAATTGGTAAGACCTCAAATCCAGAGGAGGCAACATATCCCAAGCACCCCAGCTTTTGCAGCCATCGTAAGGATGATTCAGGAGGAGGATGCTGGTCCCCATCCGCCCGACCCACACAACCAACAACTCCAATACCAGAAGTGTGAGTGATGTTGTTGCATGTGTGTGTGTGTGTCTGACTCTCTTACCTTGGCCTGCTGTAACTATATATGTGAGTGAGTGAGTGAGTGAGTGAGTGAGTGAGTGAGTGAGTGAGTGAGTGAGTGAGTGAGTGAGATGCTAGTAAAATTCCTGAACTAAGTGTTATCATCATTCTAGAAGAAGCGCTGCGATGTGTGTGGACCCAAGAAGGACAGGAAGACACAGTACACATGCATCAAGTGCAAGAAATACATTTGGAACCCACAGACAGTAAAACTCTGTCCCTCATGTTGTGTGTAGACCGGCCTTAATTTGAACTTGTGTTCAGTGTGTCCTTCCAATTTGTTCTAATCAAAGCAATAAACATCAATAGTGATGAAAACTTTGTTTCATTTATACTTGTTCAAGATAAACATGATTTATTCCACCCATGTCTTGATTCTAATTGATTTCTGTTGACAAAAATCACTTTTTTTTTTTTTTAATGCGTAGAACTTTTATTAAATGTGATCTACATTAGCAGGTAAATGGCAAATATGAACCATGTATTGCTTGTAATTGATATAAGTCAACATCTATTAATTAAGTATTTTTACCTAAATTGTTATAGATGTATTGTTTAAAAAAAATCTAATAATGTTGTGGGTCCATCAGACCTGCGAAAATTGGGTGAAAAACCAAAACATGAACACCACACAAGGGTTAACAAGGGCACCAGGACCAGTGGTGGCAAAATAGCCCCATAACATCAAAGATCCAGCACCATATTTTACCATAACTATGGTATGGGGTTCTGTTCTACATATGCCTATTTCTTTCGAAGCAAAGTCCACCACTGATATCCGTGGCCAAAGAGCTCTATTTTCCTCAATGATCTGGAAAGATTCTGTATGGAGGCATGGTCTAAGATTCCTTCTCCAATCTCATCATTTTAGAAAAAGGCTCAGTGCCTTTATCCTCGCAAGGTGAGGTATTAAAAGGTATTGAAAACAGGGGTGTCTCACATAAAGTATTGTCTAAGAATCTACCCAGAATCACATAGTCAAAAACCACGTACTACTACACTGTCACAAACAATCAACTACTACTCAGTTAGAACTTCGTCAGAGTGACACAAAGAGTCCAGAAAACTCACCGCACAGATACAGTACAAGACTTCAGCATCGGTGCCTAAAAAGCAACTAAGACAAACGGTGAAATGGGAGCCCTTTCCCTCTCATTGTTCCTGTCACAGCCACACACACAGGCGAGAAGAACTGGCACACTGAAATATGCAGCACTGCTGACAGCCCCAGTTCCCCGAAGAGAGAAGAGAGAATGGGGTGAGGATAGGACAGAGGAACAGAGCGAGAGAGTAGAGAGGAGAGGACAGTCCCTATAGACAGACAGACAGACAGACAGACAGACGGACAATGCACTCTTAGAAAAAATAGGTCTAGAGCCTAAAAGGGTTGTTCGGCTGACCCCATAGAACCCTTTGAAGAAACTTTCTTGGTTCCAGCTAGAATCCTTTTAGTCCCAGGTAGAACCCTTTTTAGTTCCATGTAGAACCTTTTCCACAGAGGGTTCTACAAGGAACCCAAAAGAGTTTTACCTGGAACCAAAAAGGGTTATCCCATGGGGACAGCCGAAGAACCCTTTTGGAACACTTATTTACCAAGAGTGTGGGGTGAAGACTGTCCCTACAGACAAAGAGACAGATTGACTGAGACTGCAAAGAGGAAAGGAAAGGAGGGAGGAAAGAAAAGGAAGGGAACGGAAAGGAATAAGAGGTGGGGGGAAATGAGAAAGAAATTATGAAGTAATAAAAAAACAAAATATGGACAAGGAAACAGAAAAGGATAGAATATAGGAGAGGAGACATCCAATACAGCAAGCACAGGAAGACAGAGAAAGAGGGAGCTTTCAGACATTTTACATCCGACTGCACTCACACTAGGAGACAGAAGGGGGCACAAGAGAGAGAGAACGAACGAGGGAGAAACTGGCTGTGTGGGAGGAGGTCGAGATAGCAAGATCCGCTGTGTGTGAAAAAGAAGGCAAAATGGAGAGAGAGTGAAAGAAAGAAAGAAAGAAAGATGGAAAAAAGAAGGACAGAGGAAGAGGGAACCAGAAAGACGAGCTAAGAAACAGAGTGGCTGTGAGAATAAAGGCGAGTGATGGAGAGGGAAGGGGGAAAGATGGAGGGAGAGAGTGAGAGATGGAGGTAGAAGGGGTAGAGAGCTGTCTCAGTCATTCAGTCTAATAGTGTAATACTCATCCACAACACTCACATCCCACTGTTTAATTCATACAGAACAGCACAGTAGATGGCGTGAAAGATAAGAGAGGAGAGTACTGACTGACAGGAGGAGAGGCAGGGGAAGCTTTAACCTGCACACACACAAAGACACACACATATAGACACACATATTATACACTAAAGAAGAGTGGATAAATATGTTTGACGGGCAAAGCCTGAGCAGGTCTGCCTCCCTGTGCAGGAGATGGTTGTCTCATTGACGTTAAGCTATTATAATACCATTATTAACCAAAAATCCCCAAAAACCTCCTCTATGGCAGATGGTCTCCCTAAAAAAAAAGCACAGACAGACAGACAGAGAGAGGGACATAAAAAACGATATGCTGTCTCTTATACACATCTAGATGTGTATAAGAGACAGGAGAGAGAGAGAGAGAGAGAGAGAGAGAGACAGACAGACAGACAGACAGACAGACAGTGAAATAAAAAGCTATATGTGGGCTAGATGAGTCACACAGTCCAGGCCTCAAGTTGTCAAAATCGTCAGCAGTTAATTCCAGGAAAGAGAGGCTCAAAATGTGTCAAAGAAAGATTTCCAGCAAGGCTGATAACATTAAAAGGATACAGTTAGATAAAAGAAGCAAACACAGGAATGTCTTCCTTCCATTAACCTGTGAATATAGTGTTCTGCATTGCAATTATCTGTACAGGCAATTGGAATAGAGAGAGAATGGCGGTGAGTCATCGGAGACCTGGCCCATTCTCGCATGTCAGAGAGTGCTGGTTTTAGAAATACACATGTCATGCTGTCATGCATAACGCCAGCCTGAAACACCTGTTTGTGTGTGTGTGTGTGTGTGTGTGTGTGTGTGTGTGCCTGCGTGCGTGCGTGCGTGGAGTGAGTTTAGACCTGTGTACAGTATATGTGTGTAGCCTATGTGTGGGTGAACATACAGGACGTCGGCTCACATGGGACATTTTACACACAACTGAATGCGCTCATAACAGGCCCAGCATTACCCAGGTTATGGGGCAAATGGCATCAGGGGAGTCAGAACCCTGCAGATGGGGACACTGCTCTCTGCTCTCTCTTCCATCCGTGAATAAAGTAAACATTGGATGGATTCATCAGTGAAGTTTGCAGCAACTGTGGCCACATTCAATTGTAGGCTTCCTACATCTACTCAGCCTGCATTGGGAGTGCATGATTACACTGTGTGGGGTCAAGAAGCTTAGGAGGGCTGAGTTCAAGGTAATTAAAAATGTTGCAATGTGGTACAACCATTTTCAGGTTCTTGAATGAGACCAAGGTAACATTGCAACAAATACAATCACTTTCCTTTTCTTCAACCATCATTCTGCAAGTGGACATTCAACAAAGTGTGTTTACGTTGTATAACTATGTACTGTCTGGCTCTTCTGGCTCAGTGACTTGGATGCAACCTCCTAGTGACCTCAAGCCAGCTCAGTCTCCAGGGGATTCACCGATGATGCCAGACCCAGGATCAGCAGCTGCTGTTTGGTCTAAGAGTAAAGAATACTGTAAAATTAGCTAAGAGTAAAGATTACTGTAATATTAGCTAAGAGTATGGACTACTGCAATATTAGCCAAGTAAAGGCGGCTGTAATATTAGCTAAGAGTAAAGAATACAGTAATATTAGATAAGAGTAACGACTAATGTAATATTAGCTAAGAGTAACGAKTACTGTAGTATTAGCTAAGAGTAACGACGCCTGTAATATTAGCTAAGAGTACGACTGCTGTAATATTAGCTAAGCTTAAAGACTACTCTAATATTAGGTAAGAGAAACGACAAATTATGTAATATTAGCTAAGAGTAATGACAACTGAAATATTAGCTAAAAGTATAGACTACTGTAATACTAGATAAGCGTAACGACTATTGTAATATTAGGTAAGAGTAACGACAACTGTAATATTAGCTAAGAGTAACGACTACCGTAATATTAGATAAGAGTAACAACTGATGTAAGATTAGCTAAAAGTAACGACTACTGTAATCTTAGATAAGAGTAATGCAGACTGTAATATTAGCTAAAAGTACAGCTAAGAGTAACGACTACTGTAATATTAGATAATATTAAAAACTGTTGTAATATTAGCTAAGAGTAACGACTACCGTAATATTAGGTAAGAGTAATAACTGATGTAACATTAGCTAAGAGAAACGACTACTGTAATATTAGCTGAGAGTAACAACTACTGTAATATTAGCTAAAATTATTGACTACTGCAATCTTAGCTAAGAGGAATGAAGACTGTAATATTAGCTAAAAGTACAGCTAAGAGAAATGACTACTGTGATATTTGCTAAGAGTAATGAATACAGTAATATTAGCTAAGAATATAGACTACTGTAATCCTAGCTAAGAGTAACGACTACTGTAATATTAGCTAAGAGTTACGACTACTGGAATATTAGCTAAAATTATAGACTACTGTAATCCCAGCTAAGACTAGCGAAGACTGTAATATTAGCCAAGAGTTTAGACTACTGTAATATTAGCTAAGATTAACGACTACTGAAAATTAGCAAATTGTAAAAACTACTGTAAAATTTTGAAAGAGTAATGACTACTGCAATGTTAGCTAAGAGTAACGACTACAGTAGAATTAGCTAATAGCAAAGACTGCTGTAATATTAGCTAAGAGTAAAGACCACTGTAATATTACCTAAGAGTAAAGACTGATGTAATATTAGCTAAGAGTAAAAACTGCTGTAATATTAGATAAGAATAAAGACTACTGTAATATTAGCTATAAGTAACAACTACTGTAATAGTAGCAAAGAGTAAAGACTTCTGTTATTTTAGCTAAGAGTAACGACTACTGTAATATTAGATAAGAGATTATACAACTATAATACWAGCTGAGAGAATAGACAACTGTAATATTAGCTAAGAGTAAAGACTGCTGTAATATTAGCTAAGCGTAACGAATATTGTAATTTTAGCTAAGAGTATAGACCACTGTAACAATTACTGAGAGTAAAGACTACTGTAATATTAGCTAAGAGTAAAGACTACAGTAATATTAAGTAAGAGTAGAGACTACTGAAATATTAGCTAAGAGTAAAGACTGCTGTGATTTTAACTAAGAGGAACAACTACTGTAATATTAGCTAAGAGTATATTCTACTGTAACATTAGCTAAGAGTAAAGARTGCTGTAATATTAGCTAAGAGTAACGACTACTGTAGTATTAGCTAAGAATAATAAAGACTAATATCAGCAAAGAGTAACGACTACTGAAATAAAGCTAAAAGTATATACTACTGTAWTCCCAGCTAAGATTAACGATATTAATATTAGCTAAGAGTAAAGACKGCTGTAACATTAGCTAAGAATAACGACTACTGTAATAATAGCAAAGAGTAAAGACATCTGTGATTTTAGCTAAGAGTAACGACTACTGTAATATTACTAAGAGTTTATACAACTGTAATATTAGCTGAGAGTACAGCTAAGAGTAACGACTACGGTAGTATTAGCTAATAGCACAGACTGCGGCAATATTAGCTAACAGTTCACTTAAAGGAATGACTACTGTAATATTAGCTAAGAGTATAGACCACTGTAACATTAGCTGAGAGTGCTTCGGAGGACGCATGGCTTTCGACCTTCGTCTCTCCCGAGCCCGTACGGGAGTTGTAGCGATGAGACAAGATAGTAATTACTAGCGATTGGATACCACGAAAATTGGGGAGAAAAGTGGATACAATTTTTTWAAATAAWAAATATATAAAAATATAAAAATATTAGCAAAGAGTAACGAGTACTGTAATATTAGCTAAGAGTTTATACAACTGTAATATTAGCTGAGAGTATAGACAACTGTAATATTAGCTAAGAGTACAGACTGCTGTAACATTAGCTGAGAGTAAAGACTACTGTACTATTAGCTAAGAGTTTATACAACTGTAATAATAGCTAAGAGTAACGAATATTGTAATATTAGCTAAGAGTATAGACCACTGTAACATTAGCTGAGAGGAAAGACTACTGTAATATTAGCTAAGAGTTTAGACTACTGTAATATGAGCTAAGAATAAGAACTACTGTAATATTAGCTAAGAGTATTGACTACTGTAATATTAGCTAAGAGTTACAACTACTGTAATATTAGCTAAGAGTAAAGACCACTGTAATATTAGCTAACAGTAAAGACTAATGTAATATTAGCTAAGAGTACAGACTACTGTAATACTAGCTAAGAGTAATGTCTTCTGTAATATTAGCAAAGAGTATGGACAACAGTAATATTAGCTAAMWGTAACGACTACTGTAAGACTAGCTAATATGTACAACTTCTGTAATATTAGATGAGAGTATATACAACTGTAATATTAGCTAAGAGTTAAAACTGCTGTAATATTAGCTAAGAGCAACGACTACTGTAATTTTAGCTAAGAGTATAGAACACTGCAACATTAGCTGAGATTAAAGACCACTGTAATAATAGCTAAGAGTAAAGACTACTGCAATATTAGCTAACAGTATAGACTACTGAAATATTAGCTACAAGTATAGACTACTGTAATATTAGCTGAGGGAATGACTACTGTAATGGGGCGGCAGGGTAGCCTAGGGGGGGCAGGGTAGCCTTGTGGTTAGAGCGTTGGACTAGTAACCGAAAGGTTGCAAGTTCAAATCCCCGAGCTGACAAGGTACAAATCTGTCGTTCTGCCCCTGAACAGGCAGTTAACCCACTGTTCCTAGGCCGTCATT
>NC_036846.1:252938-288488 GCF_002910315.2 Salvelinus sp. IW2-2015
GTAAAACCACTGTAATATTGCTAAGAAGAGTAAAGGACTGCTGTAACATTAGCTAAGAGTAAGACTACTGTAATATTAGCTATGAATAAAGACTACTGTAATATTAGCTATGAGTAACAAACAACTTGAATAATTAGCAATGAGTAAAGAACTTCTGTTATTTTAGCAAAGAGTAAAGACTGATGTAATATTAGCTAAGCTAACGAATACTGTAATTCTAGCTAAGAGTATATACTACTGTAATATTAGCTAAGAGTAATATTCTACTGTAATATTAGCCTAAGAGTAAAGACTAAAGTAATCCTTCTAACCCCCCCCCCCTTAAAAGAGTTAGATGCACTATTGTAAAGTGGCTGTTCCACTGGATTATCATAAGGTGAATGCCACAATTTGTGAAGTCGCTCTGGATAATGAGCGTTCTGCTAAATGACTTAAATGTAAATGTATTAGCTAAGAGTAAAACTACTGTAATATTAGCTAAGAGTAGACTACAGTAATATGAGCTAAAATAATAAGAACTACGTTATTAATTAGCTAAGAGTAAAGGACTACTGAATACAATGAAAGCTAATAATAAGAAACTATTGTAGATATGTAGCTAAGAGTTATAGGATTACTAGTAATATTAGCTAAGAGTGAACGACACACTGTAATATTACATAACCAGTAAAGACTACTGTAATATTAGCTAAGAGTATAGACTACTGTAATACTAGCTAAGATTAATGGCTACTGTAATATTAGCTAAGAGGTAATGACTACTGTAATATTAGCTATAATGAAATGACTTACTGTAATATGTTTGCTAGCTAACAGTAAAGACTACTGTAATATTAGCTAACAGTGAAGACTATTGTAATATTAGCTAAGAGTATAGACTACTGTAATAATAGCTAAGAGTAATGACTACTGTAATATTAGCTAAGAGTATGGACTACTGTAAAATTAGCTAAGAGTAACGACTACTGTAATATTAGCTAAGAGTAAAGACTACTGTAATATTAGCTAAAAGTATAGACTACTGTAATACTTGCTAAGAGTAACGACTTATGTAATATTAGTTAATAGTAAAGACTACTGTAATATTAGCTAAGAGTATAGACTACTGTAATATTAGCTAAGAGTAAAGAATACTGTAATATTAGCTAAGACTACTGTAATACTAGCTAAGAGTATAGACTACTGTCATATTAACTAAGAGTAAAGGCTGCTACTGCAAATCTGCGCTCACATCCAACTCCCATATGAGCTCAAAATAGACAGCTGACTCAGAAAGCGGTATACATTGTGTCACGTGTGCTCCCTCTCCTGCCACTAGGTCACCAGTCTGCTCGTCATGGCGCACTACTGTCACCATTGTAACGCGTAATTGCGCATTATGACACTCATCTGGACTCCATCACCTCCCTGATTACCTGCCCTATATTTGTCACTCCATTYGGTTCCTTCCCCAGTTATCATTGTATCTGTATCTGTTTCATATCGGTGTTTGTTTCATGTATTTATTAAATGTATTCACTCCCTGAACTTGCTTCCCGACTCTCAGTGCACATCGTTACACATTGCTCCCTTGGTATAGGAACAGTTGTGGAATACATACTCTAGAGATCTGAATATTATTATCCAGTACTAATATAGGTACGGTACTATATACACAAGCATTTGTATATATACAGTGCATTCGGAAAGTATTCAGACCACTTCACTTTTTCCAGATTTTGTTACGTTACAGCCTTATTCTAAAATGTATTAAATTWATGTTTTTCCTCATCAATCTACACACAATACCCCCATAATGACAAAGCAAAAATAAGTTTTTAGGAATTTTAGCAAATGTATAAAATTTTACAACAGAAATACCTTATTTACATTAATACATTCACAAATGCAGCATTACTATTCTTGTAGACAAATAAAGTGGACATACACGAGTCCTGAGGAGCATCCTCTGACCCTGACCCTGATTCTTGATTCCGCTGCAGTGGAGAGAGAGGCAGGAATGACTGTGGCAGGGCAAACATACAGAACCCACCCACATGCACCCAAACCACTGAGACTTAATGAAACCAGAGGTTAGATCAGAGAGAAGAGTGGAGGAGAGACGGTCAGTGGAGTGGATGAAAGGAGAAACAAACACAATACTGATGAATAAGAGAGATGAGAGCAAGGGAGATTGCGAGAGAGATAATGATGGAGTGAGAAAATAGGTAAGAAAGAGAGACAGACAGAGAGTGATAGGCAGAGAGATATATAGAGAGAGAGGCAGAGGGAGACTGTAAGAGTGAAGGCTTAGAAAGTAGACTAACTTCTGGGTGTAGGCTAACTGCTAACTGTAGAGAGATAAAAAGGGTCAGGGGTCACATGACCGATACACAACTAGAACTGACATGACCTTCACAGCGGAACCAAACAGAACTGACATTACCCTTCACAGTGGAACCAACCAGGGTTGATCCACGTAGAACCAGAACTAACTGGACCGGACCTACCCACCCTGAGCTAAAGCAACTTTGTATAAAAAAAAAATGCATAACTGCTCCTTGGGCCTACTGTAATTACTGAGATAATAAACTGATAATAAACAGACTCCTTTATTGATACTTAGCTTGAATGCTTTTCCTTGTTGAGTCAGTGTAAATGCAATGTCAATGTATGTCCTCACATGTTGAGTCATATTAAGCTTCAGCTCTATTCTCTCTGTGATTACAACAATGAATGACTCTGTAGTCAATATTAGTCAATACTAGTCGCCCATCTCTGCCATGACACAACTTCTACATCTGCATTGCTTGCTGTTTGGGGTTTTAGGCTGGGTTTCTGTACAGCACTTTGTGACATTAACTGATGTATAAAGGGCTTTAAAAATACATTTGATTGATTGAATACTGTGTGTTTACAGTAGGGAAGAACACACACTCACAAACACAGTGGGTCTGTGGGCCAACACCTCAGCTCTGCCGCAGTGTCCAACGAGGCCTGCTGACATCAACACTAATACAACCTGCTAGTTCATAGACGCCCACATCACCTGGATAGGACCACAACGTGCTGAATCTCACAGTACTCAGCCAAGGTATGCTCAGGACTCACTGTTTTCTAAGCCTAGCCTAACTCCAGAGTCCAGGCACACTCACAGCACCATTGCCAAACTGAACGCAAAGTCTTCACAATAGCACCACAGCCACACTGAAATAAGTCTTATGTTATGAATAACTTTGTTGAATAAACTTTGTGTGATTACTATTGAACTCAACAGACTGTGACAGAGAAAGAGAGTGGGAAGAGAGAAAAAATACAGAGAAAAGAGAGAATGATGCCACAGCAGATGAGATAAGTATTAMATTTACATTTACATTTAAGTCATTTAGCAGACGCTCTTATCCAGAGCGACTTACAAATTGGTGCATTCACCTTATGATATCCAGTGGAACAACCACTTTACAATAGTGCATCTAACTCTTTTAAGGGGGGGGGGGGTTAGAAGGATTACTTTATCCTATCCTAGATATTCCTTAAAGAGGTGGGGTTTCAGGTGTCTCCGGAATGTCGTGATTGACTTCCCTGACCTGGGCGCTTCGTGAGGGAGTTTGTTCCACCATTGGGGTGCCAGAGAGCAGCGAACAGTTTTGACTGGGCTGAGCGGGAAACTGTACTTCCTCAGAGGTAGGGAGGCGAGCAGGCCAGAGGTGGATGAACGCAGTGCCCTTGTTTGGGTGTAGGGCCTGATCAGACTGAAGGTACGGAGGTGCCGTTCCCCTCACAGCTCCGTAGGCATAGCACCATGGTTTAGCGGATGCGAGCTTCAACTGGAAGCCAGTGGAGAGAGCGGAGGAGCGGGGTGACGTGAGAGAACTTGGGAAAGTTGAACACCAGACGGGCTGCGGCGTTCTGGATGAGTTGTAGGGGTTTAATGGCACAGGCAGGGAGCCCAGCCAACAGCGAGTTGCAGTAATCCAGACGGGAGATGACAAGTGCCTGGATTAGGACCTGCGCCGCTTCCTGCGTGAGGCAGGGTCGTACTCTGCGAATGTTGTATCTTGCAGAGACACGACGTGCAGAATTCACTGATACGTGAGAAGTACAGTGGAATAAGCAGTCCTGATTCCCGTACTGGGCAGCTCCACAGTGTAACCAGATTCACTCAAACCTCTCCCCTCCTGTCCTTATCTGCCCAGAGGGATCAGGGGGAAGGCTAGGGAGAGTCGATATTTCTGGGT
Organism: Salvelinus sp. IW2-2015; assembly: GCF_002910315.2. Taxonomy (NCBI): domain Eukaryota; kingdom Metazoa; phylum Chordata; class Actinopteri; order Salmoniformes; family Salmonidae; genus Salvelinus; species Salvelinus sp. IW2-2015. The sequence goes on from NC_036846.1 coordinate 257,156, forward strand.
GCTGAATGTGTGTTCATTTGGCATGAGGGGCGGTTGCATAACTAACCCTCTGTCTCTGTGTGTGTGTGGGGCAGTGGGTTGTCTCAGAGGCACTGTCATTAGTTTGATAGGTTCCTTTGGTGCCGCGCAGAATGACTGAATAGCTGAGGGAGTGACGCTGATGAGCCTGTGTCATCTGTGTGTTTGTGCGTGTGTGTGTGTGTGTCCCTCTGGATGCATGGTGTGAGTGCTCGTCTATAAATTGGATTACCTTAACCATTTTAAATGCATTTGTGTGAGTGTGAGTGTGAGTGTGTGTGTGTGCCTCTGAACAACATAGGATGGGTGTGTTTTTGCGGTACACTGCTCTGGGTGGCTGTGTGTGTAAATGAGATTACCATCCCAGCTTTGACCTGGATGTGAGTGACACTGAGTCCTAACAAAGAAACAGCAGAAGAAAATGTGTGCCTTACTGACACACAACAGCTTCCAGCACATACAGAGCAACATCCCCATCCACAACCACAACCCCACGGGCATGGCAGAGAGAGATGGGGAGGGAGAGGGAGGGAGGGGAGCGGGGATATGGGGGAAGGGAGAGAGAAAGAGAGGGGCAGGAGGAGGGAGGGAGAGAAACAGCACATGGGGATGGAGGAGCGTAGGGAGAGATGGAGAGAAAGAGGACAGAGAGAGAGTGGTAGAGAGAGAGGAGAGAGGGGGAGAAAGAAGACGGCGAGAAAGGGGGAGAAGGGAAGTTGAAAGAAATGCGGAGCAGGAAAAAATGAGAGGGGTAAGGGATGAAGGGAAATTGGAGTGAATGGGAGAGTACAGAAAAGAGATGAGGGAGCAAATGGGCAGCCAGGTCACCCGTGATACAAGTCAGTATTTGACGTCCATCCGTGTCTGAGGACGTCAGGAGATTACTTGGAAACCGGCCACTGTTAACTTCAAGTAGGTTTCAGTTTTGCTAGACATTGTGGACGGGGATGGCAGATAGGTGTAAGCATCTGCCATCTGATTCCGAAGGTTGCAAGTTCGAATCCAGCGATAGAGAGTTAACCCTTAAAAATTCAGAGTTAACACCTAAACTTAACCTTAAACACTTTGAAATGTGACRTTTGCAACAACTTCTAAATGTAATGTTTGAGAAACATGGATGAACGTCTAATTCTGACGTGAGTCTGTGGGAGCTAGTTGCAAATGKGATAGGCCACTGTCTGAAAACCAAAGAAAATTGTAGAAGGAACAGAGAAAGAGACAGAGAGAAAGAAAAAGTGAGGGGTTGAGCGAGAGAAAAGGGAATAGAAACGGAAGGGAGCTTCGGGAGAAGGTAGTGTGTGTGCAGCCATCTAAAATAAGGCCAATTCTCTGCCTGCTGAAATGAGGTACAATACTGCTTAAAAGCTGTAGTGGCTGGCTGTAATACTCCTCCCTGCTTCTGCTACACTCTCTCCCTATGACACGGGACACACTCTCACAGTGAGAACACTCACACAATTAACCAAGACAACCGACACACTGACACACTACAAAAGGTGCATTACAGTGTGAGCATTCTTGATATTAAGATACTTGGCATACTAACACAATTACAGACTAAGCAAGCACACACAAAGAGACYCTGAGGCAAAGATATACTACGGCTCCAAAAATACAACGTATGAATGAAGTACTGTACATATTGTACTATGATGAAGTAGGCTACATGCTCAGACACGTCAACCAACATACTGTTGTGAATTTAGCAAGGTTGTTTGCATGTTTCACAATCACAACCTTCTGTTCCAAAGGGGAACGTGCCAACCACAGTCCCAATAGATTAACTTACACGCCATGATAGACACCAATAGCTACACCACACACACTACGGATGGAGGGAGCAAATGTGGCCCAGTGAAACCATGTATATTCACACTGTGTCTCATGATGGCCTGAAAAAAAAACATGTGACCCGTTGAAGTCATGACAGCACTTGTTGGCTAAATGAGACACACACTCCCATTTTCAATCAGAGCAGTAAATCTCACACTGGCATCTGCTGTCCAAGCATGGCTTGGCATTGCCACTGTCCATGCACTGACACACACTGACACACAGTAACACACACACTAATCACCAAACTGGGCATTAGGCATTGGACATTGAACAGAAACACTGAAGGGGATATCATCACCGTTTACAAATGGGAAGGCTGCTATCAAATCTTCATGGAGCATTCTCATTATTTCTACTGCCCATCTCACTCACCACTGACTCCCACCCATTTCAGGCTTTTGAGTACTGATATCTCACTGTCTTTCTCCATCTTCTGCATTGTTTCACATTCCTCTCAATCATTCTATATGAGTGTTAGTGCCACTGAATAGTAATGATCTATTGTACTGCACTGCCATCTTGGTTCTAATTACCCTCACTCATTATTACTAGCCTATGGAATTATTGAAGTCTGAAAACTGAAGTGACCTAGTTGAGTAAAAACAGAGAATTGCCATAATGCAATATATTAAAATAATGTGTTGATTTATTTTCACATGTACTGTTGCTTCTCTGTTGACACCATCTGCTGACCAAATATTACAATGAGGAATTCGCTAACATAATCTGTGTATCAATCAAAACTAAACAGATTTCCATTAAATACTGTGAGATGGTAGAAGAGGAACCATACAAAAGACACGACGTCCCCTCCCCCTCACAACCTTCTCCTTTTCCCTCACCCCTGTTGCTGAGACCACTGCACTGCACGCGAGACTCTCCAACATGCGGTGGAAAACCAGCGAATACAGAGAGGTAAATTCTGCCAGTGCGTTGCTAGGGAAACAGCATCATCGCCTAAAATCTGCCTCATTCAGCCACACTCTCATAGCRGGTGAAACACAAGCTATCTGTTAGCCAATAGCACGAGGCCGTTTGTGAAAATCAAAACAAGGGCATCGGAGCTAACCTTTATTACGTCACCCGCGCAGCCGCAGCATTAGAACACAGACGGAGAGGGAACTGGAAAGGAACATGTAAATAATGAATGGCAGCTCCCTAGCGAAGCCAAGCAGCGCACTTCCACCCCACCCGGCTGGCTAGGTGACGGGAGTCAGCKTGCGCAAAAGACAGGCAACTCTCTTTCTCTCTCAGCCTCAGCCACACGCSGCTCGCAAAATCAATCACTACAGTTACCACCATGGTGCACAGGCCTTTAGACACACGCATGCACGCAAACACCACTGTTCTCTTATTAGGCTACATGCTCTAACCTGCATTTGTCAAAGAGGTAGGCATACACATGAACAATGAACATAAGACAACCGATCTTCTGTTTAGTTGACATCCTTAAAGGGCACAGGTAGAATGTTAGCAACGAAAACAACTTGACTGGCTGGCAAATAGTCCTATATGAGTGTCATGGGCTTTAAGGTTGCATTCAATCGCCAATAGATTATCTTTCTGATGGGGCGTAGCTCCAAATAAGGATTATGAAAAGCCTCTAACTGCTGAAATTGATTCCTTCAAGGCCACAACACAAGCCCAACAGGGAAAGACAGTAACAAGGCCCTGTAAATACAAGGCTGAAGTTGCCCCTATCCACTGGTCTAAGATCAGCTTTGCATTTGACTTACTCAAATTGAATACAATTATAGTCTAAAGATAACATGTGGTCCCAGTCTAAATAGAGTAAAACGTACTCTTGTTGCAGAGTTCAATTTTCAGAATTATTTCCTATTCAGTGTTTATATTTAACTCTACAAACTGTAATTTACTCCATTTAGCTTAACATGGAAACAACTCTACTGCCAATTTACTCAATATAGAATTGAATATTATCAGTCAAGAGTAGCATTTGTACAACTAAACTCAATAAAATCAGAAGTCAGTATTTAACAAAGCACTTTATTCTTAAATGCAAGACATGTGCAATACATACAAAATATTGATGATAATAAAATAAAATTGTGGACTGAAATGAAATGTTGGCCTCTGTTCACTTTAATTTCAATTCAAGGGGCTTTATTGGCATGGGAAACATGTGTTAACATTGCCAAAGCAAGTGAGGTAGATATTATACAAAAGTGAAATAAACAATACAAATTAACAGTAAACATTACACATACAGAAGTTTCAAAACAATAAAGACATTACAAATGTTATATTATATATATACAGTGTTGTAACAATGTACAAATGGTTAAAGCACACAAGTTAAAATAAATAAGCATAAATATGGGTTGTATTTACAATGGTGTTTGTTCTTCACTGGTTGCCCTTTTCTTGTGGCAACAGGTCACAAATCTTGCTGCTGTGATGGCACACTGTGGAATTTCTCAAAAAAGCTCAATATTGCAATTCAATACATGTAACAATGACATGGAGGWTTTTGTGAAACTGGCATCTCACATATCAAAAACACTGATGCTAAACTAAAATTATGGCCTCTGTAAAATGACATTTTGGCATCGGTCCCCCCTTTATTAAAAGTAAATCAAAAAGCCAATATTGCAATACAATACATCTTGGTTTTAAAGAGCTTACTGTGCAGTTTAGAGTCACAGGAAACAGTATAGGGACAATMAACAAACTTGAATCATCACAGCTGTAAGACATCTGTATATCAAATGCTTTGTGACAGAAAAKCTCTTTAACATCAACTGTTGTACACCCAACTCTATATGCATTAAAATGCTCATCAAGACATATTGYTTGTAGGGCAAAAGTAACCAACAGCAACCTTTCATCTTTAACAACAACATGTTGGATTTTCTGAAAAACTGGCATCTCACAATGGACTTTAAGACAAACAACTAAACTTGAACGATACATATTTCCACGGTGTTTGGACCATTTACATTTTTTTCCAATTGCTAACACAGTAAAATGACATGCACAGCACAATTATTTCAACTGACACACAGAGAGCAAAACCTCTTCTCAAGTCTCCAAAAGTCTAAACACATTTTCTGCTTTACACACATTTTGCAATTCAAAATGGCACTTTTTAAATGCACTGCACACGGTTCTCTGCATAAGACACAACAATCTGACATAAAGTCACATGTTTGCCATTTCAAAACACTGCCATTCAAAATGACACTACATGAGCTAATTGGCCAATACATGTGCCACCTGGCCAAACACCTCAATGGTTAATTGTTACCACTTCAATCAGGAAGTAAGCACTATGAAAAGACCACAGGTGAGCACCTTTTGTTTTACAACAACAATGGAAGCCGTTGCAGAGAGAGGAAGAGGAAGAGGGAGGGTGAGAATGAGGAGGAGGAAGAGTGAGGTAGGGGTAGAGCTGGTAGAGGAGTTCATGGCCAAAGAAGACAACAACTTTCAAATGAAATCAGAGCAACCTTAGTTGATCATGTCATCAACCATGGGCTGACARTGCGAGAGGCTGGACAGAGAGTGCAGCCCAACTTGAGCCGTTTTACTGTCGCCTGTGTCATCCGGACATTTAGACTGGAGTACAGGTATGTAACCAACATTTATTTCACACTGTAGTACCCCCCATGTCATAGTGTAYCAGTTGAGTGACACCTGTTTACTTCATGAATGGCTGATGTCATACACTAACTGCACAAATTTCCTGTAGAATTTACTCTACTGTGGGGGAAATATCTTTAGGCTGCATTGTCCAAGCCCTATATTTTAGTTTTTTTGTTTTTCTGAAGGACTGAGAGATGCAACCATGGTGGAGGAAGGGACCAAATGTTCACCGGGGTACAGGAAGCTGCCATTGTAAACTTGTTTTTGGAAAATAATGAAATCAGATTACGAGAAATTCAAAGCCACATCATCCAAGACAACACCATATTCAACGAGTCAGTCTGTCCACATTGGCTCGCATTCTCAAGCGAAACCAAATCAGAATGAAACAACTTTATAAGGTGCCGTTTGAGAGAAACTCTCAAAGAAAGAGGTCAGACGAGCATATGTGGATGTAAGTACAATATTGAGTGCAGTACACTACACGCAACATTGTTTCCCAGTGTACTGCATAACACCATATTGACTGCTTTTGTTCTTTGTTTTCAGGCAGTACTGGAAATGGATGCTCATGCAATACCTGTCACACCCTGGCCTTAGTATTCTTTGTTTTCTTTATTATTTTAGCTAGGTCAGGGTGTGACATGGGGAATGTATGTGTTTTTGTAGTGTCTAGGGTGGTTGTATGGTTTAGGGGGTTAAATTGAGTAGATGGGTTTGTGTTTAGTATAGGTGTCTAGCTGTGTCTATGGTTGCCTGAATGGTTCTCAATCAGAGACAGATGTCATTAATTGTCTCTGATTGGGAGCCATATTTAAGGCAGCCATRGGCACTAGGTTAATGTGGGTAATTGTCTATGTTGTACGTTTGTAGCCTGTGTGTGCACTTACGTCATTAGCTTCACGATTCGTTTGTTGTTTTGTTTCAGTTTGTTATAGTGTTTGTTGCGTGTTTTTTTTATTTTCTCTACAATAAAAGAGAATGTATTTTGCACACGCTGCGCCTTGGTCCACTTTCTCCCAGCAAGACGATCGTGACAATACCACATGAGTTCATCTTTATAGATGAGGCTGGGTTCAACCTAGCAAAGACCAGAAGGGGGAGAAACGTCATTGGCCACAGAGCCATTATAGATGTTCCTGGCCAACGTGGTGGGAACATCACAATGTGYGCTGCCATCTCCAACACGCATGGTGTCCTCCACCGTCATGCCAACCTTGGACCATACAACACAGCCCATATTCTCACATTTCTGGACAGACTCCACAACATTCTCATACCACCAGAGCGTATGAATGATGCAGACCATCAAAGAACCCGGTACGTTATAGTATRGGACAACGTGAGCTTTCATCGTGCAGCCCCAGTCCAAAACTGGTTTGCTGACCACCCACCATTTCTCGTGCAATACCTCCCACCATACYCACCATTTCTGAACCCCATAGAAGAGTTATTTTTGGCATGGCGGTGGAAGGTATACRACCGGCAGCCCTTTGTGCRCATGCCTCTTCTGCAGGCTATGGAAGAGGCATGTGATGAGATTGATGTGGGTGCGATTCAGGGATGGATAAGGCACTCAAGGCGCTTCTTCCCTCGATGTCTGGCAAGGGAAGATATTGCCTGTGATGTGGACAAGGCGTTGTGGCCAGACCCAGCTTGTGCGGCAAGATGCTGCCTAATTATTTTTCTTGCCTCTTTTTTTCTATATATTTTTCTGCACATTTTTTCTGCAATTTTCTTTCAGTTTACTGTTTGTGAGCATATTTTTGTTCAGTCCAATGTAAATATATCTGCTGTGCATAGTTGCACTGACTTGTTTGGTGAAAAATTAAAATAAAAAAAATGTTTCAACAGCATGTGTGTGTATCTTGCAAATATTTTCTGTGCATCTTAGTTTTTTACGATTGCTTACACACAAAATTTTTACTTTTCCCACAATTAGCAAAACCTTACACTCAAGAGCAGCAAACACAAAGGCTAGATTTGCACAACTGTAAGCACATTGTCAGCTTCACACTATTTGCAAAACATTACACAGTGATTTGCAAAACACTAAACACACTTGTATACATCAGACACAGAAGTATATCATGATGTCACTTCCTTGCAATTCCAAAGCACGGACTGTCAAATTACCACACCTATGTGTACCACACCTATCTGTTACAGTTTCTCAGTCGCTTTGGTGCATTTCTTAGATCAAAAGTGCAATTCTTGATACTACTTGTACAAATTCCAAATCATCTAGTCACTTGTGCACATCATTAAAGGCATTTTCTTATTCCTTTGGACAAATTGCAATTGATAATGTACAAGTGTCAGTTTTTTTCCACATKATCAATTGCTCATGTCATGTTGATCAAAATATAGTAGATGGTTCTCTGTTGAATAGTCTTACCCCTCAAAACATCCAGGCATTAGTTCCTTGCATAAGCCATTACATGCAAAATTGTTGAACTATTTGTCATAAACTGTCAAGCATWGTTTTACACATTTCTATTAGACCTTTTGTACAAAAACGTGAATTGATGAATCGTGCAGGTGAAATTGACCCTCACTCATGAAGGAATGTAAAGTGTTAGTTCAACCAACCAGTTGTCTAAATTGCTCAAAGGTGCATCTCATGAAGAATCAATTGGCAAGCATATATAGACAGACCACAACACAGAGTTGCAATTTTCCAATAATGGATGGACCAGGAAACGAACAGGGTCAACAGCCAAGAGGAGGAAGAAGAGGAGCAAGGATGCRTGGTGGAAGGCAAAACAGAGGAAGAGGCAGAAGAGGACATAGGCGCATATCTGATGACATAAGGGCCACTATTGTAGACCATGTTGTCAATCATGGCCTTACAATGGCTGAGGCGGGTCGAAGGGTGCAGCCRAATATTGGGAGATCAACCGTGTCCTCAATAGTTCAAAYGTTTCGAAGAGAGAACAGGTATGTCCACCAATGTACAGTGCACTGTTACTGTATTTAAGCAGTATACTGTATACTTCCTACAATGCTTCATATTACAGTAGTCCACTTGTATTTCACAGCATACAGAAATATACTCWATACAGATACATACTGCACCTTACATGCACCCACCTGTATGTTTTACAGTAAAATGTGTGTTCGCATAGTTTTTGTCTATGTGAAAGTGTGCGATGCATCACTGCATTTTTCCCCACATAGGACTGCAAGATTACCTCAAACCGGTGGCAGAGGACGCCTTTTCACACCTCAACAGGAGGAGGCTATTTGCACCATGGTCCGAGCAAACAATGCCATGAGACTCAGGGAAATACAAAGGACCATTATAGAAGAAAACGATGTCTTTGAAAACATCCATACGGTTAGCATCTCAACCATCGACAGGGTGCTGCATAGAAACCAGATGAGTATGAAACAGCTGTACCGTGTACCATTCCAAAGGAATGAGGACAGAGTTAAGGAGCTACGGTACCAGTATGTACAGGTAAAACATATATCTATGTAACTACTTTACAGCAACATTTTATAGTGATACATAGTACAGTAAGCATAAACTGCACACATTTMCATTGCTGTGGAAGGAACATGCAATATATGTACATTTTATGTCACTCTTCCTTACCAAAACAAATTTAACTGTGTGTTCTGGGATATAGCRTATAATGGAGTTGGAATCAAGTGAACCCTCTCACAACTTTGTATACGTGGATGAGGCTGGCTTCAACCTGACCAAATGCAGAAGGCGGGGTCGGAATATCATCGGTCACAGAGCTACTGTGGATTTGCCAGGCCAACGGGGAGGAAATATCAGCATGTGTGCTGCTATTTCGGAGCATGGTGTCCTAACCCATATCCCCCTTATAGGGCCATACAACACCCAGCATCTACTCAACTTTTTAGAGACTCTCTACAGGGCTCTCATCCCTGATGATGAGAGGGATCTGTTTAGAGAGGATTTGCCAAAGTATGTGGTCATTTGTGATAATGTGAGTTTCCATCAATCAAACATCATAAGGCAATGGTTTGTGACCCACCCGAGGATGCTCATAGAATTCCTCCCACCTTATTCACCATTTCTTAACCCAATTGAGGAGTTCTTTTCAGCATGGAGGTGGAAGGTGTACGATCGGCAGCCACACACACAGATGACCCTGCTGGCTGCAGCATGTGAGGACATCACAGTAGACGCCTGCAGAGGATGGATAAGGCATTCCAAAAKATTCTTTCCACGTTGCATTGGAAGGGAAAATATCCGGTGTGATGTGGATGAGAATATGTGGGCCGACAGACAGGAACGTCTGGATGTGTAGAGACAGCACAATAGTGCTGAGGGCAAAGTTGTGCCTTAGGGGTGGTTTCCTGTGTTTCTTTCTAATTTCGTTTTTTTCCCTTTGTGCCCCTTGGGTTGTCCAGTCTCTTTCAATCAATAACCCACATACAGTAATATGTAAATAGTACTGTTGAAATTGATATATGCCATAGAAGTGCAGCCTTGTGCATTTTCAATACAGTAACTGTCATCCAAACTGTAGCCTAAGTTTACATCAGGTAATACTGTCAAAGTACACAGTTACATTGACAACATGCCTAAACATTTTGACGACCTTGTTCGTGAACAATGACTCAATGACTTATCATTCTGATGACACTGACATGATCATTGGCATGAATATTTACTTTTGAGAGATGTACTAAGGATTTTTAGTGACTGACTAGCTTTAGAAACATATCTATTGTATATTGCAGTTTGTACAAATTGTTCTGAGAAATGCACTTATTATTTTGCACATGTTAGGGATGATGTGAAAAATGCACCAAAGCGACTGAGAAAAACTGTAAACACAGCAGTCAGGTGCACAAACACATGATTGCTAAATTGTAGACACACCAATCAGGTTTAAGCACTATAAAAATGCAGCAGGTAGGTTCACCTGCCTTCAACCAAAATGGAAGGAGTCAGAAGAAGAGTGAGGGTGAGAGGAGGAGTACACAGAGGAGGAGAAGGAGGTAGAGGAAGAGGCAGAGGTCAAGGAAGACCTGAAGCAGGAGGAGAACGTGCACAAAGAAGAAGAGGACCAAACTTATCAAATGACATTCGAGCAACACTAGTGGACCATGTTGTGAACCATGGATTGACGCTGAGGGAGGCTGGACTGAGAGTTCAGCCAAATCTTAGCAGATATACAGTGGCATCTGTCATAAGGACTTTGACAGGAAAACAGGTAAAAGAAGATCTGTCTACAGTTACAGTAATCAGCCGCTTATTGTATGCACCATAYCAGCACTTGTGATAYCCCTTCYTGTGACATTGTACAGTAAGTTACATGTATTATTCTCTACATAGRATTGAGGGTCGGGAACGACAAGGAGGAAGGGGGCCCATATTCACGCAAGAACAAGAGAGAGATAATAAACATGGTTTTGGCCAATAATGCTATCAGGCTCAGAGAACTACAAGCCAACATTATCGGTGACCATGCCATTTTCAATAATGTCCATCAGGTCTCTCAGTCAACACTGGCACGCATCCTGAAAAGACATCAGGTTCAAATGAAACAACTTAACGAGTGCCTTTTSCGYGGAATTCAGAGAGGGTCAAACGGCTGCGGCATGAGTATGTGGAGGTTTGTATTGCTCACTTTAGCACTGTGATGTTGCATACTGCACACATGACTTTTTTACATTGACTGTATACTAGCCCTATCCTGAACTACACAATCTTGTCTTTCACTGTATTTCAGGGAGTTTTGCAGATGGATGCTGAGGAAATCCTGCATGAATTCGTATATATTGATGAGGCAGGGTTCAACCTCACAAAAGCAAGGAGAGGCAGAAATATCATTGGCCACAGGGCTATAATCAATGTCCCAGGGCAACGTGGGGGTAACATCACCCTTTGCGCTGCCATTTCACAGCATGGGGTTGTCCTCCATCATGCCAAAATGGGCCCTTACAACACACCTCATTCTCGCATTTTTGGACCGATTGCACCACATCGTCACAGCAGGTAATGCAATGCACCAGATGCAATACACGGTCATCTGGGACAATGTGTCATTCCACCGCTCTGCTTGGTCCAGAACTGGTTTCAACACCATCCACAGTTGACAGTACTATACCTTCCACCATACTCTCCGTTTCTAAACCCTATCGAAGAGTTTTTCTCTGCATGGCGGTGGAAGGTTTACGATCTCCAGCCCCAGGCTCAGGTACCCATCATTCAGGCCATGGAGGACGCCTGTGACCAAGTCGACGCCGCAGCTGTGCAAGGATGGATTCGACATTCAAGACGGTTCTTCCCGCGTTGTCTTGCTAATGACGATATTGCTTGTGATGTTGATGAAATTCTCTGGCCAGATCCAGCTAGGCGAAGAGATAATGTATAGTATGTTTACTGTAGTATTTTCTGTACAATATTGTCCGTTTTTTTTTCAGATTATTTTTTATGTTTGTTGTTGTTATTTACTGTAATTGTAACCTGTACGGGATACAGTATTTTACGTTTGTCCGTTGTTTGCTGAGCTAACAGTGTTATGCACACTACCGTAGTAGCATGAAAACTGGGACATGTTTTGTTGTGATTCTCCATGTTGACTGATTTGGGTATATGGAGAGAAATAAATGATATTTTCCTCAGTCTGCAGCATTGGTCTTGTGTAGTGTTTGTATAGTTGCACTTTCTCTGTGTACTTCATTTACAGTACTCTAATCACTGACAATTAGACTTGCTAAAAGTGTTTTAGGTTAGCAACAGCAGTGTGTAACTGGTTCAAAAAGATTGAAGTCATATGAAATGTGTGTGTTTCGTATGGTAACAAAATAGTATTTTTTATAAAGTCGTGTATAGTTTTGACAAAAGTGTTCCATTTTGCAAATTATCTGAAGTGTTGTGCTACTTTGGTGTAGGGTTGTGCTAATTGTGTGTAGTGTTTTGACAAACCAGGCCGTTTTCAAAATTGTGCTTAAACAATTGAAAAAAACTAAGAATTTTCTACAATTTGAACTATTTTAGTATTATGGCAAAGCATACTAAAGATGAGAGTGCTTTTCATTATGCCCAACAGTGTAGTTGGTTAGACAAAAATCTGGTAATATGAATGAAGTGTGTGCCATTTCGTGCAAACGTTTGATTTTGATAATGCTGTAGTTTTGGTTGCAGTGGTTCATTTTGCAGGATATATGAGGTATTTTGCAGTTTGGGTGTGTGGTTTTGTAAATTGTGTTAAGTATTTTGATAAAACCAAGAACGCATTCAACTGGGTCTACCCTTCCCCACTTTTCTGTAAAATACTGTTTTCTCTTACTTTCAGAATTTAATACACCACAAGGATTTTCATTTTTTTCAAAGCACTGATCAATTTGACTTTTAATACACTCCTGTATAGACAGACACTTCTTCACAGCTTCTTTAGCTTGAATATCATCAACTATCTCTTCCATGGAAATAACCAAAGAGTTAATGGTCGTTTCACCTACACCTGCCACTAAGTTCAGCTATGGTTGCAGCGCAGCTGTCTACAAGACTCTTATTGACAAGGACTGAGTCAGAAGGGGAATTTGTTGATGGCAGGTCATCAAAATGAATTACTGCTACACATTCAGCTGAAGAGGGGGCTTCACCRTGATCAGAACAAGGTTCATGTGCTTTATAAAGATGCTTTCTGAACCCAGAAAAAGTGCCATAAACTTGCGAACAACCAGCCTGACAGCATTTAAGACCAAGTGTCTTTCCTGGACAAAGTCCGTGGACCAACTTCAAGTGTTTTGTCAAGGAATTAGCATTTGCCTGCAGGCTTTTGCAAGCAAAACACAACATTTTAGATGAATGATATGAAAAAGTTTGTGTGAAAGGAAAAAGGTTATTTCCTATGCTGCGTTTTAATCCCTTTGCAACTTCAAAACTTTTAGTAACTCAATGCAGTATCTGAGCCGTCAACTCTGCAACCCTAGGATTACCCTTAGTGGTATCAACATCAATTTCATAAATTGTGGTTTGCAAGAAGTTGTAGACATTTACCAGATCCTGGTTGCACAAGGTACCAAAGACAAAATGAGCTTTGAAAAGCTCATCAAAACAGGGAAGAGAGTCTGGTGACTTACAAGGTATTGCATGTTTGTCAATCACAATGGAGTACTTATGAATCACACTCCTCTGGGTCCCCACAGCAAGCAGATAGGGTTGAAGGCTTTCCATGACGCTCTCCAGATGCCCCTGGATGCTGGTCCCAGTCTGTGACACAAGAACTTCATTAGTGTGCTATTAAAATGAATCATGGTTCGCAGTTTGTGAAAATGTAAATTACAGCTACACATGATCTTACCATGATTTGTCCATAATCTTAAAAGTAGTTATTAGGATTAGGAATGGGGACAGAACAGTCAACTGTAACCTCACCTTGGCGTGTCTGGCTGAGATTTTTCCTGGGCTCTTGCAGCCATGAGGTGGCGGTGGCAGAAGGTGGACAAGGACCAAAATGTAGGACATGTCACTGTCCCATCCTGAAAGTACAAATTTTCACTGAAAGTTACGTCATTCCATTTTGCTTTCAAAAACAATGCTCCCTTCCATTAGTATAATCATTTTATTCCAGCATACCATTTCCCACTTCTGTTGTGGATTCAGCATTTTGAACCAGGTCTTGCAGGTCGCCTATCTGTGTGAGGCCACGGCTTTGGTCAATGACTTTCTGCTTGTAGAGAGTAGGCCACTTCTCCAGGAACTCTGCAGAGGTTGCATCACCAAACACCAGACACGATGGAATAAGTCTAGACAGAACAGTAAACATTATGGTGTGGCACTATCGTCATGTAATATATCACAGTCCTAATCAGACTGTTGTAGAACAGAAAACAATTGTCCTGACAGTTTCAAGGCAAGGCAGTCGAAGATCCACATACCATTGCTGCTATGTCTTGGAAACGCTGTGAATATTTCAGAGGACTTCACTGGGTCATGAACCATCTTTTGGCGATAGGTGAACGTCTGCTTCATCTTCTCCTTTACAATTGCTTCATCAGCTGTATGCTTCATTCGTGCATTGGCATCACAACACAGGCTGTCTGTTGTTGGACAGTTTTCCTCTCTGAAGGAGTCTATCAGCTTTTGGACCACCTGTAACATGGTGAAACTTTACAGATCACTGGGTTTGTCCGCTCTATACAAGTCTACAATATTGCATCATAAGATAGAAAAAAAAACAAGGCTCGGAAACTCTGCAAGGATGGCCATGCATGCAGTTATGTCACCAGATGAAAAGTAGGATTTATTTGACTCAGAAACAGAATTAATACTAAGATAAACAAAGAGTAAGAGACTAAGAAACACTTGCTTATACAGATGTTCGCATACAATTATTCTCTGGTCATGTGTCATGAATGAGACTAACTACAATCAAAATCAATCTCTGATGCTTCCCTTTGAACAAATTTCAGCCTCCATGCTAGATATCCACTCCCATCTTCTGCATTGTAATAATGCTCCTAAAGTGAAGTATAATTCGGTTTGAGGGAGCAGGTTAAAATTAACCTTAAAACTACAGATGCGCCCATAGATGAAGATCAACAGGTCTGACCCTCGCAGTGCAGAACTTAACTGGGCTTTTATACCACCAGAGTTGAGCTTAGGAGAGATGGCAGATGGTGGGCATACAGATATGTTAATAGATCTATAGTTTAAATAAAAACGTCATCCAACAGTAAAACAACAATTTAAATATTGACATTCTGGAAATATTGTAAGGTGTAAGAGAGTTAAAAAGAGTTAAAGAGAGTTAARAAGGATAGACTTCATTTTTAATGTACTTACATAACCAAACTTGCTCCTAGGTTCGGCCAGGTATGGGAACAAGGCAATGATGCCCTTTGCGTAGTCCTCTTTAACACGCTTTTAAGGACTTTTCCTAGACACACACACTCTACTGTTTGAGATCCAAACAAAAGTATTGAGGTGTAAATCACAACTTCTGCTAAAAAATTGTGTAGGTGGTAAGGAATGTAATGAGTATTTGACATATATCCATGTTCACTTGTCATTTGTGCAACCAATATCTTGACCATATCGCGTCTTCTGCTATATGTTAGGCTTTTTGACCGAGCATACTCAAGCATGATCCTCTCTCCTCCAGGTTTGTTGTTCAGAATGTCTTCAATCATCTAAGTCAGAGTAATTTCAAAAAGGAACACACTAACACTTTTAAAACAGCAATGAAATAGCAAATATAATAAAACACACCATGATCACCCTTTCATTGATGTAATTTATCACTCAATCTTTGGCAAGTTTGGCATTTGTTTAAACTGGAAAATAGCAGTACTTACATGAGATAGACGATTATCCTCAGCTGTCTTTCTTGTAGCAKGACTCTGCTGCAATATAATGGTGTCACTGGAGTCCCCCTCATTGTCTCCACTGTATTTTGAGAAGGAGCTGCTTGCAGAGGAGCTCAACGAATCTAGCAATCATGTTAACATTTAACTGGTGTGATTAACACTGTAATTATAACACAATTTAGGTGGAAACATCCATTATTATGATTATAGGACTTTTGTTAATGACAATTGATTAGRCCCACTACTGTTCTAAACGGAGTGGGAGAGGTGAGCACAGAAACAAAGATCATTTTAAAATGTAAAAAAGAAAATCAGCAGATATATCTGCTTGTCTCACATATTCAGAACATGTGTAAGGCTAGCCAGGACTGTGTGGATGAATGTGAAGCACTAAGCTAATAAGCAACTCACCATCGGGATTTGGGTCTTGGGGTAAACAAATCTCCAGCACACCAAGGTCTTGTTTCTTAAGAAGAAACTCAAACTCCTCATCAACTTCAGTCTTCGATTCATCATAGACTTTTAAGTCCAAGGTTGGAATGTCAAATTTCTTGGCAACTGTGAAGACAAAATATATTTGCACAACCTTATTGATTAAATATGGTGTCTTTTTTTGAGAAAAACCAGAACAGAAGACAGAAATCAAGAGGTCATCCTTGTGTGAACATCGTAACCTCAAAACTGACTTAGTGCGCCTTTCCACGTCAATTCCAATTATATGCAGTCTACAGCCTGTCTACTACTGCCACGTACTGAATTATTATAGCAGTCTGAGTACTATAGCAATACGCCACAGATAGCTATCAACACTGAGATTGTAGCAGCATACAAATGTTAGTATCACTTATTCTTTAAAACCATTAATGACAGGCAAAGACAATGAGCGCAGCTACAGACGAGCATAATTAGACAACTCCCAAAACATAAACCAATCTTTGACTGATCTGTGATTTGGGGAGGCGCAAGTTTGCTTTGTATTCATTATCAGCAAGGAAATTGGCAATCAATTTGACAGTAAATATAAAGTAAGTATATTTAAAGTGTGTCAGTATACGTATGTTGTTCCATTGGATATTGTGTGAAATCTGAAACTTTTCACTCACCACAATCCAAAAACGATTTGAAGTTCAGTTGCCCCTCATAACAAATGTACTTCTGACAATCCCTGTACTTCACGCGTACAACCTGCATCCTTGATGACAAGAAAAAGTGAATTTAAATTGCATTAACACAAATATGCACAAATTACAAGAGAGCAGTGCTCTGTTTAGAGTAAAACACATGTGTTGCATCGACCTACCTGCCGCTAAATACTGTCTGCTAACAGCTCTCTTTTCAGAGTAAAATGCACGTGTCGCACCGACCAAACTGCAGCTAAAAACTRTCTAATAGCTCTAAACTTGAGTGAAACACACATGTAACACAGACCAACTGTCTGCTAACAGCTCGCTTTTCAGAGTAAAACACATGTTGCACTGACTAACCTGCTGGCAGTAACTTAGTCAGTAAAGTCCGCTAGCTACAGATAATAGCTAATACCGCTCTGTTGAAAATGTAAAACAGGTGATGCACCGATCCACTGGGCGTACATACTGTCCATAAACCACTAAAAGTGGTATAAGTTAATGTTACTGTAGCTAGCTAGCTAACGTTAATTAGCTCTAGCTAGATGCCCACATTAGCATCTGACTATGCAAATCGTGCAATAACAGAAAGCCTACACTACAATGCTAGGTAGCTAGCTGTAATGTTGCTCAACAGTTTTAATTTGCACACAAAGTTAACCAGTAACAGTGAACTTACCTGGATTTCTGATTGAGTTCAGAAATGAAGAAATTCTGTGGTTCGGTGAATGACTACTGATGTTCGGCGGATCCACGCTCTCGATCTGTCCACTCTTTCCATTCACGAGACACTTACAAATGGACAATGGCGGCAAAATCTAAATGTAACCAACATTAGTGGGCGTGGTCATGCTGTTTTACTCCAATAGAATTGAATCTGTATTTTTGCCACCACTCTAGCCGCGGCTGGTAATAACGACATTCTAAAATGATTTAATTTCACTACTTGAGCAGAAAAATCATTTTAACTCCAGAAAAAACACTCTCCAGTTTTTACTGTGTAGATCTGCAGTGAGGGCCAGGCTCCT
The DNA here is from genome assembly GCF_002910315.2 of Salvelinus sp. IW2-2015. NCBI lineage: Eukaryota > Metazoa > Chordata > Actinopteri > Salmoniformes > Salmonidae > Salvelinus > Salvelinus sp. IW2-2015. The sequence continues at coordinate 275,076 of NC_036846.1, forward strand.
ACTGGAGCTGTACCTCTGGTTCACAGTAGGTTCACTAATCTATGAATCATATGTATTTCATGCTAACTTGTTTGTTTGCTTGATAGATTAGATAATCAATACATTGCCAAACTCAGGCTGACCCTCCTGAACAAGCAGATTGTAGCGACCAGGTCATCTTTGCCGCTCCTGAAGCGAGTTCAATAAAGGCTTATGTTTGCAGCGAACATGTTGCCAGAGTAACAATTTCAGTTCAACGATTTGAATGAATATTCTAAAATGTTACGGTGAAACATCAAACAGCTACTTTTTATAAGGATTAAAGCCACAGTATTTAAACTGAAAATGACTTAGCTATTCCTACTAAAAATAGTAGAAAGTCTACATAGCCACATTATTATTACATTTTAGCAGCAGTTTAGACCCAAAACAGACACTTATGTTCGCCACACAAAATCTCCACGGACTGTTCACTAACCTTAGCGAACGGTAATGTTAGCGATTAACAAAAGAAAAATAAATATGTTCCCTAACGTTAGCCAACGTTTGCGAACTATTTCCGTTGTTGAATGCAGCTCAAGTGTAAGTGACGTCTAACCAGAGAATCAAACCACCATACGACCAATACAAATGTATTGATAGTTATTTGATTGGTTGAATCAGATGGGTCAACTCTTTGAGAAGGTATCAAATGAAATAGGATCCTATGGAATTGAGGCCAACTCAAAAGTTTCTGATTACATTGAAAGTAACTCACAACACTAACCAATGCACATATTCCATCTGCACTATTTTCACATTTCAGCACCATGTAATCTCATGTAAGTGTATGACAGTCATGTCCCCATATAGTAAAAGGTCTATCTCTATCCACTCAACTACACAAGTCATGTAAGAAGTTTAACTAATTGAGGCATCCACAACAGTACAAAAAAGGCAACATTAAGACCCTCATATACTTAGTGTTGAACTCCCTTAGCCCAATACACATCTTACCTCTCCAGAAGCTCTTCTGTGTTCAGGTAGCACTAGAGTATTCCCATTGCTGCCCGGGACTATAGTAGAACCTATACTCATTCTGGGTCCAACTAACATGTACCGTTTGTCTCCGGATCTGTACTGGATGCTGTGGCACAGTGTCCCGTCGTTATTCACATCTTGTAAATACTTGGAGGAATAGTCTGTGGGTTTGGAGCACTGCATTACAATCAACACGATGATACTGATGAGAAAAAGCGTTGAAACTGACCCCAAAGTAATGATCAAATAAAATGTAACGCTGTTCTCCTCTTCGTCTTTTACTGAACTTTTAACATCAGAAGCTGCAAAAGCCTCTCTGGGCTCCACAACCTTGATAATCACAGTAGCTGTTGCTGACAGTGAAACGTTCCCATTGTCTTTTACCAGTATGACCAGTTTATGCTCAGCCTCGTCTGTCTCTGTGAATGACCGAAGTGTCCTTATCTGTCCCGTGTAGCGGTCCAAAGCAAAGAGACTGTGGTCAGTAACTTCCTGCAGTGAAAATAATAACCAGCCGTTATATCCTATATCAGCGTCATAGGCTCTCACTTTAGTCACCAAATGGCCTGCGTTCACATTGCGGGGAATCTCCTCCACACCTTCAGCAGAACCGTTAGCGCTGACTGGATATAAGATCATTGGAGCGTTGTCGTTCTGATCCAGAATGAATACTTTTACTGTGACGTTGCTGCTTAGTAACGGAGTTCCAGAGTCCGTAGCTACAACTTGGAATTGGAATGTTTTCAGAGTTTCAAAGTCGAAGCTTTTTAGCGCCAAAATATTTCCATTTTCTGAATTCATGTTGAGAAAAGATGCCCATTTATTCTCGTCACCACCGTCTCTCAGAATATGATATGAGATAAACGCGTTTTCATTTATGTCACGATCTGACGCACTCACCGAAAACACTGAGGCACCTGGGTCGTTATTTTCAGTGACATAGAAAGTATAGGGACTCAGTGAAAACTCTGGACTGTTATCATTCACATCTGATACAACAACCCTTACAGTTTTTACAGATGACATGGACGGCTGGCCTGCGTCTGTAGCAAATATTGTTAGAGAATATTCTGATTGTTTCTCTCTGTCCAGTGGGGACTTGGTTATTACAGAGTACATGTTATCTTGTAAAGACGGCATTAGTTTGAAAGGTATATCTTCCAATACGGAACATGTAACTTTCCCATTGAGACCAGAGTCCAAATCCTTAACACTGATTAGTGCTACAGTCGTTCCGGGCTTGGAATCTTCGGGGATTGCCTTAGAAAATAATGTCACCTCTATCTCAGGTGCATTATCGTTGAAGTCAACTATTTTAATTTTTACACTCTTGTCCATTGTCAGGGGAACGGGTCCTTGATCTGATGCCTGAATATCAATCAGATAACTATCTTTTTCCTCAAAGTCTATTTGTCCCTTCACAGTTATTTCACCGGTTACGGTGTCTAAATTAAAAAGTTTCCTTAACCTGCTGTTGACGTCATTGCCAAATGAATAAATTATATCCCCGTTCAGACCACTGTCTAAATCGGTGGCATTTACCCGTATCACCATTGTTCCCAAAGGAGCGTTTTCAGTTAACCTTACAGTATATTCTTCTTTAGTGAACACTGGGGTATTGTCGTTAACATCCAATACATCAACAGATATTTCAAGAGTTCCAGATCGAGGTGGTTTTCCACCGTCAATGGCAGTGAGGAGGAGTTTGTGGCTCCTTACTGCTTCTCTGTCTAGTGGTTTATGTAAAACCAAAAACGGCATTTTGCCATCCTCACCTCGGTCTTTAACTTCTAAACGAAAATGGTCACTGTGACTAAGTTTATATTGTTGAACGGAGAATGGACCTCTATCTGGGTCGCGCGCTGCTTGTAGCTGAAATCTCGCTCCCGTTAATGCAGATTCTGAAATCTCTAACCGTTTCTCTTTATCTGGAAAGCTGGGAGAATGGTCGTTCACATCTAACACCTCCACCGCGACATAATGGANTCTGAAATCTCTAACCGTTTCTCTTTATCTGGAAAGCTGGGAGAATGGTCGTTCACATCTAACACCTCCACCGCGACATAATGGATCTCCAGCGGGTTCTCTAGAACGGTTTTCAGGTTGATCAAACACACGCTGCTCCGTTCACACACCTCCTCTCGGTCTATTTTTTGGTTCACGTACAAGATGCCGTCATTCTGGTTTACCTGGAAAAGGGGCTCGGTCGAGCCAGACACGATTCGAAATCTCCTATCCTTCAATGTGCTCAGATTAATTCCCAAATCCTTAGCTACATTCCCCACGACAGTTCCTTCCTTGAGCTCTTCGGAGATGGAGTATCTTATCTGAGCAGAAGCTCCGCTCCAAAAGAGAACCAAAGCAACCATGAACGCGACCCACTGGCATCGCTTCTGCAATTTCCCGCATCCTCTTTGTTCCATGTTTTATGGTTTAAAAAAATCCCGAGCACTTCCACTATGCCTCTAATGGTAGGATAAGCTAATCTTATCCATTGCAGTCCCAAATATGATCACAGCTCGTTAATTTACAGTATGTTGGTGACGAAAGGTTTTAAATTACAATGTATCCTCGATGCTCACGGCTGTAGTCTGCTACTGACGAAATAGCAAACCAGCTCTAAAGGGCGGACTCAAAAGTATGGCCAATAGATTTCTTTCATAAGCATAATTTTACTTGTGCACTGACACCATGCGTTTCCACCTCATATTGCAGGATTTCGTAGGGTAATTATACCCTTTACGAACCATTACTACCCCAATACCGAGTGCTATTTCGAAACAAAAACGTGCAAAAAAATACAACAATATTAAAAACCATTGTTCTGGTTAGGCAAAGATGGGACATGAATGGAAAATATCTTTATGAGAAGTCAGGGTGTGTATGTTGACGTTTAGAAAATGCTGCTAATATAGCCTTAGTGAATCTATAAATGATCGTTAACCATTCCAGGAGAATWTTGCCAAAACAAAGATGCAGAATGAACTCCGCAATGTTTCAGCACCATGGACAGCGGCACCACAAAGTGCAGTGTCTTCAGAAGAGAAAAAGCCGTAGGACAGCACCCTCTGAAGTAAAACGAATATTGCTAATACACCCATTATTGTAATAACACAGACAAGTGCATGATCTGTTGTCACCTACAATACTGGCAATCATCTTTGAAACTCCATAAGCTATACTCATACATTCAACCATTTAGGCACAGATCCTGTAAGCATCAGGAATATCACTTAGAAAATACTCAGAACCAAATAGTTGCTACTCATGGCAAAGAAGTCAACATCTTACCTCTCCAGACGCAAGTCTACTGTGTTCGGGTACCACTAGAGTATTTCCATTGCTGCCCGGGACAATAGTAGAACCTATACTCATTCTGGGTCCAACTAACATGTACCGATTGTCTCCGGATCTGTACTGGATGCTGTGGCACAGTGTCCCGTCGTTATTCGCATCTTGTAAATACTTGGAAAAGGAATATCTGTGTTTTGCCACACTGACATTACAATCAACACGACGATACTGATGAGAAAAAGCGGTTGAAACTGACCCCAAAGTAATGATCAAAATAAAATGTAAACGCTGTTCTCCTCTTCGTCTTTAACTGAACTTTTAACATCAGAAGCTGCAAAAGCCTCTTTGGGCTCCACAACCTTTTATAATCACAGTAGCTGTTGCTGACAGTGAAACGTTCCATTGCTTTTTAACCAGTTTTATGCACCAGTTTATGCTCAGCCTCGTCTTTGTCTCTGGAATGACCCAACAGTCCTTATCTGTCCTGAATAAGCGTCTCCAAAGCAAAAAGAACTGGGTCATAACTTCCTGCATGAAAATAATAACCAGCCGCTTTATACCTAATACAGCGTCATAGGCTCTCACTTTAGCACCAAAATGGCCTGCGTTCACAATGCGGGGAATCTCCTCCACACCTTCAGCCAGGAACCGTTACGACGACTGATCACAAGCAGCACTGGATATTGTCGTTCTGACCAGAAAATAAACACGTTCACTGTGACGTTGGTGCTTTGTGACCGGAGTTCAGAGTACTGTACTACAACTTGAAATTGGAACGTTTTTAAAACCTTTCAAAGTCAAAGCTTTTAAGAGCCACAAATTTCCCCATTTTCCAAGTTTATGTTATAGAAAGATGCCCATTTTTCTCGTCCCCACTGTCTCTCGGAATATATATGAAATAAATAAGAGCGTTCTCATTTATGTCACCATCGAGGCCATCACTGCGAAAAATACTAGCCTCCGGGTACGTTATTCCATGACCATAGAAAGTATAAACTCCAGTTGACAAAACTCAGGATGTATCATTCACATCTGCATACAACAATAATAATAGTCTTTACAGATGACAAGGAAGGCTGGCCTTCGTCTTTGGCAACTATTGTAAAATCGTATTGAGATACTTCCTCTCTATCCAGTGGTGACTTGGTGACTACAGAGTACATGTTGTCCTGTAAAGACTGGACTAGTTTAAAAGGGACGTCCTCACTTATAGAACAGATAACTTTCCCATTGAGACCAGAGTCTAAATCATTAACACTTATAAGAGCGACAGTGGTTCCGGATCTGGAATATTCGGGGATTGCCTTAGAAAAGGATGTCACCTCAATTTCAGGTGCATTATCGTTGAGGTCAACTATTTTTATTTTTACGCTTTTGTAAGTTGTCAGAGGAACGGCTCCCCTGTCTGATGCCTGTATATCAATTTCATAGCGATCTTTAACCTCAAAGTCTATCAGTCCTTTCACAATTACTTCACCAGTATTAGTGTCAACAACAAATAGATTACGTAACTTACTATTTACATTATTACCAAAAGAGTAAATAACTTCACCGTTCAAATCATCATCTATATCCGTAGCGTTTACTTGTACAACTGTCGTGCCAACAGGGGCATTTTCATTCAACATTACAGAGTATGACTCTTCGTTGAAAACTGGCATATTATCATTTACATCTAAAACGTCGACAATTATGTTAATAGTACCAGATCTAGGAGGTATACCTCCATCAATAGCTGTGAGCAGAAATCTATGGGTCCTCGTAGATTCTTTATCTAGCGGTTTCTGTAGATTTAGAATAGGAATTTTACCATCTTCATCTCTGTCCATAACTTCTAAACGGAAATGATCATTGTGGCTAAGTTTATACTGTTGAACAGAATATATTCCACCGTCTGGGTCGCGCGCTGTTTGTAGCTGAAATCGTGCTCCCGGCAATGCGGACTCTGAAATCTCTAACCGTTTCTCTTTATCTGGAAAGCTGGGAGAATGGTCGTTCACATCTAACACCTCCACCGCGACATAATGGATCTCCNTCGTTCACATCTAACACCTCCACCGCGACATAATGGATCTCCAGCGGGTTCTCTAGAACGGTTTTCAGGTTGATCAAACACACGCTGCTCCGTTCGCACACCTCCTCTCGGTCTATTTTTCGGTTCACATACAAGATGCCGTCATTCCTGTTCACCTGGAAAAGGGGCTCGGTCGAGCCAGACACGATTCGAAATCCCCTTTCCGTTAAGGTGCTTAGCTCTATACCCAAATCCTTAGCTATATTCCCCACGACAGTTCCTTCCTTGAGCTCTTCAGAGATTGAGTATTTTATTTGAGCTGAAGTCCCGCTCCAAAAGAGAACCAAAGCAACCATGAACACAACCCATTGCCGTCGCTCCAGCCATGCCCCACATCCTCTTTGTTCCATGTTTTCAAGATAAATAACAATAATCCACAGCACTTCCACTATTCCTTCATTGGTGACAATTTTCTATCCAATACATAAACAAATATGACCAAAGCTCATTATCCAATGGTGTTTTCAGAATGTACATTTGAAATGTTATTCTCCCCATGAAGCTCACGACTGTATTCCTCCTCCAGCGACGGAATAAGMTACGAAACCAGCAAGGGGGCAGACTCAAAAGCATGACAAGAATGATTTCTATCAGTAGCGTTTTTCTAGTTGGGTACTGACACCATGCGATTCTACCTCAAATTACACTATTCTTGAAGTTACTAATGGAATCTTGACTAGATAAATAAACGTGACTGCAAAAGTTGTCTAGAAAAGTCAGCATACATTTAACAAACCATTGTCTTCATGCGACCATAGAGCAAAATGTTGCCTACTCATGTATGCAACAACGGCGAAACAAGGAAATACGAATGAAGAAGAATAAAATATCCACTTAACGAGCATTTATTATATTATATATGTTATTACGTTTTGGCAAAGTTTTACCAGTCAACAGCACGTTGAACTAAACAATGTTTCAGCACCACAGACACGGACAGCGATCAGTCCTGAGAGCAACGGCTCTATCATCGAAACTGGGAGTTTCATGTTGCAGCAAACCAATCTCTTACTCAATAACAAAAAGAACTTCACACATTACCACATAACCCTTTTTGGACGATGAAAATTGCATTTTAAAATGCGAGGTCATTTTCAACTTCTTACCTCTCCAGAAGCTATCCTCTTGTGGTTGGGTATCACTAGAGTATTTCCATTGCTGCCCGGGACAATAGTAGAACCTATACTCATTCTGGGTCCAACTAACATGTACTGTTTGTCTCCGGATCTGTACTGGATGCTGTGGGCAACAGGCGTCCCGTCGTTATTACGTATCTTGTAAATACGTGGAGAATAGTCTGTGGTTTGGAGCACTGCATTACAATCACACGACGATACTGATGAGAAAAAGCGTGTGAAACTGACCCCAAAGTAATGACAAAATAAATGTAACGCTGTTCTCCCTCGTCATCTTTACTGAACTTTGAACATCAGAAGCTGCAAAAGCCTCTTTGGTCTACAACGTTGATAATCACAGTAGCTTTTGCTGAGAGTGAAACGTTCCCATTGTCTTTACCAGTATGACCAGTTTATGCTCAGCCTCGTCTGTCTCTGTGATGACCGAAGTGTCCTTATCTGTCCTGTATAGCGTCCAAACAAAAGACTGTGGTCAGTAACTTCCTGCAGTGAAATAATAACCAGCCGTTATATCCTATATCAGCGTCATACGGCTCTCACTTTAGTCACCAAATGGCCTGCGTTCACATTTGCGGGAATCTCCTCCACACCTTCAGCAGAACCGTTAGCGCTGACTGGATACAAGATCACTGGAGCGTTGTCGTTCTGATCCAGAATGAACACGTTGACTGTGACGTTTCTGCTTTGTGACGGAGTTCCAGAGTCTGTAGCTACAACTTGGAAWTKGAATGTTTTTAAMSTTTCAAAGTCAAAGCTTTTTAGCGCCAATATATTCCCATTTTCAGAATTAATATTAAGAAAAGATGCCCATTTGTTCTGCTCACCACTTTCTCTCAGAATATTATATGAAATAAGTGCATTTTCGTTTATGTCACGATCTGAGGCACTCACCGAAAATACTGAGCCTCCTGGGTCGTTATTCTCAATGACATAGAAAGTATAGGGACTCAGTGAAAACTCTGGACTGTTATCATTCACATCTGATACAACAACGCTGATAGTCTTTACAGATGACAAGGAAGGCTGGCCTTCGTCTTTGGCAACTATTGTTATATCATATTCAGATTGTTTCTCTCTATCCAGTGGTGACTTTGTGATAACAGAATACATGTTATCTTGTAAAGATGACATTAGTTTGAAAGGTACATCTTCAAGTACTGAGCAAATAACTTTCCCATTGAGACCAGAGTCCAAATCATTAACACTGATTAGTGCGACTGTGGTTCCGGGTTTAGAATCCTCGGGKATTGCATTCGAAAAGGATGTCGCCTCAATCTCAGGCGCATTGTCGTTGACGTCAACAATCTTTACTATGACGCTTTTGTCGGTTGTAAGGGGAGCAAGTCCTTGGTCTGATGCTTGTATATCAATCTCATATTTATTATTTTCCTCATAATCTATCACGCCTTTGACTGTTATTTCACCAGTAATCGAATCCAAAATAAAAAGCTCCCGTACCTTTCTATCTACTTCATTACCAAATGAATATCTAACTTCGCCGTTTGCACCTTCGTCTAAATCGGTTGCGTTTACCTGAATGACAGTTGCACCGATAGGAACATTTTCACTAAGCCTTACAGAGTACACGTCTTTAGTAAAAATCGGGGAATTGTCATTAACATCCAATACCGCAATCTTTATTTCGCTTGTGCCAGACCTCACTGGTTTTCCTCCATCCATGGCTGCAAATAATAACACATGGTTCTTAGTAACTTCCCTGTCTAACTGCTTCAGTAAAATTAAAAACGGTATTTTACGGTCTTCACCTCGGTCTTTAACTTCTATACGAAAATGGTCATTGTCACTGAGTTTATATTGTTGAACGGAGAATTGGCCACTGTCTGAGTCGCGCGCTGCTTGTAGCTGAAATCGCGCTCCCGGTAATGCAGATTCTGAAATCTCTAACCGTTTCTCTTTATCTGGAAAGCTGGGAGAATGGTCGTTCACATCTAACACCTCCACCGCGAGCAACTAATTGTAAAATCGTATTGCGATACTTCTCTCTATCCAGTGGTGACTTGGTGACTAAGAGTACATGTTGTCTGTAAGACTGGACTGTTAGAAAGGACGTCCTCACTTATAGACAGATAACTTTCCATTGAGACCAGAGTCTCAAAATCATTAACACTTATAAGAGCGACAGTGGTTCCGGATCTGGATAATCGGGGATTGCTTAGAAGGATGTCACTCAATTTCAGGTGCATTTCGTTGACGGTCAACATATTTTATTTTTACGCTTTTGTAAGTGAAGGAACGGCTCCCTGTCTGATGCTGTATATCAATTTTCATAGCGTTTTACCTCAAAGTCATCAGTCCTTTCACATTATTCACCAGTATAGTGATCAAAACAATAGATTACGTAACTTCTATTCATTCTTTTACCAAAGAGTAAATAACTTCACCGTTCAAACTATCGTCTAATCCGTAGCGTTTACTGTACAACTGTCGTCCAACAGGGGCATTTTCATTCAACTTACAGAGTATGACTCTTTAGTTGAAAACGGCATATTATCATTTACATCTAAAACGTCGACAATTATGTTATATCCAGATCTAGGAGGTTTACTCATCAATAGCTGTGAGATAATCTATGGGTCCTCTAGATTTCTTTATCTAGCGGCTTCTAGTAGATTTAAATAGGAATTTACCATCTTCCTCTCGTCCATAACTTCTAACCGGAAACATGTCATTGTGCTAAGTTTATATTGTTGAACAGAATATATTCCACCGTCTGGTCGCGCGCTGTTTTTGTAGCTGAAATCGTGCTCCCGGTAATCGGACTCTGAAAATCTCTAACCGTTTTCTCTTTATCTGGAAAGCTGGGAGAATGGTCGTTCACATCTAACACCTCCACCGCGACATAATGGATCTCCAGCGGGTTCTCTAGAACGGTTTTCAGGTTGATCAAACACACGCTGCTCCGTTCACACACCTCCTCTCGGTCTATTTTTCGATTCACATACAAGATGCCGTCATTCCTGTTCACCTGGAAAAGGGGCTCGGTCGAGCCAACACGATTCGAATCCCCTTCTCTTAAGGTGCTTGCATCTATATCCCAATCCTTAGCTATATTCCCCACGACAGTTCCTTCCTTGAGCTCTTCAGAGATGAGTATTTTATTGAGCTGAAGTCCGCTCCAAAAGAGAACCAAAGCAACCATGAACACAACCCATTGCCGTCGCTCCAGCATGCCACCATCCTCTTTGTTCATGTTTTTCAAGATAATAAGAATAATCCACAGCACTTCCACTATTCCTTCATTGGTGCAATTTTCTATCCATACATAAACAAATATGACAAAGCTCATTATCCAATGGTGTTTTCAGAATGTACATTTGAAATGTTATCTCCCATGAAGCTCACGACTGTATTTCCTCAGCGAGCGTGAATAAGCTACGAAACCAGCAGGGGGCAGACTCAAAAAGCATGACAAGAGATTTCATCAGAGCGTTTTTCTAGTTGGGTACTGACACCATGCGATTCTACCTCAAATTACACTTTCTTGAAGTTACTATGGATTTGACTAGATAAATACAACGTGACTTGCAAAGTTGTCTAGAAATAGTCAGATACACTTTAACAAACCATTGTCTCATCGACCATAGAGCAAATGTTGGGCTACTCATGTTGCACAACCGCAGAAACAAGGAAATACGAATGAAGAAGAATAAAATATCCACTTAACGAGCATTTATTATATTATATATGTATTAGTTTTGGCAAAGTTACAGTCAACAGCACGTTGACACTAAACAATGTTTCAGCACCACAGACACGGACAGCGATCAGTCCTGAGAGCAACGGCTCTACATCGAACTGGAGTATTCATGTTGCAGCAAACCAATCTCTTACTCAATAACAAAAAGAATCTTCACACATTACCACATAACCTTTTGGACGATGAAATTGCAATTTTAAAAGCGAGGTATTTTAACTTCTTACCTCTCAGAAGCTCTCTTGTGTTGGGTATCACTAGAGTATTTCATTGCTGCCCGGGACAATAGTAGAACTATACTCATTCTGGGTCCAACTAACATGTACTTTTGTCTCCGGATCTGTACTGGATGCTGTGGCACAGCGTCCCGTCGTTATTCGTATCTGTAAATACTGGAGGAATAGTCTGTGGGTTTGGAGCACTGCATTACAATCAACACGACGATACTGATGAGAAAAAGCGTTGAAACTGACCCCAAAGTAATGATCAAATAAAATGTAACGCTGTTCTCCTCTCATCTTACTGAACTTTAACATCAGAAGCTGGCAAAAGCTCTTTGGTCTACAACGTTGATAATCACAGTAGCTTTTGCTGAGAGTGAAACGTTCCCATTGTCTTTTACCAGTATGACCAGTTTATGCTCAGCCTCGTCTGTCTCTGTGAATGACCGAAGTGTCCTTATCTGTCCTGTATAGCGGTCCAAAGCAAAGAGACTGTGGTCAGTAACTTCCTGCAGTGAAAATAATAACCAGCCGTTATATCCTATATCAGCGTCATAGGCTCTCACTTTAGTCACCAAATGGCCTGCGTTCACATTGCGGGGAATCTCCTCACACCTTCAGCAGAACCGTTAGCGCTGACTGGATACAAGATCACTGGAGCGTTGTCGTTCTGATCCAGAATGAACACGTTGACTGTGACGTTTCTGCTTGTGACGGAGTTCCGAGTCTGTAGCTACAACTTGGAATTGGAATGTTTTTAAACGTTTCAAAGTCAAAGCTTTTTAGCGCCAAATTCCATTTTTCAGAATTAATATAAGAAAAGATGCCCCTTGTTCTGCTCACCACTTCTCTCAGAATTTAGTATGAATAGTGCATTTTTCGTTTATGTCAGATCTGAGGCACTCACGAAAATACTGAGGCCTCCTGGGTCGTTATTCTCAATGACATAGAAAGTATAGGACTCAGTGAAAACTCTGGACTGTTCTGTTATCATTCACATCTGATACAACAACGCTGATAGTCTTTACGATGACAAGGAAGGCTGGCTTCGTCTTTGGCAACTATTGTTATATCATATTCAGATTGTTTCTCTCTATCCAGTGGTGACTTGTGATAACAGAATACATGTTATCTTGTAAAGATGACATTAGTTTGAAAGGTACATTTCAAGTATGAGCAAAATAACTTTTCCCATTGAGACCAGAGTCCAAATCATTAACACTGATTAGTGCACTGTGGTTCCGGGTTAGAATCCTCGGGATTGCATTCGAAAAGGATGTCCTAATCTCAGGGCATTGTCGTTGACGTCAAACAATCTTTAACTATGACGCTTTTGTCGTTGTAAGGGGAGCAGTCCTTGGTCTGATGCTTGTATATCAATCTCAATATTTATTATTTTTCCTCATAATTATCACGCCTTTGACTGTTATTTCACCAGTATCGAATCCAAATAAAAAGTCCCGTACCTTTCTATCTACTTCATTCCAAATGAATATCTTAACTTCGCCGTTTGAACCTTCGTCTAATCGTTGCGTTTACCTGAATGAACAGTTGACCGATAGGAACATTTTCATAAGCCTTACAGAGTAACTCTTTAGTAAAAATCGGGGAATTGTCATTAAACATCCAATACCGCAAATCTTATTTCGCTTGTCAGACCTCACTGGTTTTCCTCCATCCATGGCTGCAATAATACACATGGTCTTAGTAACTTCCCTGTCTACTGCTTCAGTAAAATTAAAACGGTATTTACGGTCTTCACCTCGGTCTTTAACTTCTATAACGAAAATGGTCATTGTCACTGAGTTTATATTGTTAACGGAGAATTGGCCAACTGTCTGAGTCCGCGCTGCTGTAGCTGAAATGCGCTCCGGTAATGCAGATTCTGAAATTCTAACCGTTTCTCTTATCTGGAAAGCTGGAGAATGGTCGTTCACATCTAACACTCCACCGCGACATAATGGAGTTCTCAGC
>NC_036846.1:288513-293074 GCF_002910315.2 Salvelinus sp. IW2-2015
GGGTTCTCTAGAACGGTTTTCAGGTTGATCAAACACACGCTGCTCCGTTCACACACCTCCTCTCGGTCTATTTTTCGATTCACATACAAGATGCCGTCATTCCTGTTCACCTGGAAAAGGGGCTCGGTCGAGCCAGACACGATTCGAAATCCCCTATCCTTCAAGGTGCTCAGATCTATTCCCAAATCCTTAGCTATATTCCCCACGACAGTTCCTTCCTTGAGCTCTTCAGAGATGGAGTATCTTATCTGAGCTGAAGCTCCGCTCCAAAAGAGAACCAAAGCAACCATGTAGGTGACCCACTGCCGTCGCTCCCGCCATGCCCCGCATCCTCTTTGTTCCATGTTTTCAAGATCAATAACAAAAATCAACAGCACTTCCACTATTCCTCCATTGGTGACTGTTGTCTATCCATTACATCCCGAATATGATAAATACTCATTATTCAATAGTGGTTCAATATTGTCAATGTTATATCTTATTCGCTTCACGAAGGTGCACAACTGTATTCCTCCAGCGACTGAATAAAAGCTACCAAACCAGCAAAAGGGCGGACTCACAAGTATGACGAGAGGAACTCTACCAGGAGCGTTATTCTAGTTGGGTACTGACACCATGCGATTCAACCTCACATTACACTGTAATTCAATCGTATTACGGGTATTTGGACGTATCGGAGGAAACGTTAGCCTACTGCATCACTTGTATGAATATAGAAAGTCAGGATACACGTAATCTCATTCCCAGACACCTCCGCCGAAATGCGTCATAGCCTGGGGACGAGGTTAGGCTAGACATCACAAACCATTATGGAAAACGCCTGTTTATGAGAATATAAAACAACACTTACTCAAGTATGCAACGAGTGTCCAATAGGACACAGTGTTGAGAAAGGTTTATACAATGAAAGAGGCCAACCTTCACCTGGCAAACAGCGCGTTGAACTTCACAGCGTTTCAGCACCACTGTCATTGACAGCGACCAGTCCTGAGAGCAGTGGATGGGAATGAACTGCCAAGATACTTCCATGAACGAAGTTGAGGTATAATGTTATATATCCAATAACCCTCTGACTACTTGATAGGCCTACACTATGCAATTATAATCAACACAATTTACAAGCTCAGGAACACTATCAGAAAATGGTCGGTAATTATAGAAACGTATTTAATGTCTTACCTCTCCAGAAGCTCTGCTCCTGTTTTCAGGTATCACTAGAGTATTTCCATTGCTGCCCGGGACAATAGTAGAACCAATACTCATTCTGGGTCCAACTAACATGTACCGATTGTCTCCGGATCTGTACTGGATGCTGTGGCACAGTGTCCCGTCGTTATTCGCATCTTGTAAATACTTGGAGGAATAGTCTGTGGGTTTGGAGCACTGCATTACAATCAACACGACGATACTGATGAGAAAAAGCGTTGAAACTGACCCCAAAGTAATGATCAAATAAAATGTAACGCTGTTCTCCTCYTCGTCTTTWACTGAACTTTTAACATCAGAAGCAGCAAAAGCCTCTTTGGGCTCCACAACCTTGATAATAACAGTAGCTGTTGCTGACAGTGAAACGTTCCCATTGTCTTTTACCAGTATGACCAGTTTATGCTCAGCCTCGTCTGTCTCTGTGAATGACCGAAGTGTCCTTATCTGTCCTGTATAGCGGTCCAAAGCAAAGAGACTGTGGTCAGTAACTTCCTGCAGTGAAAATAATAACCAGCCGTTATATCCTATATCAGCGTCATAGGCTCTCACTTTAGTCACCAAATGGCCTGCCTTCACATTGCGGGGAATCTCTTCCACACCTTCAGCGGAACCGTTAGCGCTGACTGGATATAAGATCACTGGAGCGTTGTCGTTCTGATCGAGAATGTACACGTTTACTGTGACGTTGCTGTTTTGTGACGGAGTTCCAGAGTCTGTAGCTACAACTTGGAATTTAAATGTTTTTAACGTTTCAAAGTCAAAGCTTTTTAGCGCCAAAATGTTCCCAGTTTCAGAATTAATATTAAGAATTGATGCCCAATTGTTCCCCTCACCACTGTCTCTCAGAATATGATATGAAATAAGAGCGTTTTCATTTATGTCATGATCTGAGGCACTGACGGAAAATACTGAGGCGCCTGGGTAGTTATTTTCACTGACATAGAAATGATAGGGACTCAGTGAAAACTCTGGACTGTTATCATTCACATCTGATACAACAACGCTGACAGTCTTTATAGATGACAAGGAAGGCTGTCCTGCGTCTTTGGCAACTATTGTGACGTCATAATGACCCTGTTTCTCTCTATCCAGTGGTGACTTGGTGACTACAGAGTACATGTTGTCCTGTAAAGACGGCATTAGTTTGAAAGGGACTTCCTCACTTATAGAACAGATCACTTTGCCATTGAGACCAGAGTCTAAATCATTAACACTAATTAGAGCTACAGTGGTTCCGGGTCTAGAATCCTCAGGGATTGCCTTAGAAAACGATGTTATTTCTATCTCAGGCGCGTTGTCGTTGACGTCAATTATCTTTACTATTACACTTTTCTCTGTTGTCAGGGGAACGGGTCCTTGATCTGATGCCTGTATATCAATCAGATAGCTATCTTTTTCCTCAAAATTGATTGGTCCTTTAACAGTTATTTCACCCGTTAAGGTGTCTAAATCAAAAAGTTTCTTCAGCTTGCTCTTCACGTCATTGCCAAATGAATAAATTATATCCCCGTTTACACCACCATCTAAATCGGTGGCGTTTACCTGAATAACCGTTGTGCCTAAGGGAGCGTTTTCATATAACATTACAGAGTAAACATCTTTAGTGAATAGAGGTGTGTTGTCATTAACATCCAATACATCAACAGTTATTTCAATAGTTCCAGATCTCGGTGGTTTTCCACCATCAATAGCAGTGAGAAGTAATTTATGCCTTCTTACAGCTTCTCTATCTAATGGCTTCTGTAAAACCAAAAATGGCATTTTGCCATCTTCACCTCGGTCTTTCACCTCAACACGGAAATGGTCATTGTGACTAAGTTTATATTGTTGAACGGAGAATGGACCTCCATCAGGGTCATGCGCAGCTAGTAGCTGAAATCTCGCCCCCGGCAACACGGACTCTGAAATATCTAACCGTTTCTCTGTCTCGGGAAAGCTGGGAGAATGGTCGTTAACGTCTAACACCTCCACCGCGACATAATGTATTTCCAGCGGGTTCTCTAGAACGGTTTTCAGGTTGATCAAACAAACGCTTTTCCGTTCGCACACCTCCTCTCGGTCTATTTTTCGATTCACATACAAGATGCCGTCATTCCTGTTTACCTGGAAAAGGGKCTCGGTCGAACCAGACACGATTCGAAATCCCCTTTCCGTCAAGGTACTCAGTTCAATTCCCAAATCCTTAGCTACATTCCCCACGACAGTTCCTTCCTTGAGCTCTTCAGAGATGGAGTATCTTATCTGAGCAGACGCTCCGCTCCAAAAGAGAACCAAAGCAACCATGAACACAACCCACTGCCGTCGCTCCAGCCATGCCCCGCATCCTCTTTGTTCCATGTTTTCAAGATAAATAAAAATAATCCACAGCACTTCCACTATTCCTTCATTGGTGATAGTTGTGTATCCATTATATTAGCCAAATACCAAAACTAATAAGCCAACACTTGTTTTATTCATGTACATTTCAGATCTTATTCTGTCCACGATGCTGGACGACTGTATCCTCCAGCGACTGAATAACCTACCAAACCAGCAAAGGGGAGGGTTCAAAACTATGACGAGTAGATATCTACCAGGGATATTACTCTAGGTGGTTACTGACACCATGTGATTCCACTTCAAATTGCACTATTGTTTACAACTTTAAATTGTCTTTGTCCTATATTGAACACCATCTTGACACAATTACATACGAGAGAAAACGTTACTCCAAAGTTGTATGGATATGGGAAACATGGATACATTTGAAATCAAATCATAATGTTTTTACAAGAACTAAATAATTATTCAAGAATGCAACAAGTGTCCACAAGTATATACGATCGAGAAAGATTCATACAAAGAAAGATGAAGGCTTTTGGATGATGCGTTAACTTTACGTGCGATTATGTCATCACTTTTTGGCAAATATACTGTACATTGCACAACGTTTTAGCACCACTATCATGGACAGCGACCAGCCTGAAGTGGCTGTGGATTAGTTCAAGTGGGATATAGGGTTATTGCATACAACCCTCTAACTCAAAAACAACATTCTTGACACCCTCACAGAATCATTTTGGTCTATTAAGTATTGGCCTGAAATGTTAATGTTACTGTCATTGGTCAATGCTTGGCACAATACATTTGTGGGATAATGGGTATTTTTCAACGTCTTACCTCTCCAGAAGCTCTCCTCCTATGGTCAGGTAGAACTAGAGTATTCCCATTGCTGCCCGGGACTATAGTAGAACCTATACTCATTCTGGGTCCAACTAACATGTACCGTTTGTCTCCGGATCTGTACTGGATGCTGTGGCACAGTGTCCCGTCGTTATTTCGCATCTTGTAAATACTTGGAGGAATTAGTCTGTGG
>NC_036846.1:293777-304432 GCF_002910315.2 Salvelinus sp. IW2-2015
CTCAGTGAAAACTCTGGACTGTTATCATTCACATCTGATACAACAACGCTGATAGTCTTTACAGATGACAAGGACGGTTCCCCTGCGTCTTTGGCTACTATTGTTAGATCATATTCAGACTGTTTCTCCCTATCTAGTGGTGACTTGGTGACTACAGAGTACATGTTGTCCTGTAATGACGGCGTTAGAGTGAACGGGACGCCCTCACTTATAGAACACATAACTTTTCCATTGAGACCAGAGTCCAAGTCATTTACACTGATTAGCGCGACCGTGGTTCCGGGTCTAGAATCTTCGGGGATTGCGTTAGAAAATGATGTCACTTCTATCTCAGGTGCGTTGTCGTTCAGGTCAACAATATTTACAATGACACTTTTGTCCGTTTTAAAAGGAGCAGATCCCTTATCAGATGCCTGAATATCAATGTCATAGCTGTCTTCTATCTCAAAATCGATCCTTCCTTTTACAGTTATTTCACCGGTGTTGATATCCACATCGAAAAGCTCACGTAATTTCCTGTTCACATTATTACCGAAGGAGTAAACTACCTCACCATTTGAACCTTCGTCTAAATCCGTAGCATTTACCTGTACAACTTTTGAGCCAATTGGAGAATTTTCATTCAGTTTTGCAGTGTATGACTCTTTAGTGAAAACAGGCATATTATCATTTACATCTAAAACGTCCACAATTATTTCTATAGTCCCAGACCTTGGAGGTTTTCCGCCATCAATGGCCGTAAGTAGTAATCTATGGCTCCCTGTATTCTCTCTATCTAGCGGCTTCAGTAGATTCAAAACAGGAGTTTTCGCATCCTTGCCTCGGTCCTTAATTTCCAGACGAAAATGCTCATTATGACTAAGTTTATATTGTTGAACAGAGTATTGTCCGCTATCTGGATCGAATGCAGCTTGTAGCTGAAATCTCACGCCTGGTAACACGGACTCTGAAATCTCTAACCGTTTCTCTTTATCTGGAAAGCTGGGAGAATGGTCGTTCACATCTAACACCTCCACYGCGACATAATGGATCTCCAGCGGGTTCTCTAGAACGGTTTTCAGGTTGATCAAACACACGCTGCTCCGTTCACACACCTCCTCTCGGTCTATTTTTCGATTCACATACAAGATGCCNCGACATAATGTATCTCCAGCGGGTTCTCTAGAACGGTTTTCAGGTTGATCAAACACACGCTGCTCCGTTCACACACCTCCTCTCGGTCTATTTTTTGGTTCACGTACAAGATGCCGTCATTCTGGTTTACCTGGAAAAGGGGATCAGTCGAGCCAGATACGATTCGAAATCCCCTTTCCTTCAATGTGCTTAGCTCTATACCCAAATCCTTAGCTATATTCCCAACGACAGTTCCTTCCTTAAGCTCTTCAGAGATGGAGTATYTTATCTGAGCTGAAGTCCCGCTCCAAAAGAGAACCAAAGCAACCATGAACACAACCCATTGCCGTCGCTCCAGCCATGCCCGGCATCCTCTTTGTTCCATGTTTTCAAGATAAATAACAATAATCCACAGCACTTCCACTATTCCTCCATTGRTGACAGTTGTCTATTCATTATATTCGGATAGGACCAAAGCTCATTATCCAATAGTGTTCTCAGAATATATAATTGAAATCTTATTCTCCCCACGAAGCTCACGACTGTGTTCTTCCGGCGACTGAATAAGATACGAAACCAGCAAGGGGGTGTACTCAAAAGTATGACGAGTGGAAGTCTACCAGGAGCGTTATTCTAGTTGTGTACTGACACCATGCGATTCTATCTCAGAGTGCACTATCGTTCAAGCTTATTCATGGTATATAATAAAAATACAAATCGCATAAAACCGTACTGAAAAAGTTGTGTGGATTAAGAAAGTCGGAATACAGTTGACTGAGGTCTACAAACCATGATGCATAGCCCGGGACCTCATTTACTGGAGTGTGTAACAAGCGTCCCACCCCGACTGAAGAAAATATTGAGATATATTTATATAAATGAAGAGCATATCAACTTGACATGCATGTAGGCCTATATGCTGTCTCTTATACACATCTAGATGTGTATAATATCAACTTGACATGCATGTAGGCCTATATGTCATCACTTTTTGCCAGACCTTCACCAGACAAACATCGCGTTGAAATAAACAGCATTTCAGCACTATTGTAGTGGACTGCGACCAGTGGTTCGGCCCGATTTACAAGTTTTCTCCCTGAAAAATGTAGTTCATTTAATCTGATTGTCATAAGGTTCCATGACTTTGTCCACACAGGGCATCTGAACAAACAAAATACATTTGGATGATTTTCATAACATTTTGGGTGTTTTATTTAACTTTTGTACACCTGTGGTGTTCCCGGTCCAAAATGACTGGGTGAGACTACAATTAGTGTATAAAATTGAGTTCAGGCACATGCCCATTCATCAGATGGACACACTTCCTCTCCAGAACCGCCCACTGCAATATGTGTTTGAACACACACACACACACCACACACCCAACACACACACACACACACACACACACCACCACACACACACACACACACCACACCCACACACACACACACACACACCACACACACAACACACACACCTCACTCCCCTTCTTGGCTTCCAGGCAACCCCACGGGACACTTTTCCCCATAGAATCTTCCCCCACGGGACCACACCTGTTGGCATTCTCACAAACAATCGCAACATTGTTTCAATAATATATATAACTTTTCTCGCACTCTGGTATATAAAGCTTTTTTGAGGCCTTGCTCACAATTCATTCTGTGGCAGCACAATGACCAACGATACACTGTATGTGAAGGCTCTTGTCATATCCTTGATCATGACACTGGTGAGGAGGAGAGAGTCCTTGTTAAATTTGACACAAAGTAGTCTGTGATAAATAGTACAATATGTTTCATCTGAGTATTTGTTATAGTCTAAATATCCATACATTATGCTTTTTTTTAACTCAAAATGAGTTGTATGAGCTCAGTAAAGAGGCCTACAGGCCATACATCGCAAAAAGAAGTTCAAAAATTGTAATGTTCACAAGAACTTAAGTTGATAAAAAGATCGAACACAACATTAGGTAATAGTATATGTATTATTATGGTTTGTAATCAGCAATAATGGAGCGGTCATTTTGGACCGGGACACAGAATTAATTCACATGAAACGAACACAACAGGAGGTTAAGCTGTGGCTGCAAATGAGCCGGCTAGCAACTTTCATGAGTGATGTTGTGAAATCATGTTTCATCTATATGCTAAACCACAACCATTATACACTACCGTCAAACACCTACTCATTCAAGTTTTAAAATATATTTTTTACTATTTTCTTCACTAGTGAAGACATCAAAACTATGAATAACATAATGGAATCATGTAGTAACCAAAAAGTGTTAACAAAGTCAAATATATGTAATATTTGAGATTCTTCAAAGAGCCACCCTTTGCCTTGATGACAGCTTTGCACACTCTTGGCGTTCTCTCAACCAGCTTCATGAGGTAGTCACCTGGAATGCATTTCAATTAACAGGTGTGCCTTCTTAAACGTTAATTTGTGTAATATCTTTCCTTCTTAATGYGTTTAAGCCAATTAGCTGTGTTGTGACAAGGTAGGGGTGGTGTACAGAAGATAGCGCTATTTGGTAAAAGACCAAGTCCATATTATGGCAAGAACAGCTCAAATAAGCAAAGAGAAATGACAGTCCATCATTACTTTAAGGCATAAGAAAATTTCAAGAACTTTGAACGTTTCTTCAAGTGCAGTCACAAAAACCATCAAGCGCTATGATGAAACTGGCTCTCATGTGGACCGTCACAGGAAAGGAAGACTGCTGCAGAGGATAAGTTCATTAGCGTTACCAGCCTCAGAAATTGCAGCCCAAATAAACGCTTCAGAGTTCAAGTCACAGACACATCTCAACATCAACTGTTCAGAGACAGCAGGAGCGGTAGAGATACTCTGAATGATCAGCTATGAAAAGCCAACTGACATTTACTCCTGAGGTGCTGACCTGTTGCACCCTCTACAACCACTGTGATTATTATTATTTGACCCTGCTGGTCATCTATGAACATTTTAACATATTGGCCATGTTCTGTTATAATCTCCACCCAGCATAGCCAGAAGAGGACTGGCCACCCCTCATAGCCTGGTTCCTCTCTAGGTTTCTTCCTAGATTCTGGCCTTTCTAGGGAGTTTTTCCTAGCCACCGTGCTTCTAAACCTGCATTGCTTGCTGTTTGGGGTTTTAGGCTGGGTTTCTGTACAGAACTTTGTGACATCAGCTGATGTAAGAAGGGCTTTATAAATAGATTTGATTTGATTTGATTCAGAGGAGACTGAATCAGGCCTTCATGGTCAAATTGCTGCAAAGAAACCACTACTAAAGTACACCAATAAGAAGAGACTTGCTTGGGCCAAGAAACACGAACAATGGACATTAGACCGGTGGAAATCTGTCCTTTGGTCTGATGAGTCCAAATTTGTGATTTTTTTTGTTCCAACAGCGTGTCTTTGTGAGATGCAGAGTAGGTGACTGGATGATCTCCGCATAATGTGGTTCCCACCATGAAGCATGGAGGAGGAGGTGGGATGGTGTGGGGGTGCTTTGCTGGTGACACTGTTGGTGATTTATTTAGAATTCAAGGCACACTTAACCAGCATGGCTACCACAGCATTCTGCAGCGAAACACCATCCCATCTGGTTTGCACTTAGTGGGACTATCATTTGTTTTTCAACAGGACAATGACCCAACACACCTTCAGGCTGTTTAAGGGCTATTTGACCAAGAATGAGAATGATGGAGTGCTGCATCAGATGACCTGGCCTCCAAAATCACCCGACCTCAACCCAATTGAGATGGTTTGGGATGAGTTGGACCACAGAGTGAAGGAAAAGAAGCCAACAAGTGCTCAGCATATGTGGRAACTCCTTCAAGACTGTTGTAAAAGCATTCCAGGTGAGGCTGGTTGAGAGAATTCCAAGAGTGTGCAAAGCTGTCATCAAGGCAGAGGGTGGCTACTTTGAAGAATCTAAAATGTTAAATATATTTTGATTTGTTTAACACTTGTTAGGTTACTACATGATTCCTTATGTGTTTTTTCATAGTTTGGTGTCTTCACTATTATTCTACAGTATAGAAAATAATTTAAAAAATAAAGAAAAAAAATAAAGAAAAACCCTTGAATGAGAAGGTGTTCTTAAACTTTTTACCGGTAGTGTATATATAGAGAGTTAGGCCAGCTTTTTAGAACGGCCACCATATTAGCGCCCATACAGAACTTTATTCTTAAAATGTTGGTGATGTAACAATGACCCGCTGTAAACACGCAAAACAATGCAGCGAATTCAACAGATGTTTTTTTACRTTAGCATTTGGGATAATGTGTATCCAAGTTTTTACTGCGTTGTAATGTCAACAAATTGCATATCTGCTTTCAGTAGACATCTTCATAGGTTTTGAAAACTATCAGAAATAAACAGCACAGCGCGGAGGTGTCAATTATCACTTAGCGACGTTATCGATGTTGTAAAGAGGTCAATCGAACTCGACCAAAACAATGGAATTGCCACGGACGTCACACCCTGATCTGTTTCACCTGTCTTGTGCTTGTCTCCACCCCCCACCAGGTGTCTCCCATTTGTTCCCATTATCCCCTGTCTTTTTATGCTGGTGGTTTCTGTTTGTCTGATGCCAGTTCGTCTTGTCTCGTCAAGCCTACCTGCGTGTTTTTCCGTACTCCTGTTTTTCTAGTCCCTGTTTTCTAGTCCTCCCAGTTCCGACCTTTTCTGCCTGCCCTGACCCTGAGCCCGCCTGCCATACCATTCTGCCTGCCCTGCCCTTGAGCCTGCCTGCCGTCCTGTACCCATCTGACTCTGACCTAGTTTACAAACTTCTGCCTGTCCTCGACCTGCCTCTTGCCGGCCCCTTGTCTATTAATAAATATCAGAGACTCTAACCATCTTTCTCCTGCGTCTGCATTTGGGTCTTGTCCTGTGTCCTTATAATGAAAACGTTTGGGGAATTGCCATGCTCACCAACTTATACAAACAGTAGTTAGCATTTAGCAGTCACTTCTTCTAAACCTGAAAAGGGACAACTTATAAATGTTGTGCAGTGAAAACAGCCAAATATATCCCTATCAGACTTAAGTAACCACATTGTGGGCCTGTTACAATACATCAATCATGATGGATTTGAGGAATATCTACTTTGTTAGATCAGATTTGTTGAATGTGCGCCAATCTGGTCAATGGAAAGGTCTGCATTCCATAGACTCCTTTACCGCATCTATGGAGGAGAAAGTGGCGCTCTCGGAACGTTCAATCGTATTGGCCTAACTCTCTCTATATATGGCTCTAGGACAACCCTCTTAATCGACAACATAACATTTGCAGCCCACTATCAGCCTGAAAACATAATCCTGGCACGTTTTTACAAAAAGGTAAACTGTCAGGGCAGCTGAAGTTTTGCTCAATACATTGCAGTCAATGGGAAAAGATGTGTCACAAGGTTGATATTTTTCTGAGTACATTGCTGTCAATTGGAAAAGATGAGTGTCCCAGGATTTATGTTTTTATCAGTACATTGCCGTCAATTGGAAAATATGAGTGTCCCAGGATTTGTTTTTCTCAGTACATTGCCATCAATTGGAAAATATGAGTGTCCCAGGGTTTATGTTTTTCTCAGTACATTGCAGTCAATGGAAAAGATGATTCTCACAGGGTTGACATTCAGTAGAAAAAGATGCCACAGGGTTGACGTTCATGCTAATACATTGCAGTCAATGGGAAAAGATGAGTGTCACAGGGTAGATTTTTCTCTCAATATATTGCAGTCAATGGGAAAAGGTGAGTGCCACATGGTTGATGTTTTCTCAATTAATTGCAGTCAATGGGAAAAGATGAGTGTCACAGGGTTGACATTCAATAGAAAATTATGACACAGGGTTGACGTTTATGCTAATGCATTGCAGTCAATGGGAAAGATGAGTGTCACAGGCTTGACGTTTATGTCAATACTTTGCAATCAATGTGAAAAGATGAGTGTCACAGGGTTGAAGCTTATGTCAACACATAGCAGTCAATGGGAAAAGATAAGCCTCAACCAATTTAATCGTATGTCAATAAGACATAAGAAAGTGACTTAATTCGGCGTGAAGGTTTTGAAAGGTTAAAAAGGTTTAATCTTCCCAAATTGTGCATATTTGTGACCGGGGGACTGCCATGACCCAGCATATGAAATTTCAAGTCAATCAACCCAAAAGCATTGTTTACCTCAATTGTACACAATGATCTTGCAGTTGAGATGTAATGAAATAAACATCAACCCTGTGAACCTCATATTTTCCCATTGACTGCAAAGTATTGAGAAAAACATAAACGCTGTGAGACTAATCTTTTCCCATTGACTGCAATGTACTGAGAAAAACATAAAACCCTGTGACACTCATCTGTTCCCATTGACTGCAATGTACTGACAAAAATGTCAGCTGCTCTGACATTTACATGTTAATTAAAAAACGTTCCAGGATGACGTGTTCCTATGATATCATGTTGCCATAAAAATATATATATGTTTATTTTACCAAGTAAGTTGACTGAGAACACATTCTCATTGACAGCAACGGCCTGGGGAATACTTACAGGGGAGAGGAGGAAGGATGAATAAGCCAATTGGAAGCTGGGGATGATTAGGTGACCATTATGGTATAAGGGCCATATTGGAAGTTTAGCCGCCACACCGGGGTTAGTACTCTTACGTAAGAGCCATGGGATCTTTAGTGACCACAATGAGTAATTTGACACATATATACACTATGAAATAATAACATATAGAATTTCCAAGCTCAGTGAGAGCAGCAGCAAACGGTTAATATTTAGAATCGTATTTAACTTCTTACCTCTCCAGAAGCTCTTCTGTGTTCAGGTAGCACTAGAGTATTCCCATTGCTGCCCGGGACAATAGTAGAACCTATACTCATTCTGGGTCCAACTAACATGTACCGTTTGTCTCCGGATCTGTACTGGATGCTGTGGCACAGTGTCCCGTCGTTATTCACATCTTGTAAATACTTGGAGGAATAGTCTGTGGGTTTGGAGCACTGCATTACAATCAACACGACGATACTGATGAGAAAAAGCGTTGAAACTGACCCCAAAGTAATGATCAAATAAAATGTAACGCTGTTCTCCTCCTCGTCTTTTACTGAACTTTTAACATCAGAAGCTGCAAAAGCCTCTTTGGGCTCCACAACCTTGATAATCACAGTAGCTGTTGCTGAMAGTGAAACGTTCCCATTGTCTTTTACCAGTATGACCAGTTTATGCTCAGCCTCGTCTGTCTCTGTGAATGACCGAAGTGTCCTTATCTGTCCTGTATAGCGGTCCAAAGCAAAGAGACTGTGGTCAGTAACTTCCTGCAGYGAAAATAATAACCAGCCGTTATATCCTATATCAGCGTCATAGGCTCTCACTTTAGTCACCAAAYGGCCTGCGTTCACATTGCGGGGAATCTCCTCCACACCTTCAGCGGAACTGTTAGCGCTGACTGGATACAAGATCACTGGAGCGTTGTCATTCTGATCGAGAATGAACACGTTTATTGTGACGTTTCTGCATTGTGACGGAGTTCCAGAGTCTGTAGCTACAACTTGGAATTGGAACGTTTTTAAAGTTTCAAAGTCAAAGCTTTTTWGCGCMAAWAYGTTCCCATTTTCHGRRTTTATGTTKAGAAAAGATRMCMATTTGTTHWYNTCRYCRCYRYYTCTSRDAATATGATATGAAATMAGWGCGTTTTCATTYAWGTCABGATCTGASGCACTSACKGAAAATACTGAGSCGCCKGGGWDGTTATTCTCAGTGACATAGAAAGCATAAGGACTCAGTGAAAACTCTGGACTGTTATCATTCACATCTGATACAACAACGCTGAYAGTCTTTACAGATGACAAGGACGGTTCCCCTGCGTCTTTGGCTACTATTGTTAGATCATATTCAGACTGTTTCTCTCTATCCAGTGGTGACTTGGTGACTACAGAGTACATGTTGTCCTGTAAAGACGGCGTTAGAGTGAACGGAACGCCCTCACTTATAGAAGACAGAACTTTTCCATTGAGACCAGAGTCCAAGTCATTAACATTGATTAGTGCTACAGTGGTTCCGGGTCTAGAATCTTCGGGGATTGCGTTAGCAAATGATGTCACCACTATCTCAGGTGCATTGTCATTAACGTCAACTATTTTGATTATAACACTTTTTTCAGTTGTCAATGCAGCTGTGCCCTTGTCTGATGCCTGAATATCAATTTCATATATTTTAATTTCTTCATAATCTATAACTCCTGTTACAATTATTTCACCAGTTTTCGGGTTTAAGTCGAAACGTTTCCGCACCTTCCCTTGCACGTCATTGGCAAAAGAATAGATGACTTCACCATTAGAACCCTCGTCCAAATCAGTGGCATTAACCTGTATCACGGTCGTGCCTAAAGGAGCGTTTTCATTCAGCAATACTGAGTATACGTCCTTTGTAAAGACTGGGGCGTTATCGTTAACATCTGACACGTCTACAGTTATTCTAATTTCTCCAGACCTAGGAGGTTTCCCACCGTCAAGGGCTGTGAGAATTAGCTTATGGCTTTTTAAAGCCTCCCTATCCAGTGTTTTTTGTAAAACCAAAATAGGTGTTTTGCGGTCATCACCTCTATCTTTAACTTCCAAACGGAAATGATCATTCTGACTGAGTTTATATTGTTGAACTGAATATTGGCCACTGTCTGGGTCGTCTGCAGCGTGCAGCTGAAATCGCGTCCCCTGCAACGCAGATTCTGACATCTCTAACCGTTTCTCTGTCTCGGGAAAGCTGGGAGAATGGTCGTTCACATCTAACACCTCCACCGCGACATAATGTATCTCCAGCGGGTTCTCATGAACAAAATAACGTTTCAACACCACAGCGTGGACAGCGACACACTGAAGGCATGTGGCTGCGAAAGAGCCAGCAAGCTTACTGCGATGAAACGATGTTATGAAATCATGTTTCATCCAATATTACTTACCCTTTTACTAAACACATATCTTGACACATTATACACATGAAATAATATTATGGCAGTTTCCAATCTCAGGACAGCACAGCTAACTGTTAGTATTATAGAAACGTATTTAACTTCTTACCTCTCAGAAGCTCCTCCTGTTTTCAGGTATCACTAGAGTATTTCCATTGCTGCCCGGGACATAGTAGAACCTATACTCATTCTGGGTCCAACTAACATGTACCGATGTCTCCGGATCTGTACTGGATGCTGTGGCACAGTGTCCGTCGTTATTCCATCTTGTAAATACTTGGAGGAATAGTCTGTGGGGTTTGGAGCACTGCATTACAATCAACACGATGATCTGATGAGAAAAAGCGTTGAAACTGAACCCAAAGTAATGATCAAATAAAATGTAACGCTGTTCTCCTCTTCGTTTTACTGACTTTTAACATCAGAAGCAGCAAAAGCCTCTTTGGGCTCCACACATTAATATCACAGTAGCTGTTGCTGACAGTGAAACGTTCCCATTGTCTTTTACCAGTATGACCAGTTTATGCTCAGCCTCTCTGTCTCTGTGAATGACCGAAGTGTCCTTATCGTCCCGGTTATA
>NC_036846.1:305182-366317 GCF_002910315.2 Salvelinus sp. IW2-2015
GTATAGCGGTCCAAAGCAAAGAGACTGTGGTCAGTAACTTCCTGCAGTGAAAATAATAACCAGCCGTTATATCCGATATCAGCGTCATAGGCTCTTACTTTAGTCACCAAATGGCCTGCGTTCACATTGCGGGGAATCTCCTCCACACCTTCAGCGGAACCGTTACCGCTGACTGGATACAAGATCACTGGAGCGTTGTCGTTCTGATCCAGAATGAACACGTTCACTGTGACGTTACTGCTTAGTGACGGAGTTCCAGAGTCTGTAGCTACAACTTGGAATTGGAACGTTTTGGTAGTTTCAAAGTCAAAACGTTTTAGCGCGTAAATGTTACCATCAGAATTCATATTTABGTAGGATACAATAGGAGTGTCACCATCGCCTTTCCAAATATGATAAGACGCACGAGCGTTGKCATCCTGATCTCTATCTGATGTACTCAATGAAAACAACGACTCGCCTGGAGCATTGTTTTCTGGTACATAGAAAGTATATGGACTCTGGGRAAAGACAGGACTGTTGTCGTTGACGTCTGAGATATGGACCGTGATAGTTTTGTGGGAAGACAATGATGGCTCTCCTTTATCCGTAGCAGTTATAGTCACTGTGTACATAGGCTCCGACTCTCTGTCCAATCCACTTTTAGTAATCAAAGAATACATATTTTTCTGAAAAGACGGTTTTAATTCGAAAGGGATGTTGTCCGAGATTGTACATATAACCAAGCCGTTTTCACCAGAGTCCATGTCAGACACACTGATTAGAGCTACAGCTGTACCGGGTCGTGCGTCCTCGGGGATTTGACCTGACAGAGACGTTACGTCCATCTCAGGTGCGTTGTCATTTAYATCTTTCACGTTGATAACGACACTGCAGTGACCAGTCAATGTAACATGGCCCTTGTCAGATGCCTGCACGTCAATTTCGTAAACACTCTGCTCTTCAAAGTCTACTAACCCCCTGATTGTAATTTCCCCTGTAACCGCATCTATCTCGAATAAATCGAACGCTTTGTTCTTGAGACTGTTATCAAATGTGTATATAACCTGTCCGTTTGCGCCATCATCTAGATCCGTGGCGTGCAGCCTCAGAACAGAGGTACCTAAGGGAGGATTTTCATCTAAAGTTAATGTATACACCTGTCGTTCAAAGACTGGTGCGTTGTCATTAACGTCAATAACAGTTATTGTAATATTGACTGTGCCAGATCTCACTGGCTTACCTCCGTCAAACGCAGTCAAAACTAACATCATTTCAGACTTCTGCTCTCGGTCTAGCGGCTTTTTCAATATCAAAAAAGGGATTTTATCCTCTCCGCGAGTTTTAACATCTAACTCGAAGTGATCGTTAGGACTGAGAGTGTACTTACGGAGACTATTCACTCCAACATCAGGGTCACGCGCAGCGTCCAGAGGAAAGCGCGTTCCCTGCGATACAAGATTCTCTGCTATTTCCAAGAGCTTTACCTTTTCCGGGAAATTAGGAGAATGATCATTTATGTCTGTAATTTCTACCTCAACATAATGTATTTCCATTGGATTTTCTGCTATGGTTTTTAGATTGAGTAAACACACACTGTTTTTCTCACACAGCTCCTCCCTGTCAATGTTTCTGTTCACATACAACACGCCATTGTCTTGGTTTATCTGCAAAAAACCTTCCTTAGAGCCCGATACAATCCGAAACCTTCGTTCYGTCAGTTTATCCACACTGAACCCCAAATCCTTTGCTATGTCTCCCACATAAGTACCTTCTTTCGACTCCTCCGCGATAGAATAGCGTACTTGACAATAAGCTCCACGGCAAAAGCACAACGAAAATACAAACAACAGCATCGCCCGGAGAGGCGCCACTCTTCTCTGTCCGTCTACCATTTTGACAAGTCCTGTTATTTTGGAACCATTACAGTCCGCTTTATCCAGAAAAAAATCAAGATGACAAGGTTATCCACCAAACATATCCAAGCAACCTTTCATGTGGATGGTATTCTCCGTTCCAGAAAGCCAGTGCCCGTTTCACTAGATTCATATGATTTTCAATGAGCCAACAGGACAAAGAGAGGGAGGGATTTAAACAAAGTACGTGTTTCTAACACTGAAGAGCAGCGACACCATGCGCGCAACATCACCACGCGCAAGTACTCAAACTAAAACATAAACATGTGACATGTCAAACAGCACTTTGAACTGTATGGTGTTTCAGCACCACTGTTATGGACAGCGATCACTTACAAAAGCAGCGATGAGCCGCTGATTTCAATGAGTTACCCTATGATAGGAGTAGAGTTGTTAATGCACCAAGGTAAAGTTGGTTTTATATTCACACATTCGGACATTCAACAGACATTCAACAGACATTCGCGAAAAGCCATTTAAAAATGTAAAATCAATCACTAATTCACCGTTTGTCACAGAATCATCAAACTAGATATGATTTATTATATAAATGTCTAGCATACTTTTAAAACCTTTGTTTTGAGTAGAAATTCCAGTTTTGACTTGATAGAAATACATAAAATCTATAAAATGCCAATTAAAGCGGTATAAATCAATAAATAATTCACCGTTTGTCAMAGAAATATCAWACCAGGTATGATTTATTCTATAAATATCTAGCATACTTTCAAAACCTTTGTTTTGAGGACAAATCCCAGTTTTGACTTGATATAAATACATAAAATATGTAAGATGCCATTTAAAGCAGTATAAATCAATAACTAATTCACCGTTTGTCACAGAAACATCAAACTAGGTATGATTTATTCTATAAATGTCTAGCATACTTTTACAATCTTTTTTTTAGGAAAAATTCCAGTTTTGATTTGATAGAAATATGTAACATCTATAAGATGCATTTTAAAGCTATATAAATCAAAAACGTTTAAGCTGATTATGACAGAAACATCAAACTAGGTATGATTTATTCTATAAATGTCTAGTATACTTTTACAACCTTTGCTTTGAGCAGAAATTCCAGTTTTGACTTGATAGAAATACATAAAATCTCAAATATTGCATTCAAAGATGAAGAAATCAATAACTAATTYAGTGATTGTTGCAGAAAAAAAAGTAAAAATAAGGATTTATTTGCAATAACTTTAAAGAAATGTTCATTTCAAGTGCAATTTGTTCTATTTGAAGTTAGACAATGTTKACAATCTTAAAGTGTATGCCAAATCAATGTTTGCATTTTTAGTGCAACAGTTCCACATTTTAAAGTAGTTACAAGGCACAACAGTCATTTATTTATACCTCTCTTATTTAACAGCAAAGAGGCCCCTTCCAATCATTTTCTATTTTGGCTTTGTTCAAGTCCTTCTTTGTCATCCCCAGACAAGCTGATTGGTACCATCTCTGGCCCACAGAGCATTCTATCTGCAGTATTAAAAACATTAAACAGGGTTATGTTTATTTACATGTAAATTACAGTTCTGGAATACCAAAATTCTGTTACATGCTTTTGCAATTCGGAAAATTTTCTAATTGAATTGGATTTTTGTTCAATTGCTAAATTGACTTGAAATGATATGCATTTGACCACAACCCTGACAGAAGCACACATAACTGAGGTGTTAATCATCGTTGAGTATTCAGGTAATATAAATCTCATAGTAAAAAAGGCATACATTTGCAAAAATCGTATGCGTTGAAAAAAAAGGTATCAGACATCAATGATCTAATATCAAACATCACAGTAATGGCAGTCTTTATAGATTTTATGATTCTATCAAGTCAAAACTGGAATTTTTCCTCAAAACAAAGGTTGTAAAAGTATGCTAGACCTTTATATAATACATCATACCTAGTTTGAAGTTTCTGTGACAAACGGTGAATTAGTTATTGATTTATACCGCTTTTAATGGCATCTTATAGATTTTATGTATTTCTATCAAATCAAAACTAGGATTTTTACTCAAAACAAAGGTTAGAAAAGTATGTTAGACATTTATAGAATAAATCATACCTAGTTTGATGCCTCTGTGACAAACAGTGAATTAGTTATTGATTTATACCGCTTTTAATKGCATATTTTAGATTGTATGTATCTCCATCAAATCAAAACTGGATATTTTATTAAAAACAAAGGTTGTAAATGCTAGACATTTATAGAGTAAACCATATCTATTTTTATGTTTCTGTGACAATCAATGAATTAGTTATTGATTTTTACCATTTTAAATGGCTTTTGGCGAATGTCTGTTGAATGTCTGATGAATGTCTGGTGAATGTCTGATGAATGTCTGATGAATGTCTGGTGAATGTCTGGTGAATGTCTGGTGAATGTCTGGTGAATGTCTGATGAATGTCTGATGAATGTCTGGTGAATGTCTGATGAATGTCTGGTGAATGTCTGTTGAATGTCCGAATGTGTGAATATAAAACCAACTTTACCTCGGTTGTTAATGCCACCTGTGAGAGGAGTAGGGTTGTAAGTGCCACAACCACACTCCGTCCAAAACAACATATTAGACCTTCTCAAATAAAATGCAGTTCAGACGGGATTTACAAACCGAAAAGGACAATAAACTATGCAAGTGCTAAGCAGGTACAAAACGTATGGTTCTTACCTCTCCAGAAGCTCTGCTAATGTGTTCGGGCAGCAATGTGAGTGCTAGAGTGTTCCCATTGCTGCCCGCGACTGTAGTATAATCTTTATCCAACAAAAAATCCACAGCACGCCAACATTACGACTCTATTATCAACGACTCTTACCCATTACATGCYCAAAYATGATCACTGCTCATTATTWAAAAAAACWAAAAACATTTTAGTTGCATTCAATTRTGTTCTAAATCTCTCCTCACAGCTCACGACTGTTGTCTGCTAGAAGCGAAATTACAAACCAACCAAGGGGAGGAATCAAAGGTATGACGTGGAGATTTCTTTCAAGTGCATAATTCTAGTTAAAGCACTGACACCGTGCGATTCTACCACACATTGTATGGTGGTGCACAGCACATTGGCTACTCCGGCATCAGTAACAGTTAAGGCATAAACATGCAGAGACAAACAATCATTMATTTAAATTGAGTGTAGGGTTTTTRTGTAGGCTAATAGAGGCTGATAGTATCTACCAGCAACTGATAGAGATTGACAAAAATATAAAATAAAGCACATTGCATAGTTTCTGTTGTATTTTCTTTTGATGAGCCGCAAAGCAACAGCGCTTCTGCACCACGCAAATGGACAGCGACACATCACGAGTGCATTACTCTGCATTGCAGAAACACACAACTCTAAGGCGATGCAACTTTGAGTTACACTTCAATTGATTTAGGATGCCCCACACATCATATTCTGTAACAAATTGGTGGTATTAAAAGGACACTTAGAGAACTACAAAAAAACGAATGCAATACAATTCCTTTCAAACTGTTGTGGATAACAGAACTAAAACGAACACACCTGAACAAACCCCTAAATAGCAAAGCAAGTTCCAAAATACCCACGTYCATATGCTTGTATTGAGACAATGAATGTATGCACTGTACATTACAGGCTACGTAGTTTATGAGGACAATACACGATGTGTAACTTGAATAATAACTTGGCAATCTCCTCACCTCTCCAGAAGCTCTCATCCTGTGTTCGGGAAGAACTAGAGTATTACCATTGCTGCCCGGGACAATAGTAGAACCTATACTCATTCTGGGTCCAACTAACATGTACCGATTGTCTCCGGATCTGTACTGGATGCTGTGGCACAGTGTCCCGTCGTTATTCGCATCTTGTAAATACTTGGAGGAATAGTCTGTGGGTTTGGAGCACTGCATTACAATCAACACGATGATACTGATGAGAAAAAGCGTTGAAACTGAACCCAAAGTAATTATCAAATAAAATGTAACGCTGTTCTCCTCCTCGTCATCTTTTACTGAACTTTTAACATCAGAAGCAGCAAAAGCCTCTTTGGGCTCCACGACGTTGATAATCACAGTAGCTGTTGCTGACAGTGAAACGTTCCCATTGTCTTTTACCAGTATGACCAGTTTATGCTCAGCCTCGTCTGTCTCTGTGAATGACCGAAGTGTCCTTATCTGTCCYGTATAGCGGTCCAAAGCAAAGAGACTGTGGTCAGTAACTTCCTGCAGYGAAAATAATAACCAGCCGTTATATCCTATATCASCGTCATAGGCTCTCACTTTAGTCACCAAATGGCCTGCGTTCACATTGCGGGGAATCTCCTCCACACCTTCAGCAGAACCGTTAGCGCTGACTGGATACAAGATCACTGGAGCGTTGTCGTTTTGATCCAGAATGAACACGTTAATTGTGACGTTTCTGCTTTGTGACGGAGTTCCAGAGTCTGTAGCTACAACTTGGAAATGGAACGTTTTTAAAGTTTCAAAGTCAAAGCTTTTTAGAGCCAATATGTTCCCATTTTCAGAATTAATATTAAGAAAATATGCCCATTTGTTCTCATCGTCGCTGCCTCTCGGAATATTATATGAAATCAGTGCGTTTTCATTTATGTCGCGATCTGAGGCACTCACTGAAAATACTGAGCCTCCTGGGTCGTTATTCTCAATGACATAGAAATTATAGGGACTCAGTGAAAACTCTGGACTGTTATCATTCACATCTGATACAACAACGCTGATAGTCTTTACAGATGACAAGGAAGGCTGGCCTGCGTCTTTAGCTAAAATTATAACGTCATAATGAGCCTGTTTCTCTCTATCCAGTGGTGACTTGGTGACTACAGAATATATGTTGTCCTGTAAAGACGGCATTAGTTTAAAAGGGACGTCCTCGCCATTTATAGAGCAGATCACTTTCCCATTGAGACCAGAGTCCATATCATTAACACTGATTAATGCGACAGTAGTTCCGGGTCTACAATCCTCGGGAATGGCGTTGGAAAAGGATGTCACCTCTATCTCGGGTTCATTGTCGTTAACATCAACTATCTTTATGATCACACTTTTGTCTGTTGTTAGTGGAGCAACTCCTTGATCGGACGCTTGTATGTCAATCTCATAGCTATCTTGTATCTCAAAATCGATTTGACCTCGAACCGTTATTTTACCAGTTTCGGCATCTAAATCAAAAAGTTTCTGTATTTTGCTATTCACGTCATTACCGAATAAGTATATTACATGTCCGTTGACACCGTCATCTAAATCAGTGGCGTTGACCTGAATAACAGTTGTGCCTACGGGCGAGTTTTCATTTAACATTACAGAGTACACATCTTTAGTGAATAGAGGTGTGTTGTCATTAACATCTAATACCTCGACAGTTATTTCAATAGTTCCAGATCTCGGGGGATTTCCACCATCAATGGCAGTGAGGAGGAGCTTGTGGCTCTTTACTGTTTCTCTATCTAGTTGCTTTTGTAAAATCAAAAACGGCATCTTACCATCTTTACCTCGGTCTTTGACCTCAACACGGAAATGTTCACTATGACTGAATTTATATTGTTGAACAGAGAATTGGCCACCATCCCAGTCGCGCGCAGCTGGCAGCTGAAATCGCGCTCCCGGTAACGCAGATTCTGAAATCTCCAACCGTTTCTCTGTCTCGGGAAAGCTGGGAGAATGGTCGTTAACATCTAACACCTCCACCGCGACATAATGGATCTCCAGCGGGTTCTCTAGAACGGTTTTCAGATTGATTAAACAAACGCTGCTCCGTTCACACACTTCCTCTCTGTCTATTTTTCGGTTCATATACAAGATGCCGTCATTCTGGTTTACCTGGAAAAGGGGATCAGTCGAGCCAGATACGATTCGAAATCCCCTTTCCGTCAAGGTACTCAGATCAACTCCCAAATCCTTAGCTATATTCCCCACGACAGTTCCTTCCTTAAGCTCTTCAGAGATTGAGTATCTTATCTGAGCTGAAGCTCCGCTCCAAAAGAAAATCAAAGCAACGAAGAAGACGACCCACTGCCGTCGCTCCCGCCATGCCCCGCATCCTCTTTGTTCCATGTTTTCAAGATAAATAACAATAATCCACAGACAGGTAAAGGTTGGTTTTATATTCACACATTCGGACATTCAACAGACATTCAACAGACATTCGCGAAAAGCCATTTAAAAAATGTAAAATCAATCACTAATTCACCGTTTGTCAACGAATCATCAAACTAGATATGATTTATTATATAAATGTCTAGCATACTTTAAAACCTTTGTTTTGAGTAGAAATTCCAGTTTTGACTTGATAGAAATACATAAAATCTATAAAATGCCAATTAAAGCGGTATAAATCAATAAATAATTCACCGTTTGTCAAAGAATATCATACCAGTATGATTTATTCTATATATCTAGCATACTTTCAAAACCTTTGTTTTGAGGACAAATCCCAGTTTTGACTTGATATAAATACATAAAATATGTAAGATGCCATTTAAAGCAGTATAAATCAATAACTAATTCACCGTTTGTCACAGAAACATCAAACTAGGTATGATTTATTCTATAAATGTCTAGCATACTTTTACAATCTTTTTTTTAGGAAAATTCCAGTTTTGATTTGATAGAAAATATGTAACATCTATAAGATGCATTTTAAAAGCTATATAAATCAAAACGTTTAAGCTGATTATGACAGAAACATCAAACTAGGTATGATTATTCTATAAATGTCTAGTATACTTTTACAACCTTTGCTTTGAGCAGAAATTCCAGTTTGACTGATAGAAATACATAAAATCTCAAATATTGCATTCAAAGATGAAGAAATCAATAACTATTCAGTGATTGTTGCAGAAAAAAAGTAAAAATAAGGATTTATTTGCAATAACTTTAAAGAAATGTTCATTTCAAGTGCAATTTGTTCTATTTGAAGTTAGACAATGTTTACAATCTTAAAGTGTATGCCAAATCAATGTTTGCATTTTTAGTGCAACAGTTCCACATTTTAAAGTAGTTACAAGGCACAACAGTCATTTATTTACCTCTCTTATTTAACAGCAAAGAGGCCCCTTCCAATCATTTTCTATTTTGGCTTTGTTCAAGTCCTTCTTTGTCATCCCCAGACAAGCTGATTGGTACCATCTCTGGCCCACAGAGCATTCTATCTGCAGTATTAAAACATTAAACAGGGTTATGTTTATTTACATGTAAATTACAGTTCTGGAATACCCAAATTCTGTACATGCTTTTGCAATTCGGAAAATTTTCTAATTGAATTGGATTTTGTTCAATTGCTAAATTGACTTGAAATGATATGCATTTGACACAACCCTGACAGAAGCAACATAACTGAGGTGTTAATCATCGTTGAGTATTCAGGTAATATAAACTTCATAGTAAAAAAGGCATACATTTGCAAAAATCGTATGCGTTGAAAAAAAAGGTATCAGACATCAATGATCTAATATCAAACATCACAGTAATGGCAGTCTTATAGTTTTATGATTCTATCAAGTCAAAACTGGAATTTTTCCTCAAAACAAAGGTTGTAAAAGTATGCTAGACCTTTTATAATACATCATACCTAGTTTGAAGTTTCTGTGACAAACGGTGAATTAGTTATTGATTTATACCGCTTTTAATGGCATCTTATAGATTTTATGTATTTCTACAAATCAAAACTAGGATTTTTACTAAACAAGGTTAGAAAAGTATGTTAGACATTTATAGAATAAATCATACCTAGTTTGATGCCTCTGTGACAAACAGTGAATTAGTTATTGATTTATACCGCTTTTAATGGCATATTTTAGATTGTTAGTATTCCATCAAATCAAAACTGGATATTTTATTAAAAACAAAGGTTGTAAATGCAGAGCATTTATAGAGTAAACCATTTATTATTTATGTTTCTGTGACAATCAATGAATTAGTTATTGATTTTTACATTTTAAATGGCTTTTGGCGAATGTCTGTTGAATGTCTGATGAATGTCTGGTGAATGTCTGATGAATGTCTGATGATGTTGGTGAATGTCTGGTGAATGTCTGGTGAATGTCTGGTGAATGTCTGATGAATGTCTGATGAATGTCTGGTGAATGTCTGATGAATGTCTGGTGAATGTCTGTTGAATGTCCGAATGTGTGAATATAAAACCAACTTTACCTCGGTTGTTAATGCCACTGTGAGAGGAGTAGGGTTGTAAGTGCCACAACCACACTCCGTCCAAAACAACATATTAGACCTTCTCAAATAAAATGCAGTTCAGACGGGATTTACAAACCGAACAGGACAATAAACTATGCAAGTGCTAAGCAGTTACAAAACGTATGGTTCTTACCTCTCCAGAAGCTCTGCTAATGTGTTCGGCGCAGCATGTGATGCTAGAGTGTTCCCATTGCTGCCCGCGACTGTAGTATAATCTTTATCCAACAAAAATCCACAGCAGCCAACATTACGACTCTATTATCAACGACTCTTACCCATTCATGCTCAAACATGATCACTGCTCATTATTTAAAAAACAAAACATTTTAGTTGCATTCAATTATGTTCTAAATCTCTCCTCACAGCTCACGACTGTTGTCTGCTAGAAGCGAAATTACAAACCAAGGGGAGGAATCAAAGGTATGACGTGGAGATTTCTTTCAAGTGCATAATTCTAGTTAAAGCACTGACACCGTGCGATTCTACCACACATTGTATGGTGGTGCACAGCACATTGGCTATCCGGCATCAGTAACAGTTAAGGCATAAACATGCAGAGACAACAATCATTCATTTAAATTGAGTGTAGGGTTTTTGTGTGGCTAATAGAGGCTGATAGTATCTACCAGCAACTGATAAGATTGACAAAAATATAAAATAAAGCACATTGCATAGTTTCTGTTGTTTTTTCTTTTGATGAGCCGCAAAGCAACAGCGCTTCTGCACCACGCAAATGGACAGCGACACATCAGAGTGCATTACTCTGCATTGCAGAAACACACACTCTAAGGCGATGCAACTTTGAGTTACACTTCAATTGATTTAGGATGCCCCACAATCATATTCTGTAACAAATTGGTGTATTAAAAGGACACTTAGAGAACTACAAAAAACGAATGCAATACAATTCCTTTCAAACTGTTGTGGATAACAGAACTAAAACGAACACACCTGAACAAACCCTAAATAGCAAAGCAAGTTCCAAAATACCCACGTCCATATGCTTGTATTGATAACGACACTGCAGTGACCAGTCAATGTAACATGGCCCTTGTCAGATGCCTGCACGTCAATTTCGTAAACACTCTGCTCTTCAAAGTCTACTAATCCCTTGATTGTAATTTCCCCTGTTACCGCATCTATCTCGAATAAATCGAACGCTTTGTTTTTAAGACTGTTATCAAATGTGTATATAACCTGTCCGTTTGCGCCATCATCTAGATCCGTGGCGTGCAGCCTCAGAACAGAAGTGCCTAAGGGAGCATTTTCATCTAATGTTAATGTATACACCTGTCGGTCGAAAACGGGAATATTATCATTCATATCGATAACTTTTACGGTTATATTGACAGAGCCAGATCTCTCTGGTTTACCYCCGTCATACGCAGTCAAGGTTAACAATATTTCAGACTTCTGCTCTCTGTCTAGCGGCTTTTTCAATATCAAAAAGGGGATTTTATCCTCGCCGCGAGTTTTAACATCTAACTCAAAGTTCTCGTTTGTACTGAGAGTGTACTTACGGAGACTGTTCGCTCCAACATCAGGGTCACGCGCAGCGTCCAGAGGAAAGCGCGTCCCCTGGAGCAGAACGCTCTCGGATATTTCCAAATGTTTCACCTTTTCCGGGAATTTAGGAGAATGATCATTAATATCTGTTATTTCTACCTCAACATAGTGTATTTCCAACGGATTCTCGGCCACGGTTTTTAGGTTTATCAAGCACACAATTATTTTCTCACACAGCTCCTCCCTGTCGATGGTTCTGTCCACATACAACACGCCRTTGTCTTGGTTTATCTGCAAAAAACCTTCCTTGGAGCCCGATACAATCCGAAACCTTCGTTCCGTCAGTTTATCCACACTGAACCCCAAATCCTTTGCTATGTCTCCCACATAAGTACCTTCTTTCGACTCCTCCGCGATAGAATAGCGTATTTGACAATAAGCTCCACGGCAAAAGCACAACGAAAATACAAACAASAGCATCGCCCGGAGAGGCGCCRCTCTTCTCTGTCCGTCTACCATTTTGACAAGTCCTGTTATTTTGGAACCATTACAGTCCGCTTTATCCAGAAAAAAATCAAGATGACAAGGTTATCCACCAAACATATCCAAGCAACCTTTCATGTGGATGGTATTCTCCGTTCCAGAAAGCCAGTGCCCGTTTCACTAGATTCATATGATTTTCAATGAGCCAACAGGACAAAGAGAGGGAGGGATTTAAACCAAATGCATGTTTCTAACACTGAAGAGCGGCGACACCGTGTGCACAACAATCGCAACCACTCAAACAGCAGGTTGAACTGTACAGTGTTTCAGAACCACTGTCGTGGACAGCGATCACTTACAAAAGCAGTGACGAGAAACCCTATGAGAGTACGGTTGTTAATGCCACAACCATACTCCGACCAAAGCAACATATTAAACAGACTAAAATATAATGTAACTCATTCGGAACTTACAAACAGAAGAGCTATGCAGTAACTAAACGTATAGTTCTTACCTCTCCAGAAGCTCTGCTCCTGTGTTCGGGTATCACTAGAGTATTTCCATTGCTGCCCGGGACAATAGTAGAACCTATACTCATTCTGGGTCCAACTAACATGTACCGATTGTCTCCGGATCTGTACTGGACCCAGATGTCCCGTCGTTATTCACATCTTGTAAATACTTGGAGGAATAGTCTGTGGGTTTGAGACTGCATTACAATCAACACGATGATACTGATGAGAAAAGCGTTGAAACAGACCCCAAAGTAATGATCAAATAAAAGTAACGCTGTTCTCCTCCTCGTCTTTTACTGCGCTTTAACATCAGAAGCTGCAAAAGCCTCTTTGGGCTCCACAACCTTGATAGTCACCATAGCTGTTGCTGACAGTGAAACGTTCCCATTGTCTTTACTAGTATGACCAGTTTATGCTCAGCCTCGTCTGTCTCTGTGAATGATCGAAGTGTCCTTATCTGTCCTGTATAGCGGTCCAAAGCAAAGAGACTGTGGTCAGTAACTTCCTGCAGTGAAAATAATAACCAGCCGTTATATCCTATATCAGCGTCATAGGCTCTCACTTTAGTCACCAAATGGCCTGCGTTCACATTGCGGGGAATCTCCTCCACACCTTCAGCAGAACCGTTAGCCTGACTGGATACAAGATCACTGGAGCGTTGTCGTTCTGATCCAGAATGAACACGTTCACTGTGACGTTGGGCTTTGTGACGGAGTTCCAGAGTCTGTAGCTACAACTTGGAATTGGAACGTTTTGAGGGATTCAAATCAAAGCTTTTAGCGCGGAAATATGTCCATTATCAGAATTTATATTCAGAAAAGAAGCCATATCATTCTGCGTCCCTTCTCTCTAACTATGTGATATGAAATTGCGGCGTTTTCATTCAAGTCTTTATCAGAGGCGCTCACAGAGAATATGGATGCACCCAGGCGTTATTTTCCACTAAGTACAGCTGAAGGGGTTTTGGGAGAATTCTGGACTGTTATCGTTCACATCTGATATCTGGATGCTCAGAGTTTTGAATGTGACAGAGGAGGCTGACCACAGTCAGTGGCTGTTATTGTGATGTCATAATGGGACACGAGTTCTCGATCTAAGCGCCCCTTTGTGACGATCGAATCACATTCTCCTGAAATGAAGGTTTTAATTCAAATGGCATGTCTTCAGATATACTAGCAATGACTTTACCATTATCCGGAATCTTTATCTGTTACACTGATGAGAGAAATAACAGTTCCTGGTTTAGATCTTCAGACACCGTGTTCGAGAGGGACGTCACATCTATTTCTGGTTGGTTATCATTAACATCTCTATTTTAATAAATAACTCTACAATCCACACTTGTTGGAGGTTGTCCCTTATCAGACGCCTGTACATTTAACCTGTAAACCTCCTTTTCTTCAAAATCCACCTGGCCTTTGACTTGAATTTCACCAGTTACGTGATCTAATTCAAAGATGTCATGTATTTTACGCTTTATATAGTTCTGCCTAGTGTGTATTCCACTACTCCATTTTGGCCATCGTCAGCATCTGTGGCGTTTACTCTGATGACAATAGTTCCATTTAGAGCGTTCTCAGGCAATGTTACTGAGTATTCGTCTTGGGTGCAGATGGGACGGTTGTCATTTAACATCAAGAACAGTAACAGTGATATTCAAGGTGCCTGACTTAGGTGGATTCCCTCCGTCTAGCGCTGTAAGTAATAGCATATGTTTGTGTTTTGCTCTCTATCCAATGGCTTCTGCAAAATTAAAATGGTATTTTGTCACCTTCACCACTATCAATTAACTGTAGTTCAAAATGGTGAT
Source organism: Salvelinus sp. IW2-2015 (assembly GCF_002910315.2). Taxonomy (NCBI): domain Eukaryota; kingdom Metazoa; phylum Chordata; class Actinopteri; order Salmoniformes; family Salmonidae; genus Salvelinus; species Salvelinus sp. IW2-2015. Next base: position 319,569 of record NC_036846.1, read on the forward strand.
TTTGACCTAACTTATACAAACGAACAGAATTGGGTCCAACATCTACGTCTCGCGCAGTCTGAAGTTCGAATCGCGCACCTGGAAATGTATTTTCTGGCATTTCTAGATACTGATCTTTTTCGGGAAAATAGGAGAGTGATCATATATACCGTTATTTCTACGCTGACGTAGTGTATTTCAAGGGATTTTCAACTGCGAATTTGAGTTTATCAAGCATGCATTATTGCCATCACAGAGCTCCTCTCTGTCGATACTTTTATGAACATACAAGACGCCATTTTCTGATTTACGTGGAAAAGAGCGTCCTTAGATCCAGAAACAATACGAAACCGTCTCTCCACCAAAGTACTGACGTCAAGACCAAATCCTTAGCAACATTTCCAACAAACGGACCCCTCTTTCACCTCCTCTTGGAATAGAGTACCTATCTGTGCTGAAACCTCCCCCAAGCAGAGCAGCAAAGAGAAATACAGAACAACCCAGCAGTACTCCCATCTGCGCCTTTGTCCTCCGTCTCCCATTGTAAAAACAACCAAACACGATCCCCAAATGACAATCCTTATGATCGAGCGGCCAACTCGTTATGATCCATACTCAAACACATTCTTCAGCAAGAAAACCATACAAAAGCATCTCTGTTCAGCATAGCACGCTTGTTCTGATGTCCGCACCACTCTCTCTGTATGCGTCTAAAAAAAAACAGCCCAGAGAGGGCAAGGCCTATTCTACAAAATACCACAAACGTCAGTCTCCTTGTGTTACACTGACACCCTGCGTACCTAGGTTCTGGTTACCACATCTACATAGAGATTAAACTGTTAAGAGATTCCATGTGAAGATATGTAAAAACACTGCCACTATTATACTGTAGTACCAGCTAACAATGTGAAAGGATGAATGCGAAAAACCAATGGTATTGCCTCACTAAGACCGAAGTGTATATGGCAAAAAGAACAAACATATTTAGGCAACGTAGTGGATGACTCACCAACCGTAAAACCCGAATAGAATCAGCACCATGCAGTGGACAGCTATTTTTTCGGATAATTTCACAATACCTTCCCATATAGCACGGACAACACTTCAATAAACATGGGAGACATTTCAACAAATAACTCATCTTTACTGATATAGTAGACAGAACAAAAAAAAACAGACACTATATAATACTTGTAAAAGCTTGAAAGAGCAACTCTTAAAACAGCTCTTACCTCTCCAGAAGCTCTTCTTGTGTTCAGATAGCACTAGAGTATTCCCATTGCTGCCCGGGACAATAGTAGAACCTATACTCATTCTGGGTCAACTAACATGTACCGTTTGTCTCCGGATTTGTACTGGATGCTGTGACACAGTGTCCCGTCGTTATTCGTATCTGTAAATACTTGGAGGAATAGTCTGGGTTTGGAGCACTGCATTACAACCAACACGATGATGCTGATGACAAAAGCGTTGAAACGACCCCAAATAATGATCAAATAAATGTAACGCTGTTCTCCTCCTCGTCTTTTACTGAGCTTTAACATCAGAAGCTACAAAAGCCTCTTTGGGCTCCACAACCTTGATAATCACAGTAGCTGTTGCTGACAGTGAAACGTTCCATTGTCTTTTACCAGTATGACCAGTTTATGCTCAGCCTCGTCTGTCTCGTGAATGACCGAAGTGTCCTTTCTGCCCGTTTATGTGTCCCGTATAGCGGTCCAAAGCAAAGAGACTGTGGTCAGTAACTTCCTGCAGTGAAAATAATAACCAGCCGTTATATCCTATATCAGCGTCATATGCTCTCACTTTAGTCACCAAATGGCCTGCCTTCACATTGCGGGGAATCTCCTCCACACCTTCAGCGGAACCGTTAGCGCTGACTGGATATAAGATCACTGGAGCGTTGTCGTTCTGATCCAGAATGTACACGTTGACTGTGACGTTACTGCTTAGTGATGGAGTTCCAGAGTCTGTAGCAACAACTTGGAATTGGAAAGTTTTGAGGATTTCAAAGTCAAAGCTTTTTAGAGCTGAAATATGTCCGTTTTCAGAATTGATGTTCAGAAAAGAAGCCATATCATTTTGTGTCCCTTCACCTCTAACTATGTGATATGAAATCGCAGCATTTTCATTTAAGTCTTTATCAGAGGCGCTTACAGAGAATAKTGCTCTGCCAGGGGCGTTATTTTCCACTAAGTACAGCTGAAGGGGGTTTTGGGTGAATTCTGGACTGTTATCGTTCACATCTGATATCTGGACGCTCAGAGTTTTGGATGTGGACAGAGGAGGCTGACCAAAATCAGTAGCTGTTATTGTGACGTCATAATGGGAAAAAAGTTCTCGATTTAAACGCCCCTTTGTGACAAAGGAATAGACATTCTCCTTAAATGACGGTTTTAACTCAAAAGGGATATTCTCCGATATTTTCAGTAGGACTTTACCGTTGTTACCAGAGTCTTTATCCGTTAAACTAATTAGAGATATGACCGTTCCAGGCTTCGAATCCTCAGATATCATGTTAGACAACGACGTCACCCCTATTTCTGGTTTATTATCATTTACATCCGTTATCGTGATGACAACTCTACAGTCAACTGATAATGGGGGTTGTCCTTTATCAGAGGCTTGCACTGTTAGTTTGTAGAACTCATTCTCTTCAAAGTCTACTGGACCTATGACACGAATTTCACCAGTAAGACTGTTCAAATGAAACGTGTCATGAACTTTGCGCTTAATGTTTCGACCAAGTGCATATTCAATTTCGCCATTTTGTCCCTCATCTGTATCAGTGGCCTTTATGGTTAATACAGGTGTTCCAATGGGTGCATTTTCCTGGATTGTTACAGTGTAAAGATCTTTCCCACAAATTGGACGATTGTCGTTTGTATCAAGAATAGTTACTGTGACATTTAAAGTACCTGATCTTGGGGGGTTGCCTCCATCTATAGCTGTCAAAATGAACGAATACATTGCATTTTGTTCTCTGTCAATGGCTTTCCTTATGATTAAAAATGGAACTTTGTCTTCGTCCCCATTATCAATTAACTCCAATTCAAAATGAGCATTACTACTTAACTTGTAAATGCRCACAGAATTCAAACCTACATCTGCATCACGTGCAGTCTGGAGTTCAAAGCGCGTCCCAGGAGGGGTATTTTCTGCTATGTCTAAATGTAGATATTTCTCAGCAAAACTGGGCGAGTGGTCATTTACATCCGTTATTTCTATACCCACATAATGGACCTCTAAGGGGTTTTCAACAACGACTTTTAAGTCTATCGAACACACGCCATTGCCATCACACAGCTCCTCTCTATCGATATTCTTACGAACGTACAAGACGCCATTGTTCTGATTTGCCTGGAAAAGAGCTTCATCAGATTCAGAAACGATACGAAACCGTCTCTCCACCAAAGTACTGACGTCAAGACCCAAATCCTTAGCAACATTTCCAACAACAGATCCCTCTTTCACCTCCTCTGGAATCACGTAACTCCTTTTCTTCAAAATCCACCTGGCTTTGACTTGAATTTCACAGTTACGTGATCTAATTCAAGATTCATGTATTTTACGCTTTATATTCTGCCTAGTGTGTATTCCACTACTCATTTTGGCCATCGTCAGCATCTGTGGCGTTTACTCTGATGACAATAGTTCCATTTAGAGCGTTCTCAGGCAATGTACTGAGTATTCGTCTTGGGTGCAGATGGGACGGTTGTCATTAACATCAAGAACCAGTAACAGTGATATTCAAGGTGCCTGACTTAGGTGGATTCCCTCCGTCTAGCGCTGTAAGTAATAGCATAATGTTTGTGTTTTGCTCTCTATCCAATGGCTTCTGCAAATTAAAATGTATTTTGTACCTTCACCACTATCAATTACTGTAGTTCAATGGCATTTTGACCTAACTTATACAAACGAACAGAATTGGTCAAACATCTACGTCTCGCGGTCTGAAGTTCGAATCGCGCACCTGGAAATGTATTTTCTGCATTTCTAGATACTGATCTTTTCGGGAAATAGGAGAGTGATCATTTATATCCGTTATTTCTACGCTGACGTAGTGTATTTCAAGGGATATTTCAACTGCGAATTTGAGTTTTTCAAGCATGCATTATTGCCATCACAGAGCTCCTCTCTGTCGATACTTTTATGAACATACAAGACGCATTGTTCTGATTACGTGGAAAAGAGCGTCCTTAGATCCAGAAACATACGAAACCGTCTCTCCACCAAAGTACTGACGTCAAGACCCAAATCCTTAGCAACATTTCCAACAACGGACCCCTCTTTCACCTCCTCTGGAATAGAGTACCTTATCTGTGCTGAAACCTCCCCAAGCAGAGCAGCAAAGAGAAATACAGAAAACCCGCAGTACTCCCATCTGCGCCTTTGTCCTCCGTCTCCCATTGTAAAAACAACCAAACACAGATCCCCAAATTGACAATCCTTATGATCGAGCGGCCAACTCGTTATGATCCATACTCAAACATTCTTCAGCAAGAAAACCATACAAAAGATCTCTGTTCAGCATAGCACGTCTTGTTTGATGTCCGCACCACTCTCTCTGTATGCGTCTAAAAAAAAACAGCCAGAGAGGGCAAGGCCTATTTACAAAATACCACAACGTCAGTCTCCTTGTGTTACACTGACACCCTGCGTACCTAGGTTTGGTTACCACATCTACATGAAAGATTAAACTGTTAAGAGATTCCATGTGAAGATATGTAAAAACACTGCCACTTATACTTTAGTACCAGCTAAACATGTGAAAGGATGAATGCGAAAACCAATGTATTGCCTCACTAGACCGAAGTGTATATGGCAAAAAAACAAACTATTTAGGAACGGTAGTGGATGACTTACCAACCTCAAAACCCCCGAATAGAATTCAGCACCACTGCAGTGGACAGCTATTTTTTCGGATAATTTCAAATAACCTTCCCATTACGCACGGACAACACATTCCAATAAACATGGGAGACATTTCAACAAATAACTCATCTTTACTGATATAAAGTTAGGACAGAACAAAAAAAAAACAGACACTATAAATATTGTAAAAGCTTGAAAGAGCAACTCTTAAAACAGCTCTCCTCTCCAGAGAGCTCTTCTGTGTTCAGTAGCACTAGAGTATTCCCATTGCTGCCCGGGACATAGTAGAACACTATACTCATTCTGGGTCCAACTAACATGTACCGTTTGTCTCCGGATTTGTACTGGATGCTGTGACACAGTGTCCTCGTTATTCGTATCTTGTAAATACTTGGAGGAATAGTCTGTGGGTTTGGAGCACTGCATTACAACCAAACGATGATGCTGATGACAAAAGCGTTGAAACTGACCCCAAAGTAATGATCAAATAAAATGTAACGCTGTTCTCCTCTCGTCTTTTACTGAGCTTTTACATCAGAAGCTACAAAAGCCTCTTTGGGCTCCACAACCTTGATAATCACAGTAGCTGTTGCTGACAGTGAAACGTTCCATTGTCTTTTACCAGTATGACCAGTTTATGCTCAGCCTCGTTGTCTCTGTGAATAGACCGAAGTGTCCTTATCTGTCGTTAGTGCTGACTGGATATAAGATCACTGGAGCGTTGTCGTTCTGATCCAGAATATACACGTTAACTGTGACGTTACTGCTTTTTAACGGAGTTCCAGAGTCTGTAGCTACAACTTGGAATTGGAACGTTTTCAGAGTTTCAAAGTCAAAGCTTTTCAGTGCGGAGATATGGCCATTATCAGAATTTATATTCAGGGAAGATGCCATATCATTCTGTGTCCCTTCTCTTACTATGTGATATGAAATCGCAGCATTTTCATTCAAGTCTTTATCACAAGCGCTTACAGAGAATATTGCTCTGCCAGGGGCGTTATTTTCCACTAAGTACAGCTCAAGGGGGTTTTGGGAGAATTCTGGACTGTTATCGTTCACATCTGATATCTGGACGCTCAGAGTTTTGAATGTGGACAGAGGAGGCTGACCACAGTCAGTGGCTGTTATTGTGATGTCATAATGGGACACGAATTCTCTGTCTAAACGTCCCTTTGTGACAATGGAAAACACATTGTCCTTAAATGAAGGTTTTAATTCAAATGGCACGTTGTCTGTTATTGTAGATATGACATTACCATTAATCCCAGAATCTTTATCTGTCACACTAACTAGAGAAATAACAGTTCCTGGTTTTGAATCTTCACCTATTGTATTGGAGAGGGATGTTACATCAATCTCTGGTTTATTATCATTCACATCTACTACCTTTATAATAACTCTACAGTCAACAGTCAGAGGAGGCTGACCTTTATCAGACGCCTGTACATTTAATCGGTAAACCTCATTTTCCTCAAAGTCAACTTCACCTTTCACTTTAATCTCACCAGTAACGCTGTCCAACTGGAAAATGTCATATACTTTACGTTTCACTGCTCTTCCCAGAGAGTATTCTACCGCACCATTTAAACCGGCATCAGCATCAGACGCATTAACAGCGGTAACAATTGTGCCAATTGGGGAATTCTCCTTTAAAGAAACGGAATATATGTCTTGATTAAAAACAGGTCGATTATCATTGGTGTCCAGAACTATGACAGTTACATTAAGTAAACCTGACTTCGGTGGATTACCTCCATCGACTGCAGTCAACAATAATTCATGCTTGCAATTTTGCTCTCTGTCAAGTGGCTTACTTAAAACTAAAAACAGAAGTTTATCCTCCTCCCCATTGTCTTTCACTTCTAAATCAAAATGATCATTCTGGCTCAACCTGTACACACGGACAGCATTGATTTCAATGTCTAAATCACGCGCTGTCTGGAGTTCAAAGCGTGCCCCCGTGAGGGTATTCTCAGCTATTTGCAACTGTACGTCGTTTTCAGCAAAACTGGGCGAGTGGTCATTAACATCCGTTATTTCTACCCCGATATAGTGAATTTCTAGAGGATTTTCAACAACGATTTTCAGGTCCATCAAGCAAGCGCCATTGCCACCACAGAGCTCCTCTCGGTCCATATTTTTATGAACATACAAGACGCCATTGTTCTGATTTACGTGGAAAAGAGCGTCCTTAGATCCAGAAACAATACGAAACCGTCTCTCCACCAAAGTACCTCACTCAAGACCCAATCCTTAGCAACATTTCCAACAAAAGATCCCTCTTTCACCTCCTCTGGAATAGAGTACCTATCTGTGCTGAACCTGCTCTTCGAAGCCACAGCAGCAGAGAAAACGCACAGCAACCCAACAGTACTCCCATCTCGCCTTGTCTTCCATCTCCATCGTTAGACGAAAAGTAAGCACAATCCTCAATGAAAAAACACAATCCTAACGATCAGATGACCAACTCATGATGATCCATACCGATTCAATGCCCCGCACTAAAACGAACACAGCAATTATCTGTCCAACGAACACGTCCTGCTCGTATGTCCGCACTGCTATCGTCTGTGGAACAAAACAGCGCGAGAAGGGCAGGGCCTGACCTATAAAAACAGTCTCCTAGTACTACACGACACCATGTGGTTCGGTATTGCGTTTTCCATGACCATATTAACTTGATTTGTTGTCTGTTTTCCATGCCATAACTACGTAGCAGCAATGAAGGAATGAGAACATGTAATAGGAAAGAGAGATGGACATTATACACTTAAGCGAAGATAAATACAGCAAATGAGCTGGATTACAGCAACACCAATGGACAGCGACCGCTTCAACAACCTCACTTCTATTAAGCGCTTAAAGTCATCCAATGAACGAGAAAAAATATATATAATCGATGACCAAAAAGATACTTACATACAGGATATTTAAATGTTGAAATCTTAGACAGTTTCTACTCCAGAAGCTTCCTCCTGTGTTCAGGTATCACTAGAGTATTCCCATTGCTTCCCGGGACTATAGTAGAACCTATACTCATTCTGGGTCAACTAACATGTATCCGATTGTCTCCTGATCTGTACTGGATGCTGTGGCACGATGTCCCGTCGTTATTCACATCTTGTAATACTTGAGAATAGTCTGTGGGTTTGAGCACTGCATTACAATCAACACGATGATACTGATGAGAAAAGCGTTGAAACTGACCCCAAAGTAATGATCAAATAAATGTAAACGCTGTTCTCCTCCTCGTCTTTACTGAACTTTAACATCAAAAGCTGCAAAAGCCTCTTTGGGCTCCACAACCTTGATAATCACAGTAGCTGTTGCTGACAGTGAAACCTTCCCATGTCCTTTTACTAGATGACAGTTTATGCTCAGCCTCGTCTGTCTCTGTGAATGATCGAAGTGTCCTTATCTGTCCCGTATAGCGGTCCAAAGCAAAGAGACTGTGGTCAGTAACTTCCTGCAGTGAAAATAATAACAGCGTTATATCTATATCAGCGTCATAGGCTCTCACTTTAGTCACCAAATGGCCTGCTCACATTGCGGGGAATCTCCTCCACACCTTCAGCAGAACCGTTAGCGCTGACTGGATACAAGATCACTGGAGCGTTGTCGTTCTGATCCAGAATGAAAACGTTTATTGTGACGTTTCTGCTTAGAGACGGAGTCCCAGAGTCTGTAGCTACAACTTGGAAATGGAACGTTTTGAGGGTTTCGAAATTAAAGCTTTTGAGCGCGGCAATATCTCCATTATCAGCATTGATATTGAGGAAAGATGCCATATCATTCTGTGTTCCTTCACCTCTAACTATGTGATATGAAATCGCAGCATTTTCATGTAAGTCTTCATCAGTGGCGCTCACAGAGAATATAGATGCACCAGGAGCGTTATTTTCCACTAAGTACAGCTGAAGGGGGTTTTGGGAGAATTCTGGACTGTTATCGTTCACATCTGATATCTGGATGCTCAGAGTTTTGAATGTGGACAGAGGAGGCTGACCACAGTCAGTGGCTGTTATTGTGATGTCATAACCAGACACTAGCTCTCGATCTAAACGCTGTTTGGTCACTAAGGAATACATATTATCTTCATATGACGGTTTTAACTCAAACGGTACATTGTTGGAGATGCTGCACAAAACTTTACCATTGATACCTGAGTCTTTATCTGTCACACTAATGAGCGAAATAACTGTTCCTGGTTTTGAATCTTCTGAAACGACATTGGACAGCGATGTCACTTCTACTTCTGGTTGGTTATCATTAACATCAATTATCTTTATAATTGCTCTGCATTCCACAGTTAAGGGAGGTTGTCCTTTGTCTGAAGCCTGTACATCTAGTTTATAAACTTCTGTGTCCTCGAAGTCCACCTCACCTTTAACTTGAATTTCTCCTGTTAGGCTATCCAGTTCAAAAATATCGTATACTTTACGCTTTAGGTTTCTGCCTAAAGTGTACTCCAACTCGCCGTTTGAACCCTCATCTAGATCAGTGGCATTTACCCTAACAACCACAGTACCAAGTGCGGCATTTTCCCGTAGTCTCACTGAATAGGTGTCTTGACTACAAACAGGACGGTTATCATTCGAATCAAGCACATTAATAGTGACGTTGACAGTCGCTGATCTTGGTGGACGACCTCCATCAACTGCAGTAACAAGTAATCTGTGTTTGGTTTTGAGCTCTCTATCCAAAGCTTTTTTCAAGACTAAGAAAGGTATTTTGTCTTCATCGTCTCTAATCTCAATTTCAAAATGATCGTTCTGACTTAATTTATACAAACGGACAGAGTTTAACGCTATATCTGGATCCCGTGCAGCCTGGATTTGGAAGCGCGTCCCTAGCATGGTATGTTCCGCTATTTCCAAATACTGCTCATTTCCAGGAAAAATAGGAGAGTGGTCATTGACGTCGGTGATTTCGACACCTACATAATGAATTTCTAAAGGGTTTTCAACAACCATTTTCAGGTTTATCAAACATGCAATATTGCCATCACAGAGCTCCTCTCTGTCGATTTTCTTGTGAACATACAAGACGCCATTGTTCTGATTTACGTGGAAAAGAGCGTCCTTTGATCCAGAAACAATACGAAACCGTCTCTCCACCAAAGTACTGACGTCAAGACCCAAATCCTTAGCAACATTTCCAACAACAGATCCCTCTTTACCTTCCTCTGGAGATAGAGTACCTTATCTGTGCTGAACTGCTCTCCGAAGCACAGCAGAAGAGAGAAACGCACAGCAACCCACCAGTACTCCCATTGCGCCTTTGTCTTCATCTCCATCGTTAGACAGAAAAGTAAGCACAATCCTCAATGAAAAAACACAATCTAATGATCAGATGACCAACTCAGATGATCCATAACGAAATGCAATGTTTAGGCAGAAAAATAATCACATTATTTCTGAATATCATAGCACGTCTGTTGTGACGTCCGCACAGCTCTCTCTGCATTTGGGACAAAACAACCACAGAGGAGGGCAGAGCCTAATATACAAACACCAGATAGTCAGTCATTCTCCTTGTGTGACACCGACACCATGCGACCGAACTATTGCTTGCCACGAGTACAACAAGGCTCTAGAATGATTGTACATTACTGTATGAGCATCGCAAAAGTACCAGCGCAATATTATAGTTACAGGCGTGGGATGAGGAAAGGTTGGGGGAGTACATGGAGGGGATTAGGAAAAAAATGGATTGGATGACTACATATGTAAAAGACTGACATAGTAATACCTCGATTGCAAGGAAAGCAATTACTTTGTAAATCAGCACCACAGCGAGTGGACAGCTACCGCATGAACGAGTTCATTTCTCCATTACGCACAGAAAATCAGTTTGTAGACAGGGTGTTAACTAATGATCTTGTTTGGGCCTGGTCTTATGACTATAACTATTTGAGAGAGGTCATCATAACTCATGCATATAACCGCAAAACAAAACAGACATTAGGCACGGAATTCAGCACAACCAGGGTCGACAGCAACCGTTCATCATCAGTCACACATTTCATTACGCACGATAATTCTCTTAAAAATAACCAGCAATATGCTTTCAAAGTTTAATGCTTAGAAACAGCTCTTACCTCTCCAGAAGCTCTCCTCCTTGTGTCAGGTAGCACAAGAGTATTTCCATTGCTGCCCGGGACAATAGTAGAACCTATACTCATTCGGGTCCAACTAACATGTACGTTTGTCTCCGGATCTGTACTGAATGCTGTGGCAAGTGTCCGTCGTTATTCACATCTTGTAAATACTTGGAGGAATAGTCTGTGGGTTGGGAGCACTGCATTACAATCAACACGATGATGCTGACGAGAAAAAGCGCTGAAACGACCCCAAGTAATGATCAAATAAAATGTAACGCTGTTCTCCTCCTCGTCTTTTACTGAACTTTCACTCAGAAGCAGCAAAAGCCTCTTTGGGCTCCACAACTTGATAATAACAGTAGCTGTTGCTGACAGTGAAAACGTTCCATTGTCTTTTACTAGTATGACCAGTTTATTGCTCCTCGTCTGTCTCTGTGAATGACCGAAGTGTCCGTTATCTGTCCTGTATAGGCGTCCAAAAGCAAAGAGACTGTGGTCAGTAACTTCCTGCAGTGAAAATAATAACCAGCCGTTATATCCTATATCAGCGTCATAGGCTCTCACTTTAGTTACCAAATGGCCTGCGTTCACATTGCGGGGAATCTCCTCCACACATTCAGCAGAACCGTTAGCGCTGACTGGATACAAGATCACTGGAGCGTTGTCGTTCTGATCCAGAATGAACACGTTGACTGTGACGTTACTGCTTAGTGACGGAGTTCCAGAGTCCGTAGCTACAACTTGGAATTGGAAAGTTTTGAGGATTTCGAAGTCAAAGCTTTTGAGCGCGGAGATATGGCCATTATCAGAATTGATGTTCAGAAAAGATGCCATATCATTCTGTGTCCCTTCTCCTCTTACTATGTGATATGAAATCGCAGCATTTTCATTCAAGTCTTTATCAGAGGCGCTTACAGAGAATATCGATGCACCAGGGACGTTATTTTCCACTAAGTACAGCTCAAGCGAGTTTTGGGAGAATTCGGGACTGTTATCGTTTACATCTGATATCTGGACGCYYAGAGTTTTGAATGTGGACAGAGGAGGCTGACCACAGTCAGTGGCTGTTATTGTGATGTCATAATGGGACACGAGTTCTCTGTCTAAACGTCCCTTTGTGACTATAGAATACACGTTATCCTTATATGAGGGTTTTAATTCAAATGGCACGTTTTCAGTTATACTGGAAATAACTTTTCCGTTAATACCAGAGTCTTGATCTGTCACACTGATGAGAGATATAACAGTTCCAGGTTTAGAATCTTCAGACACTGTATTAGAGAGTGATGTAACCTCTATTTGTGGTCTGTTGTCGTTCACGTCTTGTATCTTTACAATAACTCTGCAATCAGTTGTCATTGGAGGCTGGCCCTTATCAGACGCCTGTACATTTAGACTGTACATCTCATTTTCTTCAAAATCTACCGGGCCTCTCACCTTAATTTCCCCAGTAATGCTATCCAATAGGAAAATATCATGTACTCTCCGCTTTAAATTTCTACCGAGAGTATATTCCACCACGCCATTTGACCCATGGTCTGCATCGGTTGCATTAATTCTAACTACAAACYTACCGATATCAGCATTTTCTTGTAATGTAACTGAATAGACGTCCTGACTACATACAGGCTGATTATCATTTGCGTCAAGGACTGTGACAGTTATGTTCAGAGTACCTGATCTCGGTGGATTCCCCCCATCCAATGCTGTCAATAGTAATGAATGTTTGGTCTTCTGTTCCCTGTCCAAGGCTTTCTGTAAAATTAAAAACGGGATTGTATCCCCTTCCCCACTATCTCTCAGTTCTATATCGAAATGTTCATTTTGATTTAACTTATAGGAACGTATAGAATTAATTCCGGAGTCGAAATCACGCGCAGGCTGGAGTTCAAATCGAGCTCCTGGAGGTTTATTTTCAGCTATCTCTATGTGTAGATTTTTCTCAGAGAAACTTGGCGAGTGGTCATTTACATCCGTTATCTCTAAACCTACATAGTGGACTTCAAGCGGGTTTTCAACGACGATTTTCAGGTCTATCACGCAAGCTACCTTGCCGCTACAAATCCCTTCTCTGTCGATATTCTTGTGAACATATAAGACGCCATTGTTCTGATTTACCTGGAAAAGAGCGTCCTTAGATCCAGAAACAATACGAAACCGTCTCTCCACCAAAGTACTGACGTCAAGAACCAAATCCTTAGCAACATTTCCAACCCAACAGATCCTCATGGTTCACCTCTCCGATCTCGTGGAATAGAATGTACTCTGATCTTGTCGCTGAAACCTTTGCATCTTCCTGAAGTCCAGACAACAATGCTAGAGATGATAACGTCACCATGCACACCTCACCAGTACTCCCCAATCTGTCGCGCCTTTGTCTTCCATTCCCATGTTTAGATCAGATAAAGTAGCACATTTCCTCAATGACAAAATACACATACTATAACAGATGGCCAACTCGTTCTGTCCATACTGGAGTTCAATGGTCAGACCGAAATAAAAGACGATTTCTCTAACATAGCGCACGTCTGTTCTGACGTCCGCCCCACTCTCTCTGTATTGTGTGGAACAAAAACAACTCAGAGAAGGGACAGCGGCCTAATCTACAAGCACCAGTCTCCTTGTGATTACAACTGACACACTGTGGTCCGGATTCTGGTATCGACAACAACTAGATAGGCACCGAGAGAGTTATCAACGTACGTTTTGCGTCAGACCAACAAAAAACCACCAACTCCAGTAAATTGTCCTTAAGAATGTCTAGTATGAAGAGAATGTGGCGTAGATGTGAGCAAAAGAGATAGAGACTGAATTGAAGGACTACAGCAGAAGAACATGTAATAAACCTGAGGTTACAGTAAGTTAGCCTAGCAGTATAATGCTCTCACCAGCTAAACTAATCGGTGAGCTGGTAGTTCGCACATGGCCAGCATCCGCTGCTGCAAAGAGGTTGCGTTAGCCACGGAACAAAACATGCTAATATATTAATTATGAGGTGCAAAACTCTTACCTCTACAGAAGCCTTCTTCCTGTGTTCTGAAGAACCACTAGAGTATTCCCATTGCTGCCCGGGACAATAGTAGAACCTATACTCATTCCGGTCCAACTACATGTACCGATTGTCTCCGGATCTGTACTGGATGCCTGTGGCACAGTGTCCCGTCGTTATCACATCTTGTAAATACTTGGAGGAATAGTCTGTGGTGTTTGGAGCACTGCATTACAATCAACACGACGATACTGATGAGAAAAAGGTTGAAACAGCCCAAAGTAATGATCAAATAAAATGTAACGCTGTCTCCTCTTCGTCATTTACTTCGCCTTTAACATCAGAAGCTGCAAAAGCCTCTTTGGGCTCCACAGCATTAATATTCACAGTAGCTGTTGCTGAGAGTGAAAACGTTCCATTGTCTTTTACCAGTATGACCAGTTTATGCTCAGCCTCGTCTGTCTCTGTGAATGACCGAAGTGTCCTTATCTGTCCGTATAGCGGTGCCAAAGCAAAGAGACTGTGGTCAGTAACTTCCTGCAGTGAAAATAATAACCAGACCGTTATATCCTATATCAGCGTCAAGGCTCTCACTTTAGTCACCAAATGGCCTGCGTTCACATTGCGGGGAATCTCCTCCACACCTTCAGCAGAACCGTTAGCGCTGACTGGATACAATATCACTGGAGCGTTGTCGTTCTGATCCAGAATGAACACGTTGACTGTGACGTCACTGCTTAGAGACGGAGTTCCAGAGTCTGTAGCTGCAACTTGGAATTTGAATGTTTTCAAAGTTTCAAAGTCAAAGCTTTTGAGCGCGGAGATATGGCCATTATCAGAATTGATATTTAAAAAAGATGCCATATCATTCTGTGTCCCTTCACCTCTAACAATGTGATATGAAATCGCGGCGTTTTCATTCAAGTCTTTATCAGAAGCGCTTACAGAGAATATGGATGCACCAGGAGCGTTATTTTCCACTAAGTAGAGCTCAAGCGAGTTTTGGGAGAATTCGGGACTGTTATCGTTTACATCTGATATCTGGACGCCTATAGTTTTGAATGTGGACAGAGGAGGCTGACCACAGTCAGTGGCTGTTATTGTGATGTCATAATGGGACACGAGTTCACGATCCAAGCGTTGTTTGGTCACTAAAGAATACATATTATCTTGGTATGAGGGCTTTAATTCGAAAGGTACGTCGTCTGAAAGACCGCACAAAACTTTACAATTAATACCAGAGTCTTTATCTGTCACACTAATTAGAGAAATAATAGTTCCTGGTTTTGAATCTTCTGACACCATACTAGAGAGGGACGTCACCTCTATTTCGGGTTTATTGTCGTTTAAATCGAGTATCTTTATAATGACTCTACAATCCGTACTCATTGGGGGCTGCCCTTTGTCAGTGGCATGGACGTCTAGTTTATATGTATCAATGTCCTCGAAGTCAACGTAACCTTTAACACGAATTGCACCTGTAGCTTTATCTAAACTAAATACATCATATATCTTGGGAAGAAGTTCACTACCAAATAAATATTCAACGTCACCATTGGAACCGTCGTCCAAATCTGTTGCCTTAACGTTGAGTACAATAGTTCCGGGTTGGACATTTTCAGGCAATGTGACCGAGTATACCTCATGACTAAATACAGGATTGTTGTCATTCGAATCGAGAACAGTGATAGTGACATTAAGAGTCCCTGACCTCTGTGGACTTCCACCATCGACTGCAGTTAAAACTAGTCTGTGTTCAGATTGTTTCTCTCTATCCAAGGGTTTTTGTAAAACTAAGAATGGAATTTTATCTTCTCCTCTTTCTCTTATTTGCAAATCAAAATGTTCATTGTGACTCAATTTATAGACACGTACTGCATTAACGCCAACATCAGGATCACGCGCGGCTGGTAACTGGAGTCGCTTGCCAGAAAGAGTAGATTCCGAAATATCAACTAGTTTGTCTTTCTCTTGGAAATTGGGCGAGTTATCATTGACGTCCGTGATTTCTATTCCGGCGTAATGTATTTCTAACGGATTTTCAACAACCATTTTCAGGTTTATCAAACATGCAATATTGCCATCACAGAGCTCCTCTCTGTCGATATTCTTATGAACATACAAGACGCCATTGTTCTGATTTACCTGGAAAATATCTTCTTTAGATCCAGAAACAATACGAAACCGTCTCTCCACCAAAGTACTGACGTCAAGACCCAAATCCTTAGCAACATTTCCAACAACAGATCCCTCTTTCACCTCCTCTGGAATAGAGTACCTTTCTGTGCTGAAACCTGCTCTCCGAAGCACAGCAGCAAGAGAAACGCACAGTAACCCACCAGTACTCAATCTGCGCCTTTGTCTTCCATCTCCATCGTTAATATAGAAACAAATAAGAAAATAAGCACGATCAATATGAAAGAATGCAATCCTGAGGATCAGATGGCCAACTCGTAATGATTCATAAAGAATCTAATGTTTTAGTCAGCGAATAAAAAATACAAAATCTAAATCTGACTATCACATCACGTCTTGTTCCAATCTCCGCAATACTCTCTCTGTATGTGTGGAACAAAACAGACCAGAGAGGGGACTAGTCTAAAAAGTACCAGACATTCTCCTTGTGTTACACTGACACCACGTGGTCCGTGATTCTGGTAATCACAACAACTACATAACCCCAGAGAGTTGTTATCAATTGTTTACGTTTAGGATCCAAACCAATAAAAATGTAACATTCCAGCAAAATTAACCATCAAAGAACGAGTAAAGGTGAAGATGGAAGATGGATAGATATGGGAGGTGGAGGAAGAAACTGAATTGAAAAAGTGACAGCAAAAGAACAGATAAAAAAAACCGAGGTAGTAGCCTAGCATGCTAAGCAGTGAGTTGTGATAATTCAGCACCATGGACAGTGATTGACACGGCTGGTTTGCACAGACAAAACATGATAACAAAGAACAAATTCCCTCAAAACATGTCTCTTTATCTGACTTAACAAGGCAGAAAATTATAGAGAACAGATCTTACCTCTCCAGAAGCTCTCCTCCTGTGTTCAGGTAGCACTAGAGTATTTCCATTGCTGCCCGGGACAATAGTAGAACCTATACTCATTCTGGGTCCAACTAACATGTACCGTTTGGTCTCCGGATCTGTACTGGATGCTGTGGCACACGTGTCCCGTCGTTATTCACATCTTGTAAATACTTGTAGGAGAAAGTCTGTGGGTTTGGAGCACTGCATTACAATCAACACAAACGATACTGATGAGAAAAAGCGTTGAAACTGACCCAAAGTAATGATCAAATAAAATGTAACGCTGTTCTCCTCTTTCGTCTTTAATGAACTTTTAAACATCAGAAGCTGCAAAAGCCTCTTTGGGCTCCAACAACCTTTAATCACAGTAGCTGTGCTGGACAGTGAAACGTTCCCATTGTCTTTTACAAGTAGGACCAGTTTATTCTCAGCCTCGTCTGTCTCTGTGAATGACCGAAGTGTCCTTTATCTGTCCTGTATAGCGGTCCAAAGCAAAGAGACTGTGGTCAGTAACTTCCTGCAGTGAAAATAATAACCAGCCGTTATATCCTATATCAGCGTCATAGGCTCCTCACTTTAGTCACCAAATGGCCTGCGTTCACATTGCGGGAATCTCTCCACACCTTCAGCAGAACCGTTAGCGCTGACTGGATACAAGATCACTGGAGCGTTGTCGTTCTGATCCAGAATGAACACGTTCACTGTGACGTTGGTGCTTAGTGACGGAGTTCCAGAGTCTGTAGCTACAACTTGGAATTGGAACGTTTTTAAAGTTTCAAAGTCAAAGCTTTTTTGCGCGGAAATATCTCCATTATCAGAATTGATATTCAGAAAAGATGCCAAATCATTCTGTGTCCCTTCTCCTCTAACTATGTGATATGAAATCGCAGAATTTTCATTCAAGTCTTTATCAGTGGCGCTCACAGAGAATATCGATGCACCAGGGGCGTTATTTTCCACTAAGTACAGCTGAAGAGGGGTTTGGGAGAATTCTGGACTGTTATCGTTCACATCTGATATCTGGACGCTCAGAGTTTTGAATGTGGACAGAGGAGGCTGACCACAGTCTGTGGCTGTTATTGTGATGTCATAACCAGACACTAGCTCTCGATCTAAACGCTGCTTGGTCACTAAAGAATACATATTATCTTGGTATGAGGGTTTTAACTCAAACGGTACAGTATCTGACAGACCACACAACACCTTTCCATTTATACCCGAGTCCTTATCTGTAACACTAATAAGAGAAACAACAGTTCCAGGTTTTGCATCTTCCGGAACTAAATTAGAGAGGGATGTCACCTCTATATCTGGTTTGTTGTCATTTACATCTGTTATCTTAATGATAACTCTACAGCTCACAGTCATGGGAGGCTGTCCTTTATCCGAAGCCTGCACGTCAAGTCTATACACTTCTGTCGATTCAAAGTCGACCTCTCCTTTGACTCGAATTTCTCCAGTGACACCGTCTAAATGAAACGCCTCGTAAACGTTACGATTAAGATCTCTGCCGAGAGTATATTCAACATCACCATTGACACCCTCGTCCAAGTCAACAGCTTGTACTTGTATCACAACAGTGTTGACGGATACATTTTCCTCCAGTGTTACAGTGTACACCTCCTGACTAAATACAGGTCGGTTGTCGTTTATGTCTAGCACTGTGACCGTCAAATTAAGATTGGCTGATCTCGGCGGAGTCCCTCCATCGATTGCTGTCAGTAATAATCTGTGCTCACATTTCTGCTCTCTATCCAGCGTTTTCTGTAGAACTAAAAAGGGTACCTTTTCATCACCTCTATCTCTAACTTCCAGTTCAAAATGAGCGTTTTGACTTAACTTGTACAAGCGAATGGAATTAATCCCAGAGTCAAGATCACGCGCAGCTGGCAGTTGGAAATGCGATCCAGCGTGTGTGCTCTCCGAAATGTCCAGCCCTTTTGCTATCTCTGGGAAACTGGGAGAATTATCATTCACATCGGTAATTTCTACACCAACGTAATGGATTTCTAGAGGGTTTTCAACAACCATTTTCAGGTCAATCAAGCAGGCGCTATTACCATCACAGAGCTCCTCTCTGTCGATATTCTTATGAACATACAAGACGCCATTGTTCTGATTTACCTGGAAAAGAGCGTCCTTAGATCCAGAAACAATACGAAACCGTCTCTCCACCAAAGTACTGACGTCAAGACCNTGTTCTGATTTACCTGGAAAAGAGCGTCCTTAGATCCAGAAACAATACGAAACCGTCTCTCCACCAAAGTACTGACGTCAAGACCCAAATCCTTAAAAACATTTCCAACAATGGATCCCTCTTTCACCTCCTCTGGAATAGAGTACCTTATCTGTGCTGAAACCTGCTCTCCGACGCACAGCAGAAGAGAGAAACGCACAGCAACCCAGCAGTACTCCCATCTGCGCCTTTGTCTTCCATCTCCCATCGTTAGACAGAAAAGTAAGCACAATCCTCAATGACAAAAGAAATATCTTAATTATCAGATGACCAACTCATAATAATCCGTAACGAATCCAACGTTTCAGCACTGTAAAGGAATACAACTATTCTCTGACTATCACATCACGTCTTGTTCCGATGTCTGCAATACTCTCTCTGTATGTGTGGAACAAAACAGACCAGAGAAGGGGCCTAGTCTACAAAGTATCAGACAATCTCCTTGTGTTACACTGACACCCTGTGGTCCGTGATTCTGGTATTCACAAACACTACATACGCTCCGAGGGAGCGATACTCGTTGTTTACGTGTTGCATCAAACCCAACAAATATACCAATTACAATCCAAATCGACCATCATAAGAACGAATAAAGGTGAAGATGGATAGATATGGGAGGTGGAGGAAAACACTGAATTGAAGGAGTACAACGCAAAAGAACAGATAATAAACCCGAGGTAGTAGCCTAGCATGCTAAGCAGTGAGTTTGTGGTAATTCGGCACCATGGACAGCGACCACCACAGCGAGTTTGCACACTCGGACATTATGCAGAGACAAAACGACAAGCAACACATTCATCCAAAACATCTCTCTTTATCCAACTTAATAGGCAGTAAAGAATTGAGAGATAGTTCTTACCTCTACAGAAGCTCTCTTCCTGTGTTCTGAGGGAACCACTAGAGTATTCCCATTGCTGCCCGGGACTATAGTCGAACCTATACTCATTCTGGGTCCAACTAACATGTACCGWTTGTCTCCGGATCTGTACTGGATGCTGTGGCACAGTGTCCCGTCGTTATTCRCATCTTGTAAATACTTGGAGGAATAGTCTGTGGGTTTGGAGCACTGCATTACAATCAACACGATGAAACTGATGAGAAAAAGCGTTGAAACTGAACCCAAAGTAATGATCAAATAAAATGTAACGCTGTTCTCCTCCTCGTCTTTTACTGAACTTTTAACATCAGAAGCTACAAAAGCCTCTTTGGGCTCCACAACCTTGATAATCACAGTAGCTGTTGCTGASAGTGAAACGTTCCCATTGTCTTTTACCAGTATGACCAGTTTATGCTCAGCCTCGTCTGTCTCTGTGAATGATCGAAGTGTCCTTATCTGTCCTGTATAGCGGTCCAAAGCAAAGAGACTGTGGTCAGTAACTTCCTGCAGTGAAAATAATAACCAGCCGTTATATCCTATATCAGCGTCATAGGCTCTCACTTTAGTCACCAAATGGCCTGCGTTCACATTGCGGGGAATCTCCTCCACACCTTCAGCAGAACCGTTAGCGCTGACTGGATACAAGATCACTGGAGCGTTGTCGTTCTGATCCAGAATGAACACGTTCACTGTGACGTTGCTGCTTAGAGACGGAGTCCCAGAGTCTTTGGCAATGATGCAGAACTGGAACGTTTTGAGGGTTTCAAAGTCAAAGCTCTTTAGTGCGTAAATGGTACCGTTGCCTTCGTTTATGTTTAGGAAGGATGTCACGCTTTGCCCAGTGCTCCCACGGTCCAGAGAATATAAAACGGCTGCGTTTTCACCATCATCAACATCAGACGCGCTTACTGAGAAAATGGGCATACCGGGCTTATTGTTTTCAACGACATAAAATGTATATGGGTTTTCAGTGAATAGCGGACTATTGTCGTTAACATCTACTACCTCCACTTGAATGACTTTAGTTGACGCCAGAGGAGGGGTTCCTAAGTCTTTAGCCGTGATTGTAATATCATACCGAGGCACCGACTCTTTATCAAGGTAATCATTGGTGACTAACGAAAAGAAATGTCCATCAAGAGAAGGCTTCAGAACAAACGGTAAATCCTCCGGTAAAGAACAGACTACCTGTCCGTTTAGACCGGAGTCCAGGTCGTTCATCCCCATCAGAGCCACCACGGTTCCGGGAGTTGCGTCCTCTGGTATCCGGCTCGACAGAGAGGTGACGTCAATCTCAGGCCTGTTGTCGTTCACGTCTTCCACTCTGACGAACACGTTGCAGTGCGTGGAAAGAGATACCGCTCCCTTGTCCGAGGCCAATATCTTCATCTCATACACCTGCTTCTCCTCGAAATCAAGGCCTCCCTTCACTTTTAGCTCCCCCGTTTTGCTGTCCAACTCAAATGGGTCAGCAGCCGTACCTCTGAATTTACTTCGCAAAGAATACTCCACCTCGCCATTCACGCCTTCATCCGAATCAGAGGCATTAACTCGCAATAGAAATGTACCTTTAGGTACGTTTTCTTTTACGGTCACGGTATATTTCTGCTTATCACACACAGGAGTATTGTCGTTTACATCAGACACAGTAACTGTAACATTAAGAGTTCCCGATTTCGGTGGCTTGCCTCCATCTAAGGCCGTTAACGTCAAATCATATCGGGCTATGTGTTCCCTATCCAAAGGTCTTTGTAAAATCAAAAACGGAATTTTGCCATCCTCGCCAAAGTCCTCAATTTCTACTCGAAAATATTGATTCTGGCTCAATTTATATGATTGCAAAGAATATACGCCAGTATCTGGGTCGTGAGCTCCTTCCAACTGGAGTCGGGCTCCGGTGGTAGCAGACTCTAGTATCTCTAAGTTATAGGTTTCATCTGGAAAGGTAGGGGAGTTATCATTTACATCCATTATCTCGACTGTGACTTGGTGCATTTCTAGCGGATTCTCTATCACCGCTTTCAAGTTGATGAAACACGGCGCGGATTTTACGCACATTTCCTCTCGGTCTACTCTGTGGTTCACTAGCAAAGCGCCATCTCTCTGGTTTACCTGGAAGAGGTCCTGCTTTGTTCCAGACACGATACGAAGATTCCGGTCCGCTAGTCTCGACGTGTCGAATCCCAGGTCGTTAGCTATATTCCCAACTGCCGTTCCGACTTTTAATTCCTCTTGAATGGAGTATCGTATCTGCGCTGAGATTCCTTTCAAATKAAGAAAAATAAGAGCAAAATTACAAAATGCCAATCCGCTTAGCCACCGTCTTTTTCGGTTTTGCATCGCCATTGTTTGGCAGAAAAACTAGAGGCCTAACGCAGAACTGACAGGATCTTAAATAACACAAGTGATTTCCGTTTCATAGGATCCCACTATAACTGTTTGTTATTTCCATCGTTTAGCCATTTAATAGCGCTATTTAACATCCGTCTTAAAGCTGCTGTGTCTTGGCAGCTACTGAATACCTCACCGCTTCAAGAACCGTGTTATCACGCGCCTCTATAACGCGCTCATGATGTAAAAGCGCCACCATGCGTCTGAGCACGGTGTGGTTCTGAATGTTCAATAACCTGTAGGCCAACATATTATGAAGTAAAATGAGCTCTTCGTGAATTCCAACACAACCACAGGTGCTCTTAGAGGGGAATTGTAATTTAAAAGCAAAAGGAAAAATTATTACCACAAATGGTTAGCCTACTAAGTGGCATTCAAAAAAATCAAAGTCCAGGCACTCGTGTGGGTTTGAAAGTTAAAAAAGTATTTATTGTATGGGCTAAGTCATTATTACAATACACCAACGAGTATCGGCTAACGCCTTCATCACTGTGTCTGATATCATGATGCATGTCGTGGATGGCATGCCCTGGCTTGGAAGTACTTTAGAATTGAATCGAACAAGCTTTCCATTACAGATCAACCTAATTGTACCACTTCTTACAATATACATTATTTATTTTATACTTTGAGTAGGGGGTAGCCTCTTTATACCACGACTTTAAGAAGTCAATCACTGTTCTTAAAATTCAAATAATAGCCAAATTTACATCTAAATGTCATATGACAAGAAATATAGTCAGTAAGTCACAATGTTACAATCGCTGTAATGTCACTTAACTTCCCTAGGTTTGTTGTGTTGTTCTAGACAGGGCTATTAGCGCCACCTGTCATGTTCCACTTTTGCAAGGGTAAACAGCGACACCCTATGGCTGTGAGTGGTAGGTTCAGTAGAGCCAATTGACTGTCTTCTTGTGTGATAGTATGGTAACTGGCTGCATGGCTGAACACTAAATGCTGACAAGAACATAGCAGTCTAAACAACCCAAATTTACGGACAGAATGACCCCGACACACACACACACACACACACACACACACACACACACACACACACACACACACACACACACACNACACACACACACACACACACACACACACACACTGGTGTCTGCATTTCTCTCGCTCCTCTATTCTCCTCTATTTTGTCCCTCGCTCTCCAACACTGCCATTTCCAAGAGTACTGCAATGACATGTGTATTCTGCTATTCTGAAACGGCCAGTTAACGATTGTATCCTTATTTTCAACAACACTGCTGAATTTAAATGTTAAATCACTGCACTGAAAGCTCTGCAGATGATATATGCGTTACCCGGATGCTGCAACGCGAGCTGAGGCTTGTCACAATATCAAATTACAGGCTGCTTCAGAGCACACCACCAGCCCCTGCAGCTCGTTGCCCTGGCAACTGAGCTCCGAGAGGCAGGTCGCTGTCCTTGGTGCTGAAAGAAAGCAGGCCCGGGCGGAGAAAKAAAAAAGGGAGAGGGATGAAGGGGCAATGCCTGCGGTAGACAATGAAATCTACGGGTATGTTTTCTCTTTCACGCTTCTCCTAATTTSTCCTCATTTATGTTACAAGGTTTGTGTAAAATATTCCTCAATTGTCCACTCTCTTATATCCCCCCTCCTCTCCGCTTAGATTTTGCACATTAAGAGACATACTGCCGTCGCCTGGATACAGGGAGAGTGAGTCCCGCTATTGTTTGGCCAAAGGAAGATAAATATGTGCTTCTGTAACTCAATGCAAGGTTTCAGCACAGTATAGGCCTAGATGTTTGATGGCCTTGCTATTCATGTATGAAACTAAAACCATACACAACCTTCCCAATCTACCAAAGACTTACCTTAAACCCCCATAACGCACCATTCTGGGACCTGTGGTTCTATCCTGCACTACCCCACCTTCACTTCCCCCTCTGTCACTCGATCCCTGTCCTAAGCATCAAGCCCTCCCCTGTGTGTGAATGCTCATATGTGGCAATCAGGAGGCAGATACAGAGGCAGTGTGGATGGAGGCACCGTGGGCCTGCTGTGTGATGATGTCACAGAGGATAGAACACAAGGATATTGACTAGTGTTTGATGTGCTTGAAGAGGCTTTAAATTACAATGCATGTAAAGTATGTGGACACCTATTCGTTCCAAAATCATGGGCATTAATATGGAGTTGACCCCCCTTTGCTGCTATAACAGCCTCCACTCTTCTGGGAAGGCTTTCCACTATATGTGGGAACATTGCTGCAGGGACTTGCATTTGGACGACGGTTACTGATGTTGGGCGATTAGACCTGGCTCACAGTCGGAGTTCAAATTCATCGCAAAGGTGTTCGATGGGGTTGAGGTCAGAGTTCTGTGCAGGCCAGTCAAGTTATTCCACACCGATCTCGGCAAACCATTTCTGTATGGACCTCACTTTGTGCACGGTGGCATTGTCATGCTGAAACAGGAAAGGGTTGCCACGAAGTTGGAAGCACAGAATCGTCTAGAATATCATTGTATGCTGTGGCGTTAAGATTTCCCTTCACAGCAACTAAGGGGCCTAGCCTGAACCATGAAAAACAGCCCCAGACTATTATGCCTCCTCCACCAAACTTTACAGTTGGCACTATGCATTCAGGCAGGTAGCGTTCTCCTGGCATACGCCAAACCCAGATTCGTCCATCAGACTGCAAGATGGTGAAGCGTGATTCATCACTCAAGAGAACGCGTTTCCACTGCTCCAGAGTCCAATGGCGGCGAGCTTTACACCACTCCAGCCGACACTTGGCATTGCGCATGGTGATCTACGGCTTGTTTGAGGCTGCTCGGCCATGGAAACCCATTTCATGAAGCTCCCGACAAACACTTCTTGTGCTGACGTTGTTTCCAGAGGCAGTTTGGAACTCGGTAGTGAGTGTTGNACCCAGATTCGTGAGAATCCCAAGAGAACGCGTTTCCACTGCTCCAGAGTCCAATGGCGGCGAGCTTTACACCACTCCAGCCGACACTTGGCATTGCGCATGGTGATCTACGGCTTGTTTGAGGCTGCTCGGCCATGGAAACCCATTTCATGAAGCTCCCGACAAACACTTCTTGTGCTGACGTTGTTTCCAGAGGCAGTTTGGAACTCGGTAGTGAGTGTTGGAACTAAGGACAGACCTGAGCTCTTCAGTAAGGCACTGTCAATGTTTGTCTATGGAGATTGCTTAGCTGTGTGCTCAATTTTATACACCTGCCAGCAATGAGTGTGGTTGAAATTGCCGAATCCACTTATTTGAAATATACTTTTGTATATTTAGTGTTTGAAGGATTACCATCTAGTTTGGTTGAGTAAGAGGAGAACCACACATGCTCATGTAGAGTGAGGAGAGACGCTCAAAGTGAGGTATTCTGCAATTGGCCTGTGATCTTCGCTTCTGGCTGTGTGTTCTTAGCGTGTTAGTGGCTCACAGCAACACAGCAGCAGTGTAGCGGTATTTAGGCAGCATAGGCAGGGTGGGAGTATCCATCTGGGTCAGGAGGAGGGAGACGGGACACTGTGGAATACAGCCCTAAGTGGCAACCTCCTCAAGACATTCACACTGCACCAGTTAACACCAACTCAAGCCAGTCATTCACACCGCACCAGTTCACACCAACTCAAGCCAGTCATTCACACCGGACCAGTTCACACCAACTCAAGCCAGTCATTCACACCGCACCAGTTAACAACTCAAAAGCATCTCCTTTCATAGCTTTTATTCACATTTCACAAGCAGAACATCCAGACACAGATAAATGATTTATCAGGACATTTTGTAGTAACATCACATCACATGACATTTTTTYTTTTTTWAAWKWAWWRRAAAAAAAGCTAAGTGTGTCACGCGCTGTCGAGTCTGTCCTATGGGTCACGCATGACCTCATCTCTTAGTAGGAATGATCTCATCTCACAGGCATCCCTGTCCGCCCAAACACATACACACACCTAGACTCGCCAACACCTAGACACACACGCAACTAGACACRCATGCACCCAAATACACGCAAATGCACTTAAACCAAAAGTAGAAACCCGTGCAAACAAAGGCAGCAGCAGGAGAATATAAACCAGGTCATGAGATGACTCTGTCACTCAAGACTCTATAACCCAGAAAACAGAGACAATTCTGTCAATCACATAACCACATGCCCTTTGACCTTGGAGAGACATCCTGTTTGCTGACACAGAGGAATGAGTTGTATTAACACCAATCAAGTGCACATGGAAAACCCAAGACACAGTACCGTGATACCATGTCGTTGTTCAAAAACACAGCACAGGAACACGGGCCTACGTGTAATTGGCTCTGGCAGAGTTCAGGCTAATACAGTTCAGCTTGCTGTAAATATCCTCTGTGAATAAAACTTTGTCATGATATCTCCCATCACATTATCTGTAAGCCCTTTGCACTCATCCTGTCTTAGCGTATGAACATGCACTTCCCTATTGCAGCACAACGATGCAATTATAGATTATTTTACAGGCCTTCCACATGACAAGATCACAATTTCATACCACTGATAACGTTACGTTTCTCCTGTAGAGCGTAAAGATACAGGTTGCGGGTTCCCGTTGTTTCCTTTGCTTGCTTGTTTTTCTCACATGTAGAACAGCAATTACAACGCACAGAGATGTTAACAGCTGGAGCACTCACAGTACAATTAGCTTTCCTCAAGGCGGGCCCCAGATGTGATGTTTTAATTAAGTCAGAAACAGAGACCATGGCCTCAGCAGCCAGGGGAGAGCAGATTGGCTAGCATGCTACCGTCGCTACGCTAACTGGGCATTAAGAGTCATTAGATTCAACAGAATCAGGTTGATACTCTTACTCACCAGCCTGTTGGCCACTGCTAAATCACACTGGTGACTGTGAAAACACAAACACGGAATATAGACACACACACATGCACACACGGGCGCAAGCGCAAGCGCACACACACACACACACACACACACACACACACACACACAACAGCACACACACACACACACACACACACACACACACACACACACACACCTATATCAGTGCCATCTCTAAGACTAAAAAGAAGGAAACAGCTCTGTCCTATCCTGTCTGAGAAAGGAAGGCGTAGTTAAAAATAGGCGCGACCATTCCGTTCCTCCCACGGGCATGTTTCTCTTCCTGACATGAATAACTGGGTGTTTCATAAGCAGCGGGTAAGTGCCCTACATAAAAGCTATGTCCTCCTCAGTCAGCACCTTAAACCAGCAGCAGGCCAGGGGCCTGTGAGGAGGAGACATGCACTCCGTTCTGAAGCACAGTGCTGATCATCTACCTGAACCATGCATGTCTCTATACCACACAGTCAAGGGGACGCAGCATTCCTACTCTCAGCAGTCTGTTATGTAGCTACCCTCTCTGTGTCGTTACTATTGGCCACGTGGGACAGTAACACACACATAATCACACACACCTCTCTCTTTGTCCAACCACATTACCGTAATAGTATTCGCTACACGATTTGTGTGGTTGCACATTAACATTCGCCCTACACAGCAGCAACGCAAGCAGCATCAGGACCACTGTGGCCCATCTTGGAAAAGGAGTCAAGGACAGGGTCACATACTGTATGGTCATGACCTGTCTCTCTCACTCTAAATCTACCCTGCCACTATGTGGTGAATAGCAGAATAAACATCAATGAAATAAATAGCAAGTTAGCTATGAACTCGTTTTGCTATTAGCAGAAATAGGCCCAGCCTTCTCAGAGCATAGCAAACATCACCATGCATGCGTTGTTGACAGTAAGGAGATTCGATTATCTGGCCCGGGTTACCCGGGTGGGAGGAGTTTGTATCCAGTGAAAAGCGTTTGCATTCGTTTTGGAACCGGCCTGTCTCATGGGCGTGAGCCAGGTTCACCGTTCAAAGCCCAGGGCAGACGTCGGCTCAAATCAAAAGAGACGTAGCCTAGGCTAGGTTAAGTAAGTGGAATGAGGAGTAGGATTCTGTGTTTTCATATGGGAAAGAGATGTGAAAATGCTGTTCATTGACCCCATCTCAGCGTTCAACACAATAGTGCCCACAAAGCTCATCACTAAGCTAAGGACCCTGGGACTAAACACCTCCCTCTGCAACTGGATCCTGGACTTCCTGGCGGGCCGCCCCCAGGTGGTAAGGGTAGGCAACAACACATCTGCCACGCTGATCCTGAAACACTGGGGTCCTTCATAGATGCGTGCTTAGACCCCTCCTGTACTCCCTGTTCACCCATGACTGCGTGGTCAAGCATGACTCCAACACCATCATTAAGTTTACTGATGACACAACAGTAGTAGGCCTGATCACCAACAACGATGAGAGAGCCTATAGGGAGGAGGTCAGAGACCTGGCAGTGTGGTGCCAGGAAAACAACCTCTCCCTCAACTTGAGCAAGACAAAGGAGCTGATCGTGGACTACAGGAAAAGGAGGGCYGAACAGGCCCCCATTCACATTGACGGGGCTGTAGTGGAGCGGGTCGAGAGTTTCAAGTTTGTTGGTGTCCACATCACCAACAAACTATCATGGTCCAAACACACCAAGACAGTCATGAAGAGGGCACGATGACACCTTTTCCCCCTCAGGAGACTGAAAAGATTTGGCATGGGTCCCCAGATCCTCAAAAATGTATTCAGCTGCACCATCGAGAGCATCCTTACCGGTTGCATCACCGCCTGGTATGGCAACTGCTCGGCATCCGACCATAAGGCGCTACAGGGGGTAGTGCAAATGGCCCACTACATCACTGGGGCCAAGCATCCTGCCACCCAGGACCTATATACTAGGCGGTGTCAGAGGTAGGCCCAAAAATTGTCAAAGACTCCAGTCACCCAAGTCATGCCTTTGATTTTACACTGCTGCCACTCACTGTTTATTATCTATGCATAGTCACTTTACCCCTACCTACATGTACAAATGACCTCGACTAACCTGTACCCCCGCACATTGACTCGGTACCTGTACCCCCGTATATGGCCTCGGTATTGTTATTTTATTGTGTTACTTTTTAGTTTATTTTTAACTTTAGTTTATTTAGTAAATATTTTCTTAACCAACTATGCAGTTCAAGTAATAGAGTTAAGGGCTTGTAAGTAAGCGTTTCACGGTAATACCTGTTGTGTTCGGCACATGTGACAAATACCATTTGATTTTATGTATGATGCTGGACAATGCATGCACGATTCTGCCTTGTTGACAACATGGCTGAGTGGTTTACATTACTGTTCGATTTGAGAAGGGCGCTACTCCCTCATCGCTTTTGCCCGTTCACATCACGGGCCGTAGCCTGGTGCACCGGGACTCAGGTTAATAGAACTCCCTCATATTCTCTTCGCTGAGTTGAGCTAATTTACGATTCAAAACAACATTGAATTGGTCACTGTCGGCCTAATTGAACGACGTTCTTGCTTACCTTTGCAGTAAACACGTGTTTTTCTCCGAACTTACAGTTCAATGAATTATTCAGTTAATTTCCAGCTGATATCGTTCCCATTTCAACTTATTGCGTGCATAAACCATTCCTAATGAGGATTACAGAAGTTCTACAGTTGCAATACCAGTGAGATTTGCATGACGTTACACACCTTCAATATCCACCTATGTCTGTATGATACCCGCCTATCACCTACCATCAATACGCCAAGAATTAACCAAGGAGATTCATAGTCTATCACTTAAAATGACTCGTTTCCGATGATCATTTTGATGTTTCTGCTTCTGTTTTACGGATCACCCACTTCCAACACCAGGTACATTTTTTTTTAAATGAGCAGTTCGACTGTGAAGCTTTTCTCTGGTACAACTTGATAATGAGCAGCTACATCAAAAGTCGAATTGATCACAGTAGCTGTAGCTACAGAAGCTACATTAGCTAGCATGTCGACCCACGAGCTGCTGTGGAGCATGAACTGGTCAGCCGCCCTAGACTTAGCCTACTGTAGACGTTGCCCCTAAACAACAGCTCTAGAATCATCAGATACCCTACTAACCTTGCTGAACCATTAGAGCGCTGAAAATGATCTGACCTTGTATCAGTGGTTAGGGGCATCTTTGGTGTGCTAAGGATGAGTGTGCCCACCTCGGGAAAGCTAAAATAACCAGTAATTCACAGAGAAAAAGAGACAATTCATCATGGATGTAATGGTATTATATAGAACAAATCACCATAGGATACAGTACAATACATAAAAAAGAATGACTACACGTTGCACCATCGATAGATAATATAGGCTACGCAAAGCACTAATTATAGACTTGCCTTGATCATAACTTAAAGCAGAGATAATAGTAGTTACTGTAGTACTGTAAATATTGGCGTTTCATTTTGTTTAGCAGTCACATTTTGTACAAAGTTGGAAAAACAAGAAATGAAAAGGAACGTAGAAGTGTGGKTTTTTTTCTCTCAAAGTTGCCGGGATGTCACACTTAAATAGGTACACTCGTAACAACCTAAGCATTATGACATTTCTAATTAGCCTCCCGTATCAAAATAGCAATTTATTTGTATTTTGCCTAAATTCGACACTCTCTCATTGCCCCCCCCATACAAAAACTCTTCACTTGCTTAATAATTAATGATCCTCTTCGCCTCTTCCTCTCTGGTTAGGGAGAGAGCATAGGTCTATGACCTTTGACCCCTCCTCCAGACCAGCAGTGTTTGTGATGTCATAAGGGTCTTTACCATTGTGACACCATCAGAGAGGTGTCATAAGGGTCTTTACCATTGTGAAGTCATCATAGTGGCTCATAGTATTAAACAGTGATTGGAGAGTGAGACCTTGGTAGACACTGTGAGTCACTCAAAATATCCAGACCAAATCTACACTATTCCTTACAAAGCACTTCGATCAAAATGTCCATGCAAATTAACTTTTCTTACATGTAATGATAAAGAAGGACTCACTATTTCTTGTTTGATAAATTGGTTGATAAAAGTGTTCTAAAGAGTCTTTCACTCACATGTAGCACAAGGTCTTTGTACACTACAGAAAACGACTAAATGACCTACTACTACATCACATTACCTCACACAACACTAATTCCCTTTTGTCCTATACTGTTAATCCTCTGTAGCTACTTAGCTATCTGACATATTTGTTTTCATGTTTTTTGTTTGCTTGATTATTCATTTCCACACCTTTGCGCTGCCAGAACAAGAAGAAATACTTAAGTAAAAGCCTAACATCCAAGGTTTTTCTTTTTCTGAGATGGGTTACTGTCTTTGAAGGCAACTCCACATTCCCATGTCCGTCTCTGTTAGTTCATAGTGGCTGTTTTGAACCCCTTTTGAATGTCCAGTGGTACCTCTCCTTGTTCATTCTGTGTCTCTAGTGTCTTTTCTCTTGAAATACGAAGGGCCCTCAGTGATGGGCCATAGCCATGCAGAATCATGCGTGTTGAATGGACGTTGAAAGACTTGTGAAGTTGATTGGGGCTAGCGTGTGCTTAAAAAGAGATTGGGGCATGGCCTTGGGACGGGGCAGGGGGACGGGGGTCACTGTAGTGTCCTTTTGGTCCTTGGGGTACAGTTGGAGTGTCACTGAGGGGCTGGGCGTTTAGGGGAGGGGGCTGAGTAGGGTAAGGACGGGGGTTCCTTTCTTCAGTGAATGGGGATTCCTCCTGATGTCACTTCACCGGACCAATGGGGATGGAGCCTTACGAGGAACTGCTGCCAGTGGTGGTCGACCCCTGCAAATGAGAGGAGAGAATTAGACAAAAGTGGGAGTCATCTGGGACATTCACAGCCTTATGATTGGCCAAACTCTGACATGTCTCATGCAGCCGAGGTCTGTCAGTCAGATAGGGCATCAGGCAGAACGACAGAGTGGCACATGTAGTGGTAGTGGTGGTAGTGGTGGGTGGGTGGGTGGGTGGGATATTAATGAATACCATGCTCCAAGATTATGTGAGGGAGAGAGAGTGGTTGCTAAGTAACTGGGCGATTAGTTTCATTTCCCGTCCCTCTGCACGAAGAATTAGGTCACACGTCACATCCCAGTAAACAGGGATTCACAAGGGTCAATCGTGTAGTGAACTCATCAAGTCAGTCAAACAATCAAACAATCAACCAATCACACCAAAGACACCACAGTCCAATCCACCAAACAAACAGTCTGAGATGCAGTAGAGGATGTGCCTGATCTGCTTTAGTGATGGGACTGAAGGAGATGAACACAAATTAATATCCCATGCAGAGCACTGTGTCAAAGCCTGTTAGCTGTATAGTTCAGTTCATGTAAAAACAAAAATGGTTAGAGAGCTTCTGTGGTGGTTTCAGGGAGGGCCTGGCAGGATACTGTAAGATGCATCAGTCAAGGGAGTCCATAGTTGTGGGTGAGTGTAAGCAGGACATGTTTACGTTTTTCATTCTTTTTGGGCTGTCATTCTGCGGCCCCAGGACCAGGTGCTGGGCTTAGGGCTCAGTGACTGGTGACTGGCTGCAGTCAGGTGTGACAGACAGGTGTGTGCCCGAAAAACCAAAAGGCGATTGCAGTAGAGAGGACATACCTTCATCTATCCCCCTCTTTAATCTGGATTACAACTGAAGATAGAGCTTCTGCCAAATAGATCCCAGATTATTACTATCAGCAGCGTTATGATTATTACTCCGTCTCTGTCTGATGTCCTCTGAGGTCAATCAATGCCGTTTGTTTTTTTCCCTGACAGGAAAGCGCCCAAACGTCACTGTTCTGGCAGAGGAGAAAGACCCAATGTGCTGTATAGTTAGGAAACTAGGTCAGTATGACCTAGACATCAGCGTCATAAAAGTAGCATTTCTAGAGCTGAGACAGGCTCAATAGGCCTTGAGGGTGAGAGTCTAATATGGGCAGCAGTGGTTTGTTTTGAGATGAGGCTCAGTTAAACGGGACAAAAGGTCGGTGCAGGCCAGACTCAATTAAGCCCTGGGGAACGGGGCAGGAGGGACGGGGTATTGGTATCGACTTGGCCAAGTGATGTTTTTGTCATCAAAACCAAAGCTCCTCCTCCAAGAGGAAGAAAACAACGACAGGAGAACAGGATTTCCACTGAAAACAACAACAAAAAATGACACAAAAGACGAAAACACATCATTTCTGTAAGGTCATTCAAAAAGGGGTTCCGGGGCGGGTGAGTGAGACTCCTGCGTACCTCCAGCTGCAGAGTGGACTTCCCTCACTTAGGGTACTTAAGAACAGGGAGAAAAGAAAGAAGCATTTCAATGGTCAAGACATTGCAGAACAAAAGAAGAGGAACTCTTTCTGTATGCATGGTTATGGCCTATGGCTACAATCTCCCATTTTTCCTATTAATCATTGCATTTCTACGAAAGAGATTATCTTATACGTCTGAGAAACAGTCTGAACTTTGAATAGTATAGCCCGAAACAGAAGATGCTTAAAGATAAAACAGGCAAAACAGGATAGCAGGACAAATTGCATGACAGTCTGAAAAGGGTAACATGAGTTAGTTAGGATAATGACCGTTTTCGGCAATCCGTACGCACACAAACACATTCACCCTCACACACAAGACCGCACACGATCACTTAGTCTGTAACACTTACCTTTTAACAAGAACTAGCCTTGATCAAGGAAAACATTTGTTAATACAGTGTCTTCGGGAAAGTATTCAGACCCCTTGAGTTTTTCCACATTTTGTTTTGTTACAGCCTTATTCTAAAATGAATGCTCGAAGGTAACAAAATGTGGAGAAAGTCAAGAGGTCTGAATACTTTCCCGAAAAAACTGTACATTGTAATGAGTGTGCACATGTATAATAGCAGGAGAACAGATCTTGCAGAACACCTGGAAAGGCCATGGCCACTGGTATAGAGCGAGAGGAGCGTAGCAAAAACAAGCAACACTACAACCCTGACCCATCTCTTACTGCAGATCTCCTCCCTGCTCTCCTTCCCTTACTGAGGGATGTAAGAGGAGGAGAGGTAACCTCTGCAGCATAGAGGGGGAGTGGCTGCACTGAAAAGCTTTRCACAAAGCTAAGGCCTTCAGCTTGACTGGGCTCACTGTGGGAGAGAGAAAGGTTTATTCGAATGCATTTACAGCTGCAGTTGACTATATTTGACGAAGGAAGTCAATAAGCATGTAAAACATGAAATAAGAACCTATGATGTCAATGATGAGCGGATGCCTCTAGACTAATAATAGACTCATCTAATGTTCATCTAATGTGAAACCATATCTGGTCTGTTTTGAAAGCTCAAGGGGTTTCTGTCTCCTCATATTCTAGTAGAACATACATAAATAAAATAGCTTCTGGCACTGTGCAATCTTCATCACTGTGTTACCTCGAAAAAGGATGCAGTATACCGCTAAATGGCTGCAGTATGCAGGCACAGTCAGTGCAGTGGAATACAGGCCACATGCCACACAGCAACACACCACTCAACCTGTCTGAGCAAATTAGAAGGCTTTTTTTTCACATCAGGTGCTGCAGCTGTTTACTGAGATGCTAGAGGGAAGTGATATGAATGAATTACAGGTGAACGATTTCTAGAGAGAAAGGAACTAGGCCTATCATGAGGATTACCCTGCAAYGCCAGAAGGTGACCTGTTTTTAGACTGGTAATGAGGTGGGAAGTGGAAATGCTACACCTGCCGTCTCTGCACCTGACACTTTCTATATATAGTGTATCTGGGTAAACAGTATGCAATATGTTTCTGTGAATAGTTTCTGAGATTTAAGAGTGTGTGACTTTATTTTTAGTAGTTTATGTGATGCCAAAAAGAGAACAAATTGTTATACTTTTCTTTTCAGTAATTTGCCATTTTGCTGATATCAAACAATATCAAATGAAATCATGATTGCTTCTTCTCAGAAATAAACATTTCACTAAAGTGTTATATTTATGTTATTTATGATGCCATCTTGCTTTTTCATGATGCCATCTTGGTTATTCATGGTGCCATCTTGGTTATTCATGGTGCCATCTTGGTTTAACCTGTAGTTGCCTGTTGTTACGGCACAGTAATATGGTTTTAATGTACATTTGGTGACGACGCTCATCGGATATATTACGGTAACTTCCAACCAACCTCTCCGAGTCCATGTTGCTTTGCTTGTTCTGCAACTGGAACACTGCATAAATTGTTTCTTTTTGATGACCATGCCAGTGAGCGAATTGAAATTGAGGAGTTACGCAAGGCACACTTCAAAATAGGTCTAGCTTTATTAGGATAGCATTTAACATCCTTTGGCTACAAAACGTTGCACTGTTAACAAGCCACTTGTTGGTTCAGCCGTTCTGCTTGCGATATTTACAAGGTGGCCTACGTTAATAACTATTAGAATTGTATTAGACAATAATGCGTCATGTTTCACGCGATGAGAATCATCCCACAGGGAGCTTCCCACAAAATATATGGGCTGTGCTTTCTGAAACCACTCAGCATTGTTTCACTGTATCTCTTTGGGAACTATGATTAGATTATCACGGTCTGAATCGGCCTGGTTTCCCAAATTACTACTCCGTAATTGAGGTTATATAAATGGCTTCATGATGATGGCCAACCAAGCTGTCATGTGAATGTATCAGCACACAGCTCTAACTTTCGATGCCTCTCAATAGTCTTTAAAGGTCCAACGCTAACATTTTTCTTTTCAATATCAAATCATTTCTGGGTGTACAATGAAGTACCTTACTGTGATTGTTTTAAGTTAAAATGGTCAAAAAGAAACAAAAATTGCTTGAAAGCAAAGAGCAATTTCTCAACCAAGAATTTTGCAATGATTGTCTGGGAGTGGTCTGAGTGGGGAACAGAAAACAGACTGTTATTGGCTTAGAGGTTTGGAACTCTCATTCTTATTGGTCTATTAACTACAGTAATTTACCGCAGGACTAAAATCCATCCCACCAAAACAGGCTGAAACTTCAGGCGCTCTTTTCAAACAGCTCTTACACTACATTTCCCACACTATCCACACTATCTACCAAGAGAGTTTTCATCTATATTTTTCGTAGCTGTCTATTTACCACCAGAAACCTATGCTGGCACTAAGACCACACTCAACGAGCTGTATAAGGCCATAAGCAAACAAGAAMAYTCTCATCCAAAATCGGCGCTCCTAGTGGCCGGGGACTATAATGCAGGAAAACTGAAATCTGTTAACCTCATGTCACATGTCCAACCAGAGGGGGAGAAAAAAACTCTAGAACACTTTTACTCCACACACAGAGATGTGTACAAAGCTCTGCCTCGCCCTCCATTTGGCAAATCTAACCATAATTATATCCTCCTGATTCCTGCTTACAAGCAAAAACTAAAGCAGGAAGTACCAGTGACTCACTCAATATGGAAGTGGTCAAATGACGCGCGGATGCTAAGCTATAGGACTGTTTTGCTAGCACAGACAGGAATATGTTCCAGTTTCATCCTATGGCATTGAGGAGTATACCACATCAATCACCAGCTTCATCCATAAGTGCATCGATGATGTCGTCCCCACAGTGACTGTACGTACATATCCCAACCAGAAGCCATGGATTACAGGCAACATCCGGACTGAGCTAAAAGCTAGCGCTGCTGCTTTCAAGAAGCAGGACACTAATCCGGACGCTTATAAAAAAAATCATGCTATGCCCTCAGATGAACCATCAAAAAGGCAAAGCATCAATACAGGACTAAGATTGAATCCTACTACACCGCCACTGACGCTTGTCGGATGTGGCAGGGCTTGAAAACTATTACGGATTACAAAGGGAAACTCAGCCGCAAACTTCTGAGAGTTTGCGGACAAGACAAGCTAAAGACCAGAGAAGCTAAATGCCTTCTATGCTTGCTTCGAGGCAAGCAACACTGAAGCATGCATGAGAGCACCAGCTGTTCTGGACGACTGTGTGATCATCCTCTCCATAGCCAATGAGAGTAAGACCTTTAAACAGGTCAACATTCATAAGGCCGCTGGGCCAGACGGATTACCAGAACGTGTACTCAGAGCATGCGCGGACCAACTGGCGAGTGTCTTCACTGACATTTTCAACCTCTCCCTGACCGAGTCTGTAATACCTACATGTTTCAAACAGACCACCATAGTCCCTGTGCCCAAGAACACCAAGGTAACCTGCCTAAATGACTGCCGCCCCATAGCACTGGCATTTGTAGCCATGAAGTGCTTTGAAAGGCTGGTCATGGCTCACATCAACACCATCATCCCGGAAACCCTAGACCCACTCCAATTCACATACCGCTCCAACAGATCCGCCGATGACGCAATCTCAATTTCACTCCACACTGCCCACACTGCACTGTCAAGGGGCAAGCCACCCACTCCACACTGCCCTGGGCTTCAAGTTCCTTGTTGTCCACATCAACAACAAACTAACATGATCCAAATACACCAAGACAGTCGTGAAGAGGGCACGACAACGCCTATTCCCCCTCAAGAGACTGAAAAGATTTGGCATGGGTCCCCAGATCCTCAAAGTTATACAGCTGCACTTGGTATGGCAACTGCTCGGCATCTGACCTTATGGCGCTACAGAGGGTAGTTAGTACAGCCCAGTACATCACTGGGGCCAAGCTTCCTGCCATCCAGGACCTCTATACTAGACGGTGTCAGAGGAAGGCCCCAAAAATTGGGGCACCAAAGTCATAATCTATTCTCTCTGCTACCGCACGGCAAGCAGTACCAGAACGCCAAGTCACTTTACTCCTACCTACATGTACATATTACCTCAAATACCTCGACTAACCTGTACCCCCGCACATTGACTCGGTACTGGTACCCCTGTATATAGCCTCAATATTGTTATTTAATTGTGTTACTTTTTTAAACTTTAGTTTATTCAGTAGATATTTTCTTAACTCTTATTTTCTGAAAACTGCATTGTTGGTTAAGGGCTCGTAAGAATTAATTTAATGGTTGTATTCGGCACACGTGACAAATTACATTGTAGATGATTTTCACAATTTCACCGTACTATTCCAAACTCGTAGTGTGAAAATGTGTATAAAATGCTGGAAATCCTGTTTTGGACTGCACTGGGCCTTTAAGGAGAGCATGTCACTTTGGACCATTGAGATACACTCTTAGTTTCTCTTACAGTTCAAACAGGAAAGACAGATTACTCCTGGCAGAAAACACGAGACTCAACCAATCAGGAACAAGTACAGTATGTTGCCTGCGAGAGAAGCTCCGGACTATATCAGCAGACGCTAAGCTCGTCCTTCATAGTGACCCCACTAACCGAGATGACCTCGGCTGTCTCAACCTTTACACTGTGGTACTCGGAGTCAAGGGGCAAGCCAACCACTGAGTTTTAACGTGTGAAAGGGGGATACCTAGTCAGTTGTACAAATGAATGCCTTCAACTGAAATGTGTCTTCCGCATTTAACCCAACCCCTCTGAATCAGAGCGGTGTGGGGGGATTGCCTTAATCGACATCAACGTCTTCAGGCGCCCGGGGAACAGTGGGTTAACCGCCTTGCTCAGAAGCAGAATGACAGATTTTTACCTTGTCGACTCAGGGATTCGATCCAGCAACCTTTCGGTTACTGGCCCAACGCTCTAACAACTAGGCTAACATGGCCTCTGAAGATCAAAACTTCTGGAGAATTTTATAAGTAGGCCTTTAACCCACACAGGTACTTAGACCGCTGTTCGAGATGTGAATCAAGACCCTCTCTCCTAGTGATCCCATTGACCCAAATGACCTCAAGTGTCTTGAACTGGCATTGCCATGCTCTTAGTCAAGGGGCAAGCTACTGACTGTATTTGAGGAGATGTTTGAGGTGAGCAAAGGCTGGTGTGCTATTTTCGTCTGTTTGGGTCACAATTAGGCCTGCACATACCTCTGAAGAACACAACTTAAAGAGACACATATAAATAAGACGATAACCCACAAAGGTATTGAGACAGCTGCTCGAGGTGTGAATTAAGGCCTACTTGGTCTGAGGTTTAGCATCGTCCTCTGATTGTTGCAGGTTGAATTGATGTAAAGGTTTGTTTTCCTGGAAGCGGAGGTGTAGGTCATCTTACCTGCAGAGTAGAGGCCGCTGAGTCGCTGGTCTCTGTCAATCCCGTGCTCCTTGGTAGACTGGACACAATGTATCTGGAACCCGCCTTTGGCACAGGCTGTCTGACTACCAGCTTTCCTTTCCTTGTCTCCGCTAGAAACAGACTGTACCAGTAGGCATCGTTGGAGACCAGGGTGGAATCCGCGATGGTCGAATTCCTCTCGCTGATCACACTGTTCCTACTGGGAGGGGCCGCTTTACTGGGCATTGGTTTCTGACACTTCAGCACACAGGTGACCAATATGGTGATCAATAACAGAAAGGACACGGAGCCCAGGCCGATCACCAAATACAGGTTTAAATCTGAAAATATGTCATATTCTAGAGGCACTTCCGTCATGTCAGAGTAGGCTTTAACGGCAGTCTCCACTGTTGAGAGCTTTATGGTAACTGTAGCAGAGAGAGCAGGATCCCCGTTGTCCTTGGCGATGACAACCAGCCGTTGATGACGCGGATCTCTGAACTGAACATTCTCATAGTACGTATCTCTCCGTTGTATTGGTCCAGACTGAATAAGGTGGCGTCAGAACCTGGAGAAACTGGTATGTAATCCGAGAGTTCTGGACCGAGTCCGTGTCTATGGCTATCACCTTGGAAACCAGGGATCCTTTATCGGTGGATTCGAGAATTTTCTCCTCCACCACGGAGCCGTGCGCGCGCCACGGAGACACTATGACTGGGGGATTGTCGTTCTGGTCCACAATAATGATGTGGACAGTCATTACTGCTGAGCGGAGGAACACCAGAGTCTCTGGCCTCAATGTGGAAAAGGAACTCCTTCTCTATCTCAGAGTCAAACGTCTTTAGTGCGTAAAGATTACCGTTCTCCGGATTGATGGAGAACAGCATTGACATGGAGGTGTTCACTATCTCCTTCTCTATGATGAAATAAACTAGATACTGGTTTTCATGGAGGTCTGGATCAAACGCAGTGAGGGAACTTAGCAAGGCCCCAGGTGCGTTATTCTCCATAACGGGAATAGTGTAGAACGACTGAGGGAACTGTGGAACGTTGTCGTTAACGTCTAGTAGTTCTAAAGTCATAGTTTCATTGTCAGATAGTGGAGGGGATCCCCTGTCTGTTACCGTAAAAGTGATTTCATATTCTGGGACCTTCTCACGATCCAGAGGTTGTGAAACTACTAACTCATAATAATTATCAGAAGACTCTCTCAATGCAAAAGGTAATGTATCAGCAATACGAATATCAACTATCCCATTTTCACCTGAATCTTTATCGCTGACACTAACCACTGCTATCACACTGTCTACTGGAATATCCTCCTTGACGGGGCTTTGAAACGATTTAATTGATATCTCAGGGTGATTGTCATTCATATCTGTGACCAAAATAGTTAATTTACTCTGCCCTGTCAATGAATTAGGCCCCTTATCAGTTGCTATAACTTCCATGTCATAAATCCTGAAATCTTCATAATTTATCATTTCTTTGACTCTGATTTCACCATTTTTGGAATTCAAACTGAAAGTTTGTTGGGTTTTATCTGATGTATAAAGACTATATGAATATACTATTTCCGAATTGGTACCCTCATCTAAGTCTGTTGCATTCAATTTAACCACAAGGCTCCCAATTGGAGAGTTTTCCATCACATTAATGTTGTAGCGTTCTTCATCAAATTGAGGGGCGTTGTCGTTCGTATCTATAACGCGAACAATGATGTTGGCTGTACCGGAGCGCGCGGGGACTCCACCATCTACAGCGGTGAGTATTAGATTATGAACCGCCTGCTCCTCTCGGTTTAAAACCTTTTTAAGAATCAAATCAGCAAACTTTGACCCGTCTCTTCCGGTCTGAATCTCTATACTGAAATGCTCACTCTCGCTTAAGTGATACGTATTGATAGAGTTTGCACCGAAATCTGGGTCTACTGCATTGGTTAGCGAGAATCGTTCTCCTGCAGCGGTGGATTCAGATATATCCAGGTGCATGGTGTCCCTGCGAAATTGGGGCGAGTTGTCATTTATGTCCATTATTTCCACTTCAATATTAAATAGTCTAATTGGGTTTTCGATGGTAACATCCATTTTGAGGAAACAAGATGACGTCTTAACGTTGCATAAGTATTCTCTGTCGATCTTCTCCGCTATCAGTAGCTCCCCTGTGTCTTTGTTTATCTCCAGATACCTCTTATTGGCGATAACATCCAACCGTATTTTACGTCGAGCCATGATTTTAGCATCCAAACCCAAATCAGCAGCTAAATTAGCAACAACGGAGCCTTCCTCGATCTCTTCGGGAATGGAATAGTGAGTAACCGCAGATGCCGTGTTCAAGACGGCAGAGAGAAGAAGAAAGACCGCGACATACCTTCTCCGGGGCTCTCCACTAATGTGCACCTCCATTGTTGGGATGTGCCTCATACTGCACGTTACGTTGGTGGCGGATTTGTGTAAAGAAAATTAGATATGTAACCTTTTGAAGATATAGACTAAAACGACCTTCTCAAAAAAGCAGATAAATGTCAGCACCCGCGAGCTGTCCAAACAGAATACGCATTGCCTTTATCGCTATGGTGAACTGTCATGGCTACCATTCCATCACAGAAGAGCGCGTTTTATTGGCGAGCAGCGACCCTTTGCGCATTTTAGCATCCTTTGCAACGTTGGATTTAATACATGTTCATTGCACACTTTTTGGTGATATTATTTATGCGACGAAAAAAGACGACGCACAACAATATTGCTAGAATGTGAGGTAAAGAATACATTATGAACATTGCTTTATTTAGGCCTATTATTGGGTAATTGTGATTACTTCTGGTAACAATAGCAGCCGTTGTGGACAGAAATATTAGTCATCTAACTGCTCGAGGTGAATTGATTGTTCAATGGTAAACGAATGGGATGTGAAAGTAAAATGGCTGTTGTTATTGTGAACACTTTCAAATGATGGTAGAACTTCAGCCAACGTGTTCATCAATTTTACGCATGGCAACTGCGTACTGTAGAGAACCCACACGTAAAGTTGTTGCACATTACGTTAAACCAGTAGAGTCAGAGTAGAGCAGGACCGCGGGACGAATTTGTCACGTGGTTTTATTTGGCACCCAAAGTGTTCTGAGCATAAGACTGTAAAAACACCAGGAAATCAGCTCCAAATATATTTTAATTTAAGAAATCTGTTACCAAGTATTCACACGCGTAATAGAGAGAAACGTGGTGGAATACAAATGTAGGTCAAGTTTGAAATTATTGTTTTAGTCAAACATTATATCTGTTTGGGCTTCTTGCTGTCAATTTGCCGTCTACAAATTATTTGCAGTTATGTTCCGTTCCCACGACCATGCTCTCAATAAAAAAAGTGGTCCATGACTGAATCTAGTTGCCGATCCCTGGGGTAGAGGCTCAAAGAAACGACTCGGAGTAGAGGCTACTGGAGGCTACTGGACACGATGTATCTGGAGCCCGCCTTTCGAACAGGCTGTCTGACAAACAGCTTTCCTTTCCTAGTCTCCGCTAGAAACAGACTGTACCAGTAGGCATTGTATTTCTTACCTGCAGAGTAGAGGCCGCTGAGTCGCTGGTCTCTGTCAGGCCCGTGCTCCTTGGTAGACTGGACACAATGTATCTGGAGCCCGCCTTTGGCACAGGCTGTCTGACTACCAGCTTTCCTTTCCTCGTCTCCGCTAGAAACAGACTGTACCAGTAGGCATCGTTGGAAGACCAGGGTGGAATCTGCGATGGTCGCAGTTACTCTGGCTGATCACGCTTTCCTACTGGGAGGGAGCGCTTTGCTGGGCATTCGGTTTCTGACACTTCACACCACAGGTGACCAAATGGTGATCAGTAACAGAAAGGACACCGGAGCCCAAGCGATCACCAATTAACAGGTTTAAGTCTTGAAAATATGTCATTTCTTAGAGGGCAACTTCAGTCATGTCAGAGTAGGCTTTAACAGCGTCTCCACTGTTACAGCTGATTAGGTAACTGCTAGTGGAGAGAGCAGGTTCCCCGTTTGTCCTTAGCGATGACAAACCCAGCCGTTGATGACGCGAAGATCTCGTAACTTGAACATTCTCATGGTCCGGAATTCTCCATTGTTATTGCGTCAGATCTGAATAAGGTGGCGTCAGTACCTGTAGAAACTGGGGTATGGAATGAAACTCCCCTGCCATGATTCTGGACCCCTGTCCCCCAGTCCTGTCTATGGCTATCACCTTGGAGACCAGGGATCCTTTATCCGGTGGATCTGGGGATCTTTTTCCTCCCACCCACGGAGCCGTAGCACGCGCCACGGAGACACTATGACCGGTGGTTGTGTGTCGTTCTGGTCCAACAATAATGATGTGGACAGTCACGTTACTGCTGCAGCGGAGGAAACAACCAGAGTCTCTGGCCTCAATGTGGAAAAAGAACTCCTTCTCTATCTCATAGTCAAACGTCTTTAGTGCGTAAAAGTATTACCGTTTCTCCGGATCGATGCGCAAAACAGCATGACATGGCAGGTGTCACTATCTCCTTCTCTATGATGAAATAAACTAGATACTGGTTTTCATGGAGGTCTGGATCAAACGCAGCTTGAGGGAACTTAGCAAGGCCCAGGGCGTTATTCTCCATAACGGGAATAGTGTAGAACGACTGAGGGAACTGTGGAACGTTGTCGTTAACGTCTAGTAGTTCTAAAGTCATAGTTTCGTTGTCAGACAGCGTAGGGGATCCCCTGTCTGTTACCGTAAAAGTTATGTCATATTCAGGGACCTTCTCACGATCCAGAGGTTGTGAAACTACCAACTCATAATAGTTATCAGAAGACTCTCTTAGTGCAA
Source organism: Salvelinus sp. IW2-2015 (assembly GCF_002910315.2). NCBI lineage: Eukaryota > Metazoa > Chordata > Actinopteri > Salmoniformes > Salmonidae > Salvelinus > Salvelinus sp. IW2-2015. The sequence continues at coordinate 363,866 of NC_036846.1, forward strand.
ATGGCAATTGATCAGCAATATGGAGGTCAACTACACCATTTTCACCTGAATCTTTATCGCYGACACTAACAATTGCTATCACAGTGTCTATGGCTACATTTTCCTTTATAGGACTAAGAAACGATTTTATGGACATTTCTGGGTGATTGTCATTCATATCTGTAACTAAAATAGTTAATTTACACTGCCCTGTCAAGGAATTGGGTCCCTTGTCCATTGCTATGACTTCCATGTCGTAGATCCTGAAATCTTCATAATTAATCATTTCTTTGACTCTGATTTCACCACTATTAGAATTCAAACTGAAAATTGCTTGAGTTTTCTCTGATGTATAAAGGCTATATGAATATATTATTTCCGAATTGGTTCCCTCATCTAAGTCAGTTGCATTCAATTCAATCACAAGGTTTCCAATTGGGGCGTTTTCCATCACATTGATGGTGTAGCTTTCTTTATCAAATTGAGGGGCGTTGTCATTCGTATCTAGAACGCGAACAATGATGTTGGCTGTGCCTGTGCGTGAGGGGACTCCGCCATCTACAGCGGTGAGTATTAGATTATGGACCGCCTGATCTTCTCGGTCGAAAGCATTTTTTAGAACCAAATCAGCAAACTTTGACCCGTCTCTCCCGGTTTGAATCTCAATACTAAAATGCTCTTCATCACTTAAGTGATACGACTTTACAGAGTTTGTACCGAAATCTGGGTCAACTGCATTGTTTAACGAGAATCGTTCACCTGCTGGGGTGGATTCTGATATATCCAAGTGCATGGTATCCCTGCGAAAATGGGGCACGTTGTCATTTATGTCCATTATTTCCACTTCAATATTAAACATTCGTATTGGTTCTTCAATCGAAACATCCATTTTGAGGAAACAAGATGGATTTTTGCTGTTGCATAGATATTCTCTGTCAATCTTCTCCGCGATGAATAGCTCTCCCGTCTCTTTGTTTATCTCCAGATACCTCTTATTGGCGATAACATCCAACCGTACTTTACGCTTAACTAAGGTTTTCGCATCAAGACCCAAATCAGCAGCCAAGTTAGCAACAATAGAGCCTTCCTCCATTTCTTCGGGTATAGAATAGTGAGTAACCGCACATGCTGTGTTCATGGCGGTAGAGAAAATAAGAAATGCCGAGACGTACCTTCTCCAGTGCTGTGCACCGATGTGCGTCTCCATTGTTGTATTGCTTATCTCTGTGCGTAACGCACCACAACGAAAATGTTAAGTTGTGTTGAATTTACGTCAACAAAACGAGACGATCTTGTAACGTTTTGAARAGGGACAAAAATGATATCGAAGGCATCGGAATTCAGGACCGGAAAATGTCCACACACAATCGGCACTGCGTCTATCACTATGACGTACTGTCATGGCGACGATTACATTACAGAATAGTGCGTTTTATTGGTGAACAGTGACACTTTGTGCATTTTGCCAGCCTATGCAGCTCTGAATTGCAAACATTGCAAACGTTTTGGTTGTATTATTAGTGCGTTGAAACTTTAAGTATTCTGTGAGAACAGTCGCAACGGGACAACAGTGACTTTTCGACTTGTGAATTTAATCATTTGGTTGCATATAATTACATTGAATGTGGACCTGGAACTGTTGATTTAAAAAAAATGTGCAATCAACACGTGGTCGAACTTGAGTCAACCTATTCATCAATTTTTACGCACGATAATTGTGCACTGAAGAAAACAACTCTATCAAATGTATTGCTATTTAAATTAAAGAATGGGTGTAGGTCATTCTTACCTGCAAAGTAGAGGCTGCTGAGTCACTGGTCTCTGTCAGGCCAGTGCTCCTTGGTAGACTGGACACGATGTATCTGGAGCCCGCCTTTGGCACAGGCTGTCTGACTACCAGCTTTCCTTTCCTCGTCTCCGCTAGAAACAGACTGTACCAGTAGGCATCGTTAGTAACTGTAGAAACTGGATTAGTTTAATCCGAATTGTTGAGACCGAGTCGTGTCTATGTTAGATCAACCTTTGATAACCAGGGTACCTTTATGCGGTGGAATGCTCTAGGGAATTTTCTCCTCCATCCACGGGAGCTCGTGCGCGCGCCACGGGAGACCACTATGACCGGGGGATTGTCTTCTGTCCACAATAATGAAGTGGACAGTCATTACTGTGAGCGGAGGAACACCAGAGTCTCTGGCTTCAGAGTGGAAAAGGAACTCCTTCTCTATCTCATATGTCAAACGTCTTCTGTAGTCGTTAAAGATTACCTTCTCCGGATTGATGGAGAACAGCATTGATCAATGAGAGTGATGTCACTAGGTCTCCTTCTACTATATGAATGAAAGAACGGGTGAGATAGTGGTGTTTGCATGGAGGTCTGGATACAAACGCAAGTGATGAGGTGACTTAGCAAGGCCCATTCAGTGCGTATTTTCTCCAAACGGAATAGTGGGGTAGAGTGTTACTACTGAGTAAC